>NW_008352267.1:129874-172070 GCF_000622305.1 Nannospalax galili | reverse complement strand
CTCTCTCTCTCTCTCTCTCTCTCTCTCTCTCTCTCTCTCTCTCAGCATAAATCTCTTCATACTGAATTCTAAAAGTAAGAATAATGTGCTTTAAAAAAGCATAAAGTTAATATTATTATGATCCAAATTAGAGTACATTAATTTTTAAAGTTTATATTCATTTTTATTGTGCAAATGAAAGGAAAATGAGAAATTTACTTCACAAGTGATGCAAAGATCTTTGCTTATAAAAGAAAGTATAAGCTTCTCAGACATAATCTGAAATGTAACATACTTTTCAAAATACAACATGGAAATATTAGAAATGTTTAAAGTAGAGAAAATTGATAGGGTCTAGTCTCCTGTGAAACTGAGCAATGTATATCCCCCAGCTTACACAGAAGAATAAAACAGATCAATACCAGTCGGAGCCTAAAGTCTGCCCTGCTATCAGGTTATAAGAATAAACACAATATATTGTTGCTATGTGACCAAGTTCCTCTTGACTGCAAGGGATTTTTTAAAACATAAATCCACTAGAATTGCTAATGTGTAAACTGAATTCTCAAGGTAAAAATGGATTACTCTTTATAGGTTTTCATTTGAAGGAAATTTTCTGATTTAGATTTTATGAGTATTGTACCTTAAAACCTTGAGAGAGCTCAACTACAGCCAAAACTCTGAATTTTTTTTTTCAATTCATGGCTAATTTTCTTATATAAAATGGAAATATCAAAGAGTAACCATTAGGCAAGACATCCATGTAAGTTGTTCTTCAGACACTGTATTACCTTTCTCACAGAAACAGTAATATGAATCAACACACTTTGAAGATCACAATTTCTTCTTTCAAAGGACATAGGAGTTAGAAATTCAAGTCACTAGGTGTGAGATTTTTTGTACCAAATATATATATGGAGACAATATAAATCAAGAAAAATAGATACGCATGCACATTTGTAAACAACATTGCTTTATTGGAACTTGCTCCTTTAAGAGGTTTAAAGAAAATATGGGCAAAATGAGATGTCTCATACACTATTGAGAATCAAAGTCTATTTGGAATGACCTGGTGCTGTTAAATACAAATATATACTCCATGGAAATGTTTATAAGTACTCACCAAAAATCATGCATAAAAATTTTTATTATGTTATTTTAAATTGCAAGAATTTGAAAACAATGCAAATATTTTCCATTAGTAAAATAAACACATAATAAATTTAGATATTGCCTATTAAAAAAGTGTCTACTAATTCTAAATGTAAACAACAAAATAAGTAAACTTACTCATAGAAATGCTTTACCAAATTCTAATGAATATACAGTTTGTAATTAATTTATAATATATTTCTATCAAATGACTTTCTGGTGCTATGTGAACACACATCTATTCCTTCAAGCTAGGGCAACAATGATAGACTAAAGAAGTGATTTGGGTCAAGTGTAATTTGGTGAACCATGACTCTGTTGAGGTTAAATACTGGGAACATAGATGATTAATTGCTTATAAAAACATTGGCGATTCAAATACACTGAAAATCCCACAACAGCACTGGTGATGAGTAACAAAAGCTATATCATGGTAGTTCATCTTATAGCTTACAGAAAGTTTGACCCAACAGTGTCTTCTTTCCAACCAACCATGAGTCTTGTAATTTTCAGAGCTTTCTAAGCCTTGTAAATTTCATGAGCTTTCTGAGCCTTATGAGCTTCTTTCCTCTCTCCAGGAGGGATAATTGTTTCAAATCAAAAGTCAAAATGAAGCCAAGCATAAGCATATGTATGAAATGAGAAATTAGCACATGTTGCTGCCATGAAAATGCAGGTGGCAGGGACTAGCAGGGCTTTAAGCAAGGCTTCCAGCTGAAGACATGCTGCAATTTATGATGTGGATGAAGTTTACATCGAATCAATTTATAGATGCACTGAGGTATATCCTGATATTTGTACTTTTCTGTGCATGGATTTTAAATTTTAAAATATTATTAATTAGAAATACATTCAATACATGCCAAATGAGACTTTTTCTGCTTTTTGGATGGAAAAAAAACAAGGCCAATTGTCTCTGATGTGACCATATTTCAAGGTTTTACACAGAGTACAAGTAAAGAAACAGAGCGTATTACATTTCTTCACATGCTAACTAAAATACTCACTGAGATTCATCACTAAAATAAGGAATAAGCTCTAAGCCAAAACAGTAAGGTACCCTTGAGAACTCTGCTTTTCTTCTTAGGTTAACTTGTGTTAGCAACAGGAGAGACAAAAATTAAACGTTTTCTATATCAACTTGGCATGTGCTAATGATGCCAGTAAAATCCTGTCATCTTTATAATAGTGTGGGTTATTTTATATTTTGAAAGGCTGTGGTATATTACAGCTGAAAATATGAGTTTCTTTCAGTTAGGGTGAGAGATTCAACTCAAGCAATAAAGTTGATCACAGTGCTATAGAGCATGACAGTTTGACCTCAGCCAGAATGCTTCACTAGCGTGCCGTGATAGTAAATGTTCATTTTCAGCTTGACTGGATTTGGAATGACTTTGGGGACACACCTAGGGATGTATTTCTGAGTATGTAGTTATCAGGGTAGTTGAAACAGGAAGACTCATGCTTAATATAAGTGACACCAACCCATAGGCTGAACAAAAAGGAAGAAAAAGTGAACCAGGGAACAACAATTCATCTCTGTTGCCCATCTGACCAAAGATACAATGTGATCAGCCACTTCATCATCCCAGCACCATGCTTCCTGCCATAATGGACTGATTCCCCTTTAAAGTTGTAAGCCAAGACCTGGTGTGGTAGCCCATGTTTATTTCCAGCACTCAGGATGCAGAGGCAGGCAACCACTGTAAGATCCAGGCCAGCCTGTCCTACATAGGGAGTTCCAGGTCAGCTGGGGCTACAGAAAGACCCTGTCTCAAAAGACAACAATAACAAAAAACAAAACAAACAAACAAAGAAAACAATTATGAGCCAAAAAATTTCTTTCTTCCTTAAGTCCTTTTGCCGGCAAAAATGCCTACAGCTGCTTCCAATACTTTTATTGACAAACATATTTTTATAGTAATAAACTTAAGAGTTCTTTTATATATAATGTAGTAAGACCAGGAAAGCAAATCTTATTTTAATACCAAGTCACATAAAATGATCAGTAAATATGTCATTTAAAGATTCATAATAAATGGTACAGAGTACCAAAATTTACAATGGAAATCTTATTTCAGAATTATACTACAGACAACGAGTTTGGACTTTCTCTTGAGTGAATCAAGTGGCTGTTCATTCAGCTTCTTTTTTTGCATTTTATTAAATTCCTTTTTAACTAAAACAAAAAACAAAACACCACCCAACAACAAAAGAATCACTTGCAGCTGAAATGGGAGAGAATACTCAGTACTAGATGCAGTTGCAAATAGCCAAGTTACCAAGGCTGGGATTTAAAATCAGCTAATTAGTCTGTTTTTGTTCAAAAACAAAACAGTGGCACAACTGTCTCTAAAATCAACACCTGTGATTATTCAGGAATGAAATGTCTCCTGAAAGCACAGGTACAGGAGACAACAATTGACTAACCTAGCACTTGTGCTAAGCATGACGAAGACAGGGCTTATGGAATAGGATAAATGCTTCTCCAAAAACTGGAGACAAATTAAAGAAAGCACAGGGTTTTCAATTCCACGCTGAAGCCTACTAGAGAGAAGCTATAAGGTTCTAAAACCGCCTGAAACACCTTTAAGAGATATTGCTAGAAAGCATACAGTTTTTGCAACATATTACTTGGGAGTTGTGAATTATGATGTAAGCTGAGTTCACAGACTTCCCAAATTTTGCTTGTCAAAAATACTAATTGGGAAAAATGATGCCTGAGTGCTGAATTATGACATTTAGAACTATTTGGGTAATTCTGAGGAACAAAAGCCTGAAATTCTGTGGAGCCTTTCCAATTAGCAGAGGCATTTATTCCCTCACTATCTGATGAAATTAGGCTTGCATTAATTAAAAATCCATTAAGATCTCGCTTTGGGTGGCTGTATTTTAGGAGCCTGTCACATTTCTCCATTCTTTCTCCTCTTTTATTATTTCTAATTCCTAATTATACTCAAGTGCCAGCTTATTCTCAGGTACCTGTTAAGAAGCTGTAAGATTTTCTTTCACATTTTTATTTCATTTTTTTGACACCATGAATGATTCTTGACATTGCTAAACTAAGAAGAAAGTAAGAGATTTAGGCAAAAATCAAAGTACTACAGTCTCTCTGTCCTGCCATAAACAGACAGACATAGACAGACAGACAGATGGACAGACAGACAGACACACACACACAAAACACACATGCTGCTAAAACAGGCTCAGTGATAGGAAACTCAGTATGAAATTAAGTTACCTGAATTTCCTCCTTATATACAAGAATTCTTTTGACTAATGTAATATTTACTAGTCAAATAGGGTTACCTGTCCATTTAAGTGTGACTAATTCAAGATTTATTGAATATATACATATATATGTATATGCATATATATGTATATATATATGTATACCTATTAGGTGTTGATGATTATAAGAACTAAAAATACAATTCTGATTACAAAATTTATATTGCTTACATATTTAAGTAGTAATGTTTGAGCTGTATTAAATTAAATTAAATATATTATCAAAAATTTTTATTTAGTTTTCAAATATGGCTACTAAAAATTTTAAATTATATAGGTAGCCAGAGACCTGGCAATGCAGTTGTAATTACTAATGTATTTCTGGAAGAAGGAATATATAGACTCATCCTAGGATATAGAAATAGATTTATTTATTGGCTCACGAAACTTCAAAACTAAATACCCTGCAAAACACAGAAATCAATTCCCTGATAAATAGTTAGATGTTTCATTAGTGAAGAGAGGGACAAAATATTTCAGTAAAGTCCCAAAAAAGATGTGTTCTGGAATCTCTTAGTACATGGAGAGAGTTCAGGCCAATGAGTTCACAGTGGGAATAATAGCATGAATCTTGGCTTTATAAAATGTCAGGCAGTTCTCCTGAGGACTGCAATTCACAGTAAGTTCAAAGTGGGGATCAGTCTCCAAGGTCTGAATGATTATCTTTCAGGATGTTGCATTTATCTAAGTTAGTAACACGGGGTTATACTTCTTGCATGTATATAATGCATAGGTCTAATAGCCAAAGAACAGATGTAGAAGATACATAGGAGATGTTTTTCCTGCTTATAAGTGTTGGGATGACTTTTATTAATGGGCATAATCTGGACTAATGATCTTTAATTAACATCTGCAAATCTGTGGCCTCTTGGGTCTTGTAACCAGGGTGTCTTCTTGGCAACTTCAGTTTGGCACACCATCCAAAAAAGATAATGAATGAATATGGGTATGCTTACACCCATCCCTTGGACACACTGGAGACTGTGAAAGGACCCGTGACCTTTGACGAATGTGAAGTAGGCATGCAAGTGGATGGTCTGTGAAGATTAAGTTTGGAAACAAACTTGAACTTATACATCTCCAATGAATCTGAGAAAAAGAATTGCAGAGACAGTGCCATCAGCACAGTGTGAGGACATATAGCTCCCTCTGCACAGGTTGTGGGGACAAGCGTGATCCATCAGCATGGTTCTAGTAGACAGGCAGTTTTGAACAATACCTAAGGGAACTGGGGTTCTCCAAAATTGGGCCTACTCTTAAAAAACTTAATTTAAGATTCAGTCTATTTGTTTATGTGATTATGATGTTGACATGATTTTAAATGCAGCAGTAATTTTTAGTATTTAATGTAGAAGAAATTCAATTGGAGATGACAACTCATCAATATCTCAGTCAGGCTACATATTAGACATTCATTTTCATAATTCTGAATAAAAAAATTCTTTTTTCTTAAAATCTCATTTTATAAAAATTGTCAATATTATACCATTTTTTATTCCTTGGCAATAGGAAATTACCAGTTTTACAACCTATGCAAGAATTTCTCAAGGACCTGTCAGCCATTTTGAACTAACTCACCAAGTGAAATGAGGCCCCGGTCATAGATTTTTCTCTAAGATGGTAAGCTGATTCTCACTGCTTCTGTGGGTAAGCAGGAACGAACAACTTTTCTAAAGGGGGAAAAAAAAAAAAGGTTTATTTGTCTTCCTATCATATTGCTTTAAGTAAAGCAATTCACAAATACAGAGGGTCTGTATAACCTACAGAAATCAGCTCTAAAAAGCTTTTTATAGTATTTGTCTATTTAATTGTTTTTGATGGAGCTGACTAGACTAAATTATAGCTGTTCCTCCTTTGCACTGGCCTTCTATACTTATTTGTCTTTGTTTGTAGGAATTTTTATTTGACAGGCAACTTCTCAATTCGCCTCCTTTCAGAAGCCTGTATTGACTGTCAAATGTTAAAGTCCCATGAAATCTAATCAATACACAAAAATCTGAATGTTTAAATAGAAATGCTAATTTTTCTAATTTAAATGGACTTTACTTTCCTTGTGGAAATGAGGATGACTACATTATTATGCCAGCAGATGATACAGTTCTCTACTCTTCCTCATACTATTGCTCTTGAATTATAAAATTAGTGAAAATTGTAAGGACCCTTCATAAGATGGAAGATTATTTTATTATTATCAAGTGAAGGTCTGAATCCCAGTTTGAGATTCATTCATATGTCCTGCTCAGAACAGCCAAGAATAAAAAGAATATGACAAAAAGACAGATGAATATGTAAAGGACAATTGAAGAAAGTTGTTTGTAATTTTATCTGTGGCCTAGTAATAAGACAAGGAAAACAGGAGATTTAGCTACTGACAGTTTTCTTCTTGGTTTCATGGCTGTGTATGGAACTACATGGCACACACAAAAAGACAAGGATCCTGAATAATGGTTGGCACCTTGAATTCAGAAAAGTTGATGAAAAGTTGTATGTAAAATAGGACATTGTTAGAGACAGGCACCTTGGGAAACCTCTAGCTCTTGGAAAACTAAAATTCTGTGGAAATGCATAAATGTCTGTGTAATTGCACATGAGTGTCAAGTCACCTTTTCTATGTTGGTATAGATTATACCTGGACAACAGAGTTTCCCAGTTCATTATGAATCAGTTGAATGAAAGTAGAGGTTTTCAGTTCCATATCAAATTAATTCAAAACTCTCAACATTTTACTTAAAGTTTCATGCTATCTAGATTTAATCCTTTAACCACACTGTTTGAAGTTATCAAAAATCTTTACACTATAGTAGTTCTTTAGGACAAATGGATAGATCTGTGGACAGATGCCACCCTTTTTGGACCTGTGTTTGAATCAGGCACTAATGGAGAGTATTTAGTTTCAACAAAAACAAAGCATGCTTTTACTATAGAGGGAATCGTAACAGACATATTTCAAGCATGTACTGAAATTCACACTTTCAACATTTTCCTGAGAGTATAAATGAGGTTCGTATCAGACATGCTTCCCTTCCCTTCCCATCTGCCTCACATTTCAAAGCAAAGTCACCTGAACACCTGCCTTTTGGTATGTGATTGGTGATGACACAGATACAGCTTCTTCTCCTGGGGCTGCAATACATCAGAATTGTCAGAGTTCTGGGAAAGTGCACAGTCAGATAATGGGAAAGAGAGTTTAAAATTGTGGTTCAATGAGCAATAGTAGAAGAGTTTCACACCCAGAGGCAAATAGAAGATAGATTGATAAACATGTTCTGGTTCCTGCCATTATTAGTTAAATATTGTCTCAACATTGTTGATGCCTCTGAGTACTGGAAGATTGCTGGTGATAAGCAAATGGATCTTCCCTACTTTAAAATCATAAGTTGATTTTTTGACCATGAACTAACACTTAGGAAATAAGACATCTGAATATATATTAAATGTAAAAATATTTTCATTAAGCAACATATATTTTTAAATTTTTATTTATTATTTATACTGTATGTGTGTTAGTGTATTAACTGCATGTATGTAATGCACCTAGGTCATACATTGCCCATGGAGGTCAGAAGAAGGCATCAGATTCCCAGGAACTGTAGCTAGAGACAGTTGTTAGCCACCATCTGGGTGCTAGGAATCAAACCCATATCCTCTGCAAGAGCAGCCAGTGCTCTTAACTGCTGAGCCATCTCTCCAGTCCCAACATATGATATTTTGAAAAACATGATGTGGTAAAGCATACTGACTATGAATATTTGAATAGTGGAGCAACTTATACTGGACTTTTAAAAAATCCTGTTTTCCATAGAGATCTGAAAGACTCTAGCTTCTTAGTGTTAATAAAATTACCTGAGTGTTTAGGAAGTTATTTTAGAATTATAGAAAGGGTTGCCTTATTATAGTGGGTAATTGGATTTCTAAGGATTTCAATTATGTGAGTACAACATTTCATTTAAGGGCTATTGGTAAATAGGTAGCTAGACATTGATAAGAAAAGTTTAAAATAAGCATAAATATTCAGTGGAGAGGACAATGTACAGATTTAAGGTTGAAGAAGGTAATGGGTGAGTGTGTCCACAGCTTAGTGAGAAAGAAAGAATGGTAGAAGACAGGGTTTCAGTGAAAGATAGACTGCCGAGACAAATAGTGGCACTTAAACACCATTCAAAATATAATTAAAAATATTCCCATATGTGATATTTTACCACATGTATGTAATATGAGTACTCATGATACTGAGCCAGGAGGATTGCAATTAGGTGACCTGTTTGAATACATAGTTAAATAATGTCTCAAAAAAAAGATGCAAAACGCAAACTTTTCAAAGTCTTAATTCAAATAAAATAAGTAAATAATAATATAAAAATAAACATGGCTTTTCTTCAAAATTCCAAGGAGATCCTACGATAACAGACCTTGCGCATCTTCACTGGCAAATTAGTAGTGCAAGTCTTCACCACTTTGGTATTTAAAAATAGTTGATGAAGCCAGGCATGGTGGCACACACCTGTAGTCCCACCACTTGGGAGGCAGAGGCAAGTGGATCTCTGTGAGTTCAAGGCCAGCCTGGTCTGCATAGTAAGTTCCAGGACAGCTGGGGCTACAAGGAGACCCTGCTTCAAAAAGACAAAAAAAATAGTTGATGATAAAAAGTATCTCATGCAATGTTACATCGGATGGTTTATTAGTAAGCTGGTATAACACTGGTTACCAAAAGTAAAATAAAATGGGATATACGTATAGCTAGTACCTAAATTAAAATAATATGCGATTTGGGGGTGGTGAGAGACAGTTTATTCTGGACACATATTGGAGTGACCATGGCCCAGGAATATAGCTATTGCTCCAAATTCCATGTTCCAACATGGCAGCAGTTTATGATGTTTTTATAGTAAACATAAAGAGCAAAGAAAAGTCATTAATCAACAATTTTCAAATACAGTGAGGTTATAGCTGATAGATGAGTTACAACAGAAGTAGGGATATCTGGTACAGACACCAGATGCTATCTGAAGACATTTTTAGCTTTTGTTTTGGTGGAAGCTTAAAGGGTCTGTTCATATATTACAAAAGGACTTAAGGAATAGTCACAAGGACATTGGGTCATACACAGAGGTGGGCAATGAATAACTATTAAAGGAGCTAAAGATAGCTCAAAATTTGAGATTTTTGAACATTCTTTTAGGGCTGGGCATGGTGGCACACACCTTTGACCCCAACACTCTGGAGGTAGAGGCAGGTAGACATCTGTGAGATCCAGGCCAGCCTAAGCTGTATAGTGAGGTCCAGGCCTGCTTAGACTACAGTGAGATTTTATGTCAAAAAGACACACACAAATATTTAAATTTATTTTTTACTTTTTATTTTGTGTGTATGAGTATTTTTTATTTTTTTATTTTGTGTGTTGTCCCTGAATGTTTGTAACTGTAACATATTCACACAATGTCCACAGAGGTTAGAAGAAGATGTTGTATCTCCTGGAAATGGAGTTACAGATAGTTCTTAACAGCCTTATCGGTTCTGGAACCGAACCTGGGTCTTCTGCAGGAGAAGCCAGGACTCTTAACTGCTGAGTCATCTCTTCATCCCCAATATGATTTTTTTTTTTAATGCTGGAATATTTTACCTAAATCAAAGGGAAGGTGCCATAGCTAGTCTCTGCCTCCTCATTGCTCCTTTGCATGCCCTTTATACAAATGTACAATAAAGACATATCTCAAGAGATGTTTGGAGGGCAAGCAACATGGCACATGCCTTTAATCTCAGCACTGTTGACACAGAGACTTGGTTTTCATGGAGACCAGCCAGGGCTACATAGTGAGACATTTTTGCAAAAATCCACAAACAAATAGATATTTGCAAGTTCCACCAGAACTGAAAGCTTAAGACAGGAACAATAGGTGAAGAATAGTGAGTATGGAGCACTTCAGTGTTGATGCCATTTGGTCTCATTCCAATTTTGTTTTAATTTTTTAATCCAGTCTAGTTTACTTAACTTTCATTAAAATTATCAAATTTATTATTTTGACGTAATGTATAACTCATGCTTGTAATTCCAGTGTTCTGTGAGACTGAGGCAGGAGAATATCGGGAAGTGTGAGGTTACTTTGTACAACATAATGAGTTCAAGGCCTGCCTTGCCTATAAAGTGACAGACTCTTTCATGTATGTAAAATATATAATCTCCTAGGCTTAGCTAAGGAACTGTTGACAATTGATTGAGGCCGGAAGAGGAAGAGTCAGTTTACTTAAAGGAGTGATACTGGGTTGGTTACCAGCCTCCCAGTATGAACTCGCATCCAAGAAGATTTGGGGAACACAAATTAAACTTAGTAGGACTTAAAAACATAATAGAGGACATGAAATCATAGTTAAGGAGGAGAGGGTGTATGTGCAATGTATGTGAGAGGAGATGGGAGAGTGGATTTGAATATGATCAAAACATATTGCATGAAACTCTCAAAGAATCAATAAAATGTTGTTTTAAAAATTATTTGAGGGGGCTGGAGAGATGGCTTTACAGTTAAGAGCACTGCTCTCGTAGAGGACCCAGGTTCGATTCCCAGCACCCACATGTTGGCTAAGAACCATCCTTAACTCCAGTTCCAAGAGAATCCAAAGCCCTCTTCTGACCTCCACGGCATTGCCCAATGTCGGTGCAATCACATATATGCAGACAATACACTCATACACATAAAATAAAAATAATAAATAAAATATTTAAAAAATTATTTGAATGTCATTGATGATGCTTTAACTAATCAAAATACAAATAAAGAACTGTTTCTGCTTACTTATATATATATATATGTCCTTCAAAAAGCATAAATTTGCATTGAATAATTTTTCTGTCCTAAAAGAAAATAAAATTTTAACAAGTAGAGTCTTGTTAAGAGTCTTGTTAACGACTCAGACAGCAATGTAACAGAAGGCACAATTCCTACGCAATTACGAACCAGACAAATTCCAAACCTAGACATGGGGAAGTGAGAAAGGAATCCCAAGCTAACCTAAGGAACCTTTGGCAGCTGATGGTTGCTGAGAAGGTTAGAGACACTATCTTACAGGGATGGAGCTCTTGGTGAGTTCAGTGGATGAACCCACACTGAAGTACATTTGGGGACATGAATGTCTATAAAAGAGTTCATTAAATTGGGTGTGGGCAGTGGAGGAGGTTCAGATAGGGGAGGGGTTCTAAATACCATCAAACTATATTGTATGAAAATAGCTAACATTCAATTAAAAAGCAAGTAATTCTCAAATTGAAATGATTTAATTCTAATATTTTATTATTTTAATTAAATATTCTATTTATTATTTGTATTTTATGTGTATATGTGTATTGCCTGCATGTAGCTATGTGCACTCGTGTTGTGCAATGCCCGCAGAGATCAGAAGAGGCTGTTGCATCCCCTGGAACTGGAGTTACAGACAGTTGTTAGCTTTCATGTGGGTGCTGGGATTCAAACCTGGGTCTTCTGCAAGAACAACCAGTGCTCTTAACCACTGAACCATCTCTTCAGCCTCCTGTAGATACAATTATAATTATAAATTTCACATCACATTCAAACAGGTTCATTTTATTTGTAGAACAAAGCAATCTAAGGTTAAAATGTGTCCTATTTCACATAACGAATATTTTCACTTCTTTTGTAAACAACTTGAGTTTAGAAGTGGGGTATTGATTTATGTTTGATCAAAGAAAAATTATCACTTTAAAATTATTTAATTAATTGAAATTTTATAGTCTATTAAACCCCCCCCCCCAATTTTAAATTGTGGACTGCAAAAACTTAATGTAAATCAACACTTTGTTTCGAGGAACAGCAGGTGAAGAGTCCTTTAGTATTTTGGAGTTCGTGTACAAATCTCCACCTAATCTTTGATAAAAGACTCCATTATGGGCTGTGATTCTTAGTCTGTGTTTTTCATTTCAGCCTCAATTTCTGTACTGCAATTACAAGTTTACTGAGTTCTCTTATGTGATATGAGGTGAGTCAAAATATATGACCTAGCACAGTTAGCATCTATTTATAATATTCATTTGCAAAATTTTATATATTGATAGAATAAAGCACTACTGTTGTAACCTATTGTCAAACCTTAGTGGTTGAAGACACCACATGATTACTCTTACATACTTCTCATCATTAGAATATTAAAAGCAGTCTGAGGGAACTAAAAGTCTGAGCAGAGATGAATTCTTTATGAGGAGAGCTTCCTGTTTGTGTATTTTGGGGTCTGCTGTGCTTGCATCATTCCTTCACCAGGACTGGACAGCCATGGCCTCACTCCTCATGCTTCCTTCCTTTCCTTTAGCCTTCTTGCTTCCTCTAAGGAAACTTATTATCACATTTTGGCCTACTTTGTCTAATAATCCAGATTGATCTACTAAACTTAAACACATACATAGAACAGTGTATTGTATGGTTTATGGGAATAGAGCATGAGAACTTTGGAGAGAGGAGACTTTATTCTGCCCACTGCAGATGCAAAACAATCTGTAATGGATCACCTTTCCGTCTTCCACCTATTAGAGTAGAAAACACAATTTCCTATCACCTAATACAGAATATTAATTCAACATCTTCGCTTCTCACTTCCTCCAAATTTCAGAGGACACTGTGCTTTGACTTCATCTAATTTTCTCCATTACAGTAATGACAATTTAAATAAATAATGTGTCTCGGGACTGGAGAGATTGCTCAATAGTTAAGTGCACTGACTGCTCTTGCAGAGGACCCGAGCTCCCTTCTCAGAACCCACAAGGCAGCTTAAAACCATCTGTAACTCCAGTTACAGAGAATCGGATGCCCTCTTACAGCCTCTGGCCAGTGCAGGCATTGTATGCGCATGGTGCACTTAGATATATGCAGACAAAACACTACATAGATAAAAACAAATAAATCAAGAAAAAATAAGCATCTCTTACCAAAATGAATATTAAAATAACCCACTGTGTTCAAAAATCTATCAATGCATACATACTGTCTCAACAACAAAACTCACTAGAAATACCACCACCAGTTACCTATCACTCTGAGTCGACAGTTCACAATATGTACCTTCTGTATGTCTCATTCAATTTTTATCTCACCTCAGATCATCGTATGATCCCACACTTCTCTTGCTATTGTACATATCATAGGGAAAACTCACTATTTGTTTCATGATACTGGGTTTAAATAAACATAATTCTGTCAACTACTGACCAGAGTAGGAGCAAATCTCTTTTGCTCTTGAGGGTTTGAGACAGTCTCATGTAGCACAGAGTGGTCTAGACAAGTGGCAAAGACCTTAAAATAGTTTCCACCTTGCAACTGCTAGGATTATAGGCGTTTGTCACCCTGCCTGGCTTAATATCTTTAGTTTTAAATACCAGTTCTTATTTGATTCCATTTGAACTATTAATTCCACTTTAACTGCTTTTCTACTCCTGCCCTCTATGGTTATCCTTGACTTTGTTATTTATCTATACTAATTGTCTATTCAATATCATTAAACACTGTACTTTTCAATCACAATTTATATCTTTATTTATCAGCAAAACATCTGTACTGAAGTCCTCTAGGTCCTAATACCAAACATTTACTAAGCATCCTCATTTGCTTCTCACTCTTGTCCAAAGTAAGATGAAATTTGAGGATCATTTTAACTGCAATTATTTTTGTCCGTGGGAAAATAATTTATCTTCAGATAAAATTATCTTATTATCTGGCTTTACTTCTCTCAACACTCTTTCCCTGTTGATTGCCTACCAGTAGCCAGCAGAGTCAACATTTTAGAATCAATGTTATGGCATCATCATTCTCTAATCAAAAGTACTCAATGTCTAGTGTATCAGGCCAAATGTAAATTCTTAGTGTACTCTGCAAAATTAGACCATAGATTATCTGGTACCTCATTCCATCCATTCCTAAGTGTCTTAATATTGGCTTCTTAGTCACCAGGAATATTCTTAAGTACCCAAGGCTTCTAGTGTTAAGATTCTCTGTCTGTAATATGCTTTCTTCAATGAAATATTTGAATAATTGTACCCTTCAGAATTCCATGTTGCCATTTAGTTATCAGCATGGAAATTTTCAGAAATAAGACTTTAGAAAATCAGTAAGACTACCAAGAATCCCCTTTTTAATAGCATCAATGTGCTTATATAAGGGGCCTCATATACCCTCCCTAAGAGGTCATAGTGTTAAGGACACACCTTTGAAGCAGAGAACAAACCCTCCTCAGATTGCAGTGCTATCATTACCTTGACGCTTGCGCTAGATAGTTTTGGTTGTCAACTTTACACACTCAGTTAGAGGGAGCCTCAAATGGGGAATTTCTTCCATTGGACTGGTCTGTGGTCTTGTCTATGGGGCATTTTCTTGATTGTTGAGTAACGTGGGAGGACTCAGCCCACCATGGGTAGTACCACCCCTGGGCAGGTATATTTTATAAGAAAGTAAATTGAGCACAAGCCATGGGAGCAAGTTCAGTAAGCAGCCTTCCTCCATGGTCTATGCTGCAGCTCCTGCCTTAAGGATCCTGCCCTGAATTCCTATTTTCGACTTCCTCAGTGGGAGATGTAAGCTAAATTGCCCTTTTCCTCCAAAGTCGCTATCAATCAGAGTGTGGTGATTGAAGGCAATTGAAGGCAAACTAAAACAACCCTAAACTTCTCAGACTACATAACTGTGAGAAAAATGTATGCTTTTATTAATTATTCTGTCTCAGGTGTTCTTTTATGGTATCACAAACTCAATAATACGCGTAAGAATTTCCCCTTTATTTCCTTAGTCCTTTCCACTCTTCTAACTTTCAATTCTTGTTTGATACACTGACTCTGTTTCTTTTATGAATTATACTGTAGCATGTATACTTAGTGGTTTTACTACTTTAAATTATCCCTGCTCTAGTTTCAAGCAT
Organism: Nannospalax galili; assembly: GCF_000622305.1. Lineage (NCBI taxonomy): Eukaryota > Metazoa > Chordata > Mammalia > Rodentia > Spalacidae > Nannospalax > Nannospalax galili. The sequence goes on along the minus strand of NW_008352267.1, from coordinate 156,743 downwards.
TTATTAAGAATAAATATATTCATTTTTTAGTTATTTCAAATTTATTGAATATAGACACAGGTAGTTTAGTAATTTTTTTATTTTTAAAACTTTATTTAATAACTATGTTATTAGTAAAAGCATTTCATTACAACAGCATTGACATAGTCAATAACAGTTTCCAGAGCAAAGATCTATCTCCTTCAAAATTGGCTGCAATTTTTAGGTTGACCTGCACAAAAAAAAGAATAAATATATTCCAACCCAAACTTTTATTAGTTATAAGACTACTGACATGTAACTTAACACATAGAATAATAATTTGAAATTCAAATAGTATTAGTGCTTCATATCATTGAATTATAAAAAGGATTATATGAGATAAACCATATAAAATTTTTAGATGTTGTGTTAGTTCCTTTTCTGTTTCTGTGATTAAAACACTATGACCAAGGCAACTTATGGTTGATGAGTTTGTTATAGCATGAGTTTGTTTGGTTAACAGTTCCAGAGGGATGAGTCCATCACAGTGAGGAAAGCACGGCACAAGGTATTCAAAGTAGAATGGTCAGTGCTCACATTTGAACCAAGCAGAAAGCAAAACTGGAAGCTAGAGGTGCTATTAATCCTCAAAGTCCATCCCCAGTGACATGCTTCCCCCATTAAGATCATACCTCTTGAACAGACAGTGCCACCAGCTGACCAAATATTCAAACACATGGAACCATTGGGGACTCTTATTTAAATCACCCATAGCTGATTACCAAAGGTTAGCTCACTTTACTTTATTCCATCTTTCTAGTCTACTCAAGGCATTCTTAATATTGCCCTCACACAATATTAATAGGGGGGTTCAGTCTACTTGTTACCTGCAGTTCTTTCAAAATCAATGCTTGCTTGTCAACTAATCAGAATGATCCCTGACCAGTAGCCTTTCTTTTCTCTTTTAGTTACTTGCTTTCTTTTTGCCATGCACATAAACTCTATGACTAGAATACAAATATTTCAGTTATTTTATTTCTTTTTAAAGAATTTCATTATAAGATAAAAAAACAGATAATTTGGTTTTAACCATGGAAACTTAATTTCTTTTAAAATGTATTGACACCTGAATCTTCCAGATGCCAGCATCTGCTTATGTCTTTTTAAAAGACTGCTTCCAAATGATAAATTAACAACAAGAAAGCTAATTTCCCAGTTACATTGTGAGTATTGCACAATTATGCACTTGAGCTGATAACATTCTTCATGACAACTGAGGTAACACCATGTACTGAAAAGATTGATTATTTATATCCCAAATTTCTAACACAAAAATGAATACTCCAAATGTTTACAATATAATTACCAGCAAAATTAAATAGATTAAATATTTCACATACCAAGCCTTTTCCATTTCTTTATAGCAAGATATGCATATGAGTGCACAAACAAGTAATGATATCTCGAGCTGTAAGTATAAAATGGAGTTAATATAATTTTTCTAATTATTTGTATACATATATATCTGAAAGAAGAAATTGTTGATGTGAATAACATTTACCATTTTATTAAATATTTTCTCAATATTTTAAATTTGCTTCAAACTATATTAAACAAGAAGGTTGAGATAGCTAAATAAGCTTCTCAACCTTATATAAGACGGGAAGCATTGAGAAAATAAAAATAACTGATTTCCATAAAATATTTATCTTGGAATAGGGAACAGGGAACAGTGACAAGAAAAGCTATAAGTAGATTTTTTTCTCTAGCATCATATTTTGTGCAAGTATATATTGCAAATACATGTGTTTACAGTCTCTACCAAAGCAACTTACTTTAATAAAATAATTATCTTAAATAGATACATGGAAAATTTTCTGAATGTTAGTAATTCTGATGAGTTTTAAAATAAGATAAATAAATTTGAAGTTTTAACTACATATGTATTCGTTTCATATTAGTACTGAGTTTAGTTGGGGAATCATAAGATTCCAAAAATGCATTTTTGAAAATTATACGGTTTTCTGATTGTAATACATACTGAAATAAGCACAGGTTTTTAGTTCTTACAACTGACAGTCAACCTACTTTTGTATAATCCCTCCTTACTCAGAAAATCCTCCACATCTAAAGCTCTGTGGTTAAGGAAAATCAAAGCATGAAGAATTATTTATGAAGGGAGGTAGGATCAATATGTTTTTCTGTGAATAAAGAATTTAAAATTGAGTTTGTGGGTTTTCTTTCTTTCTCTTTACTGATTTTTCCTCATTTCTAGACACTGAGCTGTTTGAAGCTTTTTAAGAAGTATCCATTTATAGCATGCAATTTAGTTTGGTATGTAGAATAATAAAGATCCAAATACACAATTCCTCTGCATTGGTAAATGTGTTACCTGTCATGGCAAAAACATTTTGGTGGATGGAATTAATTTAAGGATCTTTGAGGATATTAACCTTGATTGCTTTGGCAGATCTAAAGCAGGACAAGGGACCTTATCAACAAGAGGCAGGAGAGTCTGAGGCAAGATGTGATTGTGGAAGTAGTATGCGAGAGAAAGGGAAAGATAGGGACAAACATAATAAGGATATGAGTTTGACGATGGAGGAAGATGCCAGGAGTCCTGAAGAAACTGGAAAAAGCAAGAAATTGCATTCATACCTGGTGTCTCCAGAATGAATCCTACTCAAGACACTGTTATTTGAATACAGGACTTTTGACCACAAGAGAAAGAAACTTAAGTTTGTGTCATTTTAAGTCATAAAATGTATTGGTTAGTCATAGTTAAACTGGGAAACGAGGAAGAGATGGATAGAGTAAATGAGTTATAATCTGTAAATATATTAGCAAATAACTTCAATTTTAGTCATAATAATTGCTCATGGGAAGTTTTATTCATTATTAGAGATAACACTTCTGTCTCCTGAAATTAATATATTGAAACTTGAAATGTTTAATGTGCTACATTTGATGTTAGAGATTTGGGGTGTTAATAATTCATGAATGCAGAACTCTCCTATATGATTTTTAACTATCTAATAAAGACACCCAAATAACTCTCTTATTTATTGATCAGTTATGAGAAGATAGAGCCAGAGCAAGTTCTCTAAGAACTAAAAACCAGGCCCCATCAAACACTACATCTTCCAACATCAGCATCTGGGGTTTCCTTACCTGTAAAAACATAACAAATAAACATTAAGACAACAATCAATGAAATTCTGTTAAAACCAATAATTCACAGATTAATCATTGAATACATTTATTATTTCATTAGTGCATTATTAGATGTGTGGGAGGCAAATAGCATGAAGATAGAAGTAAATATGAAAGAAGTGTGGTGTTTCAATATCTGATCTAAGGGACAGAATATGAAAATATGATGTATTTTACTGTTGGTTTTATTTTTGCTTTATTGCTTTGGTTTTTTATTGTTTGTTTTTTGTTCATTTAGAGATAGGGTCTCCCTGTAACCCCAGCTGGCCTGAAACTTGCTCTGTAGACCAGGCTGGACTTGAACTCACCGAGATCTGCCTGCTTCTACCTCTCCAGTGCTAGTATTAAAGGTATGGACCACCATGCTTGGCTTGTGTTTTTGAGGCAAAACCTGTGACCCAGGAAGGTCTTGAACTCACAGTATAGCCTGGAATATGCTGAACACACAGTAATCCTACTTCATTCTCCAAAGTGCTAGTATTACAGGCCTAGGCCACCCTGCTAGTATGATGGATTTTTATGAAGCTGAAAATGGGCAATTAGCAAAACATAATTTTTGCCTTTCTAGTAAACAATTGTTCATGAAATTTTCTCTAGCTGTGAGAGATGAGGGAGTTCTTTACAGTAAATGTGTCTCATTCACAAAAATGTCAATATGTTTGCAAAATGTTCATGTTTTAAAATAAAACTGTGAAGTTGGAGGGAAAATAAAATACATGGTCCTTGATTGCTTAAAGTGTCTTCCTAGGTAAGAACTGTCAATCCAAACTGTACTTTAGAGGAAATAATTTGGGACCTTTAAAATGAGAAATTACATTTATGACATTAAAGTTCATAAATGAGAGAGAAATTCATAATCTCTCCATACTTTTCAGAAGCAAATTAAGCATTTTAAAACTTTTTACATATTTCTGTAAGTGCATCAAGTATTGTGAAGCTGAGTTTTCACAGTTTAGATACGATCATTTGTTTTCAAGCCAACTCTGCTGTTCTGAAAATTTTTGCCATCAGGAATTTTGAGTCAATTTTGGCTCCAGCTCTTGTGCCTTTGGGTGATAGACTGTGGGTGACCATCCAACTGCATCCACAACATCTGGAGCCCTAATCTCCACAGAGGATAAACAGCAGGGCAGGGCCAACAGAAACTACGCCAGATGTGCTGTAATTATTATATGTGCAAAAGAGTTGGTTCTGTGTACTTCATCACTTTTTACACATTTTAAATATTTGATAAAAATTGTGATGCTTTATTTAGGATGACTGGCAGAATAAAACGTCTCTGTGAGTGTTAACTGTTAATAAATTTAAAAAATGCTTTTTCTGTTGGTGTCTATATTTGAAAGAGAAACTTAGCAAATAAATAGCAAATTGTTCCACAGAATTTAACTCACAACGTGATCCAGAGCCACTGCTAAGCAACAGGAATGTTATGCTTCCCTTGTTCTTTTGTTTAAAATCCATCATTGTTAATGCTTATGAAAAGAACAGGAAGATAATTTCTATGATAAATCACAGAAAAAATGATTCAATTTAAACTAAATTCCAAACTATTCAATAGTACTAGGCACAATCATAATAAAGATAAGTTAAAGTACAGAAATCTTTACAGTCTGGGAAGTAGAAATACTAGAGTACATGAAGAAGGGTGTAACACCAGAGTAGGCAAAAGCATTGTCTGGACAATATGAGTTTAAAGTATAGCCTGTTCCCTTATGTGGTTTAAGGGAACAATATTTCTCACCTTCATGCAGAAGTATTCAAGGATAAGTTTGCAGGGAAGCTTTGAGCACTTTCAGTTTTTACAAAAGCCCAGGGATGGAGGTGGCCTTATCTAGCTGCTTTTTAACATTCCATCTTATCCCAAAGGCAGGTAATGATACTAAGGATCTTGAGAGCTCTTTGGTAATTATGAGGTGATAAAAGAACCAAAGAAAATAAATGAAAGAAAGGAGTTAAGAATCTTTTGAGAGCTGGGGTTGGTGACACACGCCTTTAATCCCAGCACTCAGGAGGCAGAGATAGGTGGATCTCTGTGAGTTCAAGTCCAGTCTGGTCTACATATTGAGTTCTAGGCCAGCTGGGGCTACAGGGAGAATCTGTTTCAAAAAGACCAAAAATCAATAATAATAATAATAATAATAATAATTTGAGGAGACAAGCTGAAGCCAGGATCCAACTCACTCTTTCCTGCCAGGTAAGCAGGGTGATAAATCTCAGTATAGCCAAAGCCTCTGCTTAAACAAGGACTCTGCTTCTGCTTCTAGCTGCTGTTCTCTTTTTTTTTTTTGGGGGGGGGGTTCATAATTTGTGTGTGTAATCAGGTGTGTGTGTCTGTGCATGTACGTGCTGGTATGTATAGAGATCAGAGGTTAAGTTTAGTGTCATTCCCTTCAAACAATCCATCTTATTTTTTATAGTAAAGACAGGGTCTCAGGACTGAAGAGATGGCTCAGGGCTTAAGAGCACTGGCTGCTCTTGCAGATGTCTGGCCTCCTTAGGACTGGGATTATGGATATGCTGCACTGCACACAGCTTTTATTTTTTATTTTATTTTTAATTCTTTTAATTGAGCTTTTAAAATTTCATACATTTCCCATTCACATTCAGATTCCCTCCCCCATCCATGCCTCCTTCTATGCACCTACCAAACCCTATGCACTCTGCTATACATGCTGAGTCCTATTCATTCAAGTGTTTGTACCCAAATGTCCTTCAGTATAAATCCGTCTACTGGAGTCTAGTCAGCAAATACAGAGGTTGTATGTAAGTCATACTCTCCCTCACCCAGCTGCAATCAGTCTCAAAATATTCTATATCTAGTGCTGGCCCACCACCTATTTCTCACCTCCCCTATGGGCCCTTGTTTAATTGAGTTGACATGGGTACAATGCTCAGAGCCACTGCTACCACAGGCTCACATGAGCAAGCCTCCAGTGTCCTGGAAGCCTCCACTTCCCTATGTTCATGAACCAGTTCTGACTCTTACAATCTTTCTGTCACCTCTTCTGAAATGGTCCCTGGGCCATGGGTGGGTGAAGTTACATATAGGAGTCCCATCCTACACTCTACTGTCTCTTATTCTCCAAAACTTGGCCAGTTGTGGCGTTCTGTATGTACATGGAAGGCTCACTGGTGAAGAGTTGAGGGGTGCATTAGCCCTCTCTTTAACCCTTATTCTGCTATGTTCCATGAGCCTTGGTTGTAGAGATTCAACTGCAGTGTCACCTAGTCCTGGGCATTTCACAGGTGTATGTTCTCTGTGCCTGACCAGATGTTTATCTCTGCAGTAGCCTCCATTTGTTGCAAAAAGAAACTTCTTTGATGAGTTCTCTATGGCATGCTTGTCACTCTAAGGGAGGCCTGTTCTATTTGGTACTGCATTCCCTGCTAAGGTGCTCCCAGGTGTACATATGCACTAAAGATCAGACATTCTCTATGCATTTCTCATAAGGTTTCTAGGGTATCACTTTTCTCCCTAATTTCCCAGTCCCCAGAGATTCACTCTACACCCCCTCTTAGATTTTTACTTTTCCTGGAAACGAAGGTATCTTTGTCAACCTTTGCCTTTACCTGGCTCCTGGTATTATTTCAGAATTTATATACCCACATATAAGGGATTGGTGCTACAATCCACAAATGAGAGAAAACATGTCATTTGCTTTTCCGAGTCTGTGTTACTTCACTTAGTATAACACTCTCTACCTCCACCCATTTATCTGAAAATTTCATAATTTCATCTTTTCTTACTGCTGAGTAGCAGCACTCCATTGAATAGATGTCCCACATTTTCATTAACTATTCATCAGTTTAGGGACATTTAGGTTGTTTCCATTTCTTAGCTATTGTGAAAAGAGCAGCAAAAAGCATGGATGTACAGGTATCTCTACAGTATAGTGAGTCCTTTGGGTATATGCCAAGGAGTGATATCACTGAATTTCTAAAATCATGCCCAACACCAAAATTAAACTAAAAGGAGATCAACAACCTAAACAGACCCATAACAAATAAGGAAATTGAAGCAGTAATACAAAACCTCCCGACTAAAAAAAAAAGCCCAGGCCCAGATGGATTCACAGCAGATTCTACAGACATTCAAAGAAAATCTACAACCAATATTGCTTAAATTATTCAAATACATAAAAACAGAGGGAGAACTCTCAAACTCCTTCTATGAAGCCAGTATCACTCTAATACCAAAACCAGGTAAAGATGCAACCAAAAAATAAACCTACAGACTCATATCCCTAAAGAACATGGATGCAATGAGAACCAAATACTTGCAAATCACATACAGCTTTTAATATTGTTGTTGCGGATCTGCATTCCATCCCTCATGTTTGCAAAGCAGTTTGCCATCTGAGCTATCTCTCAACCCCTACTTAAAGCTTTTGTAACTGATGGACAAAGATAAACTATCTTGAAATCAGAAGGTACTAAAGAAATTTATTTAGTTCATAAGTATTTGTAAAGGGTATGTTAATAGATGAATAGCCAACATATGTATATACATTATATAGATGTGTGTATATTATTACTATTGTTATGGAAATATTGAGGTGTCATTGAGATTTATGGATCCTTTCTGAGCTCTGTTTTGATAGCTTGAGAAGCTAAGTTTTCATAAACTCAGCGGCCACCAAAGCCACTTCAACCAGAGTCTTTTGGGTTATTCTATCAAGAATTTGAAGAATAAAATTCCCATACCACAGAGAATGACATTTAAGAAGAATTATTTTATTAGTAGAAGCTTAGGATAAAGAAAGAAGGCAGACCTCCTGTACATCAGGAAGGAATGGGATTCCATTGAGTCTCATTGCTTGGGAGGAAAGGCTTTAGGGAGGGAGGAGAGGAGAGGAGAGGAGAGGAGAGGAGAGGAGAGGAGATGAGCTGGTCATTCCAGGTGTCCAGCACCCTTGGTGAAGTCCTCAGTTCCTGGTAAAATGGTAACTCCTATAGGGAAAAGAGATAAAGGAAATTCAGACCCCTTCCTGCCATTCCCCACCTTTGCCTATGGTGAACCCTTAGACATCCTAGGCATTTCTAGCATCTCTGGCCTCAAGCTTATTCAAGTATACTGGAAAGCCCCAGGACATATCCAGCTCTTAGGGAAGAAAGAAACTGATCAATATAAACTACCTCAGCAATCTCAACCTCTTTTTCCTATCATTATCAGAACTTGATAAGTAAAAATATAATAAACATATGGCATATATATATATATATTCATCATTCATTTGTTCTTCTTTGCTTTCACTGAATTGGCAAAAATATTCACATATTAGTCTAAGTTCAAATTACAACCCTGACTTCCTTCCCCCTTGCCTTTTTGTGCTCTGTCACAAGACTCCCCCCAATACATATATTTTAATGTCATCTTTTCTATATTCTTCACTTTTATTCAAAATAGTTGGTTATTTCCAGTGTTCAGTTTCTTGGTTCCCTAAATTTTTGATGTGAAACCAACAAATTGTTTAATATTAAAATCTAGTATCTACTTAGAGAACAGTATTTTCAGGTGCTTATAGAAAAAATGCACAGTCCTCAAAAGGAAAATGTGTTTCAGTCATTATAGAAAACCAAATGTGGACTATTTCTTATGGGAAAAAATGAATACTTACAGGTAGAATATACCTGAAGTAACTGATTTTCTAAAAACAATAAAGAAATATCATAGTACTATTTTATCACAATATTTCATTGACTGAATCATGACTGTTTATAGCATATTAATTTCTATTTAGAAATCTATTTACATGAAAGCATTTTTATTAAATTCTGCTATGCTGGTAGCAACACTGTTAGACAAGCCATTTTGCAGATTTACTAGAAATTAGGCATCAACACCTCATAATCACCCTACTGAACAACCATCTGTGGTTTCAAAATAGAAAACTGAGGTGTATATAAAATAAGTAACTGAATATCGTTCAAACAAACTCGATGTAACTTCCCGAGGTCATGGATCCAGAAAATGTCAGATTTTCTCTTCTGTTTCAGTTTCTGATCTGGGTGTCAGCTGTCTCTGAGTCTGTTATGGGCTTTGGCAATCCACTTTACACATTATTTGTACTTATGTATTTATTTTTATGACTTTTTCTCCCAAAACTTGTGTTCTACATTAGACCTAAACTCCTTAGAAATAGGGATTTTATTTCTCTTGGCTCATTTTCTTATTCTTAACAATGCTCAAGGTCTTGGGTATATATTTATATTTATTAAATGCATGAGTGAATCAATTGAGTTGTTTCTTATTTTCAAAAGCAGCATTTGAAAAGCCTTTAACATCTTATTATGATACTCGATTAATTAGGAGTATGTTTTCTACAAAATTGGGAGGGTTGCATTGTCCAAAGAACATGAAAGGGGGGTGGGTAATGTTATGAGTGTAGTGTTAGCAATATTGTGGCTTCTAAATGATCACTCAATATACACAGCACAGGAATAATTTGTAAATAACATACATATTTTCTGTTTTGACACGATTATTCTTTGAAAACTATAAAAAGTAACAGAACTTTATTGACTGGGATGATTTGTGTGACCCATTTTCTATGTGTAGATTCTTTTAACTTCAGCACACGCTACAGATGAGTCTGACACTGACAACAAAATTACTAGCACTTTTTCTGTAAGTACAGGTTATGTGGCATCTATAACTCTTAGAACCTTTGTGATATTTCTTCAGAGTGTCTTCTGAAGTCAAAGGTCTCCAAAAGCAAAGATGAAAGCTGTAGATGGACTCAGTAGGGAACAGTTGCACACAGTGAGTTGAATTTTCCTGTAAGAACCATCTTTTGAAGACAGATAGTCACTCTAAGTCAGGTTGGAGTAAAATGATAATGTCAAGTGACCAGGAACAAAAACCAAACATCCAGTTATTCCAGCAGTGGTTCTACTCACATTAAAATTCTCAGCTATGAATTCCTCACAGTGACTTACTGCACTCTACTTCAATCTATTCCTAATGAAAACAGAGAGGTCAGATGGATGAACTCATAGGAAATCACATTATGCCTTTACACCTTCTGCAATACTTACAGCTGCTTTTGTAGTGTCTCTAATTGTCTAGCACACTTTAATGACTGTGTGTAAAATTTCTGGCATTGAATGGACTTGTGAATAGGGAAATAAATATTTTCGTTAGCATGAGCACAGGATTTTTATTCATTTAATGAATTTTTCTAACTTTAACTTAAGAGATTGACATGATTTAAACAAATTCCTTCAAAATACATTGCTAAGGATGCAAATAAAACATTGTATATAAGAAGGGAAGTTAGAAAGTCTTTAAATGTTTTATAAAAATATAAGGTTCTAATTGTTCAGGTAGCAAAAAACCTGAGTTCTATGAGTTCTTACATAAGAAGTTCAGCATGTATATAAAAGTTTGTGCTTATTATGAGGCACATAACATATGAGGGCAATAGTTTTAATTTTTAAAAACTATTTGTTATTTTCTTAGAAGATGAGGTCTGTTCATTGTTTTCCAAAATGTGGGTCTGTTGCTCAAGCTGGTCTCAACTCTGATTCAAGTGAGCCTTTCATCTCAGCATTCTAAGTAGCTGGTACTGCAGGATACACCATTGTGCCTTCCTGTACTACATTTTTCTTAACTTGCTTGCTGCATCCTAGAGTTTTCCGGCTTCAAAAGATGTTCTGGTCAGACAGATGATTTAATAAACTGTTCCTTTGTAGATGGCATTCAGCATGTGAGTGACTTCAGAGCCTTTATCACCTAGGTGGTCATATTCATCCTGCACCTCAATATTATCCTATTCACAGCTCAGGCGCTCCATCAGCACAGCTCATATCACATTGAACTGCTACATCAAATTTGTGTTGGAAGCCCTACTTCAGAATGGTGACAGGATTCTTCTGGATCCCTCCACAGGAGTTTTCTGATTCCTCCTTCTCCTTCACTTTGGAAGCCAAAGGGGTGCTCTCAGGTGTGATAGAGTGTTGGGGAGACTTACAGCTTATCACCTTGCCAACTTCTTGGTAAAACTCGTCTTTTTCATGAAAGCAACCTTTCTCATTGTGTCCTAAGCAGTTTTTTTCCTCTAAGGAGCGGAGCCTGCTGCAGAGGGTAGTAGCAGAGGGAGGGTCTTTCTGCACCATCTTGGACAGGAGTTGGGAATGGCACATGGCATCAGGGTGCACAAGAATGGTATGGCCCAGCATTTACTGACCTGGGTTGAGACTGCAGGTCCACAACGCATGAGCAAAAGCTAGCAGTGACTATGGGCAGGCCATGGGAGCAATCTGGAATGGTGGACTGTGAGCCGAGGTACAGAGCTGGTCACCGGGTCTTCATTTCTTTGTGAGTTACTTCCTCCCCCCAATGGTATAAACTATAATAAATTCACATAAAGGTATGGTATAGGGTTTGTATGATAGCACAAAAGACCCTGAGAGAAATCAGGCAACAAAATTGGCACAGTCTGGCCCAGATAAATGAACCACAGCCTTGGGGATGGGGGTTTGGGGAAGCAGCACTGTTCCTGCCATTGCGGTGGGTCAGGTGGGCCCTAATTCCCAAATCCAGGAGCAGCTGCCAGAAACCCAAGAAAGGGGGCAATCAAATCCCATATGTTGAATGGGGTTAGCACTACTCACTTGGGTTATATAATGGATTATAAAATCTGTAACTAAAAAGAGGCCAGCCACACAGAAGCATGGGCCACAGCTGTGTAGTAAATGTGGGGAAATTACCAATTATAGGTATATGAAGATTTGTTGAAGGTTATAGAAAAGATAGCAAAATTGTTATTAGGGACTGTGAACATAAATGGCGACCCCCCCCAGAGAGGGGGCCGTGGTCACTTTGTATAAAAAAAAAGATTTTCCCAAGGCAGGAGAAGCTGAAAAGGCCAGGGATGTCCTGGCAGATCCAGTTACAGAGCTTGAGAGAGAAAAAAAGATGGACATTTTAATTTGTGTAAAGTTGAAGGACTCAGAGGAAAAGACAGATAATAGTAAAAAAGGAGATGACCTAAAAATAAAAGTAGGTAAATCTGTCCCTCAGATTCAACTGGTGATAACAGTGCTTTATCTAGGAAATATTCCACACTGGAAGTGTTAAAACTAGGAAAAATTTATAAGCACACTATCAAAGAGCACCTAGGCAAGTGGCTTGTGATAGTGTAGGACAAGGGAGCAAATGACATCAGTCTAAATTCTTTTAAAAGCTTCACAGCTGAGTTATATAACCACGCACCTATCCTTGCGATATAGGCTGTACTATGTAGGCCAATGCAGGGGCAGGAGTCCTTAATGGGGTGGCTGGTTGAAGGTATTGAAGATACATGATCATCAGCAAAGGAGATTAACATGATTAGCAGGGGCTGGAGGACTATAAAGAAGGGGCAGACATTACTGAGAGAACTAGATATGAGAAAAGCAATATATGATGTCCAGTTCACTGGGCCAGATAAGAGTGTGTTCCCCAGAGATAGGAAGGAAACCTTGATTCAACTTGGACCTTGAGAATGGTATGGAGCTTTAATGGTTTTGCAAAGCCCTTTAATGGGACAAGATCTTTGTAAACTAAGAGAGGCTTTAGCAAATCTAAATGATTCTGACTAGCATGTAAAACATGCCTGTAGAATAACAGAACATCCTATAAAATATAAAAAAGACCACACAGAACAAATGGTCCATTTGGGTTACTCAAAGACAAATGTGGCAAGACTTATGTCGCGCCCAAATTCCCAGAGAAAAAATTGATAGAAAACCAAATTCAGTACTAAGGAGTTTCTGAACAGCTTTAAAACCAGAAGAGTAGTTTAAAAAAGATATTCAAAGGATAAAAACTGTCCCAGGGTTGGTTAAGAATCCTCAAGGATTAAATAAGATGTATTTCTCTTCTGATAAAGGGTGGAAGCAGTTTTTCCCAACATATTCTCCCCCCAGCAGCTAAGTGTGGTCAATGGAGAAATGATAGATATGGCTACAGTCAGGAGGCAGACTCAGAGACTCCCTGACCCAGGGAACCAACAGGTGCAGTGTGAACAAGAGAAACACCCTGACTCTTTAGCCCAGTGCAGGGTCAGGCAACTTGAGCCAACACTTTTAAGTGTATTAAGAATAAAAGAATACAAAGAGACTCCATGTAAAATACCCTAAGTACAAAATGACTACAACGGGATAACTGAAGATAGTAAAGAACTAACCAAATTAATACCTTGTACCCATGCTATGATACCTAACAAGGATCTATGGAGAAAATAGTTAAAAATGGATAAAACTTTTCCATGCTGTGTTAGACCTTGTCTACAACTGATTTAATATATGATGTTAATCTTTCTTTGAGTGTTTTACAGATATGAAACCCATTTGAAAGATACCTGAATAAAGAAAGGCCAGCTATAGCTGTAAGATTCTTGGGAGTTTTATGGTTGGTGTCCTAGTTTATTTCTTCATTGCTGTGACAAAACACTCTGACCACTACCAACTTGGGGATGAAAGGTTTTATTCAGCTTACATCTCCCAGGTCACAGTTCATCAGGGAGCCCAAGGTAGGAACTCAGGGCAGGAACCTGGAAGCAGGAGCTAGAACACAGGCCATGGAGGAACACTGCTTACTGGCTTGCTCCCCTGACCCCTGCCCAGCCTGCTTTCTTATGCAACACAGGCCCACCTGCCCAGGGGTAGCACCACCCACAGTGGGCTGGGCCCTCCCACATCACTCATCAAGAAGATGCCCCTCAGACATGGCCACAGGCCAGTCCAAAAGAGGAAATTCCCCAATTGAGGCTTCCTCAACCCAGGTGTGTCAAGTTGGCACTAAAGCTATCCAGCACAGTTGGGTAATATAAAAACAGAGGCTCCCAAACTATACAACTGTTAAGAAAATCTACAGTACCAGGGGTAGGTTGCCCCCCTATGAACTGTTGGTCAGAGAGAGATCCTAGGGGTCCTAAAATTCACCAAAGCTATTGCCACTAATGTCAGTTTTACACAAAAAGGTTGGTAAGGCCATGTTCCTGAAGACATTGCATGATGTGAGCACAGGAGAAGAGATGGAGCTGAGACTAAGCCAAAAAAACTCCATGCTACTGGATCGATGACGTTCATATTGCCAGAAGGCACTTTGCAGATGGTTGGGGAAGAAAGGATCCCCTATGATTCTACTCAACAATGTACTCTGCGTGCTGCATACTATGGACATGTCAAGCAATGCTTGCAAGTGAAATAATGGCTTGGCCAACATATGTATAACTGACAAATTTCTAATGGGATAAGGCCTGCTCCAAGGGGTGGAACACATATCTGGTGCTGTAGTTAAACCAACACCCTGTGTTGAGGAAGGCTACCGGCCCTAGTGGGTACAAGTATACTGTTTAATGAATATAGTACTCCTACTGGTATATCTTCTAGGCATTTGTATTTACATCTGTGTTTGTTTAGATGTGTCTACTTTCTTCTATTTGTCTTTATAATAAAAGAAACACCACTGAGATAAGTCAATGGGCATGGCTTAAAAAGGAATAATGGGGAGGCTCAAGAAGTCACTATCTCACCATGATACAAGAGAGATTTCCCTACATCTGTCACCCTCTCCAAGTCCCAGGTACCTTAGTGGAAGACTGGTGGAAAGATTGTGAGAGGGGAGGAAAGGCATGGAGTGTGTCCTAAGGAGCATGTTTCCTCTGAGGGCCAGGGCCTGCTGCAGAGAATTGACTGTGGAGAGTTAGCATCAGAGGAAGGGGCTTTCTGCACCATCTTGGACAGGAGACAGGAATGGCACACAGCGACCAGATGCACAAGAACAGAATGGCCCAGCATTTACCGAACTAAGGTGAGACTGTGGGCCCATGAGGCATGGGTGAAAGCTAGTGGTGACTATGGACGGGCTGCAGGAGTGATCTGGAATGGTGGGCTCTCAGTCTGTAATGGCAGGCTCTGAGCTGCAGTGCAGAGCTGGGCACTGGGTGTTAGTTTCTTTGTGATCATTTCCACCCACAACAGTATAAATTATAATAAATTCACATAAAGATATTTTATGTGGTTTGTCTGATAGTGCAAGAGACCCCAAGAAAACTTGTGTGACACTCATATACATAATCATCTTCAGCATCCCCTTCCATTTTACCATCTTCTAAGTCCTCCAACCTAGCATTTCACTTCACCATATAGATCACCTTTTCTTTAAGAGAGATAGCAAAGGTTTCAGGTTTCCTGTCTACTCTAAGTTCCAAATCAGCACTAGAAAACATATATCCTATTGGGTGTTGCTCTTTGGTCACCTTGGAATCAACCTGGAGTGATTTATCAATTTTCCTGTCCTGGGCCACCTGGGTCTTCAAGAAGCAGTGGCTCCCTAGAAAGGCTGGCTCACTGAGGTTCTTATGAGGTAGGAACAACATCTTTGGGTCTTCCCTGTCATTCTAGCTGACAGCTGCCTCAGTGGCAGAAACTGGATCACATCTATTGACTTTCATACTCTGGTCTCACATTATTCTGGGTTTTAAGCAACTGAACCTTGGGTATCACTTTCTCTGGAGGTGGCAAGAAATGAGGAATAGCACCATATTCATTTATTTCTTTACCTAAAATGATCTCCACACCAGCACTTTGCTTCATGGTATCTTTGGCTCCTAGAACTTCATTATACTGCTCCCTCAGAAGCTTAGCTTTAGGCCCATCTATGTCATAGCCACTGTTAAAGGGTTTTACAGTGTACCTCTCCCTTCATATTCTAGAGCAGGGAGTGCACTGGCCTGATCCACAATCCCCTCCCCTCTCTCTGAAGCACCAAATTTGATAGTGGTGTCAAAAAGCCTGTGGTTAAGAGGTTTTATTCCTTGGATCTGCATCAGCTGAGTCAAAAATGAAGCTCCATCATCTTTACTAAGAATGTTCTCAAGTTTAATAGCAGGAGCAAGGGCATAAGTACTACCATATGAGGTCTAGCTGGCAACTTGTGTGGAGGTCTTGCTCTGTGTGTGTTTTCAGCTTGGAGCTGGCATTACAGATATATTAGTACTGGGAATCTGAATTTAGGTCCACATTTCAAGCACTTTACTGACAGCCATTCTTCTCAGTGCCTGGGAAAGGTGTTTTCTGTTTTTATTTTCTTCTGCTTAACATCTGAAATAAATCTTTATTTTATGTGTATGACTGTATTGCCTGCATGTAAGTGCACCTGTGCAGTTTAGAGTTCAAGAAGATCAGAAGAGTGCATCAGACTCACTGGAGCTGGAGTTACAGACTGGTTGTAGTCACTAAGTGGGTTCTGGAAACTAAACCATGTACTCTTACACTGAGACCTCTTGCCAGCCCTTTAAGATAAATCTTTGCATGCACACATACAGTTATTTACATTTTCTTCTCTCCTTCCCCCTCCCTGGTATTCTTCCCCCCCCCCGCAATTCTGATTGTTTCTCTAAATAGTGGACCTATACCCAGTTCGTATTCTCATTTCCTCATTTCTGAACACTCTTTCTCTGTAGGAGTTCATGCCAAATAAAACCACTTGAGTTGAACAGCTTGAAAAAAAGTTCAGTCAGTGCTTGAATCAGGAATGGGTGTTTTATTTGCTTGCTTGTTCATATGTTTTTCCAGAGATGTTCAGGTTTTTAACTTGGTCATTCTCTAATTGACCATATTTCTTCATCTCTTTCACAATCACAATTTTATCCCTTGATAGTAAAAAATTTCAGTCAACACTTATGTGTAATGTCTCATAGTGAGAAATTTCTGAATATTTGTTTTTACCTTAACTTCATAGCCTCAATTGTCATTTGGATTCTGTTTCAATGTTTTCAATTATATTATGGGGAATACTTTTACTGGATAAAGTATTTTTTAATTAGTATTTTGTTTACTATTTTTAAATTATTTTACTTCATGTATATGATTGTATTGCCTATATGTATATAAGTGCACCTGTATATATCATGGCCTACAGAGTCTTATCTATGTCCTCAAATATCCTTCAGTGTTGGTCCATCCACTGGACCCACCAAGAATCCCTACTCTGGAAGACACTCTCTTGACCCTTTCTGGAAGTTCCTTAGGTAATCAGGCAGGGGGAAGTAAGCAGGTACTGTTAGGGGAACAGGGTCTAAATATGATCAAAATGTATTCTATGAAATTCACAAAAATTCAACTAAAAAATGTTAAGGAATCACAAAGAGCTGTATTAACAAATATTTGCACAATCTGGGTCTCTTTGTGTTTTTAATCTCATTTACATTATGAGGTGGAGTTGAGATAGAGATTTCCAGGTTCCAAGTATCTAGTTCATCAAGTTTATATTTTGGTACAATGCTTCATTCTAAAACTAGTTTTTTTACCCTTATAAGGGTCACAGCCACACATATATAGAATATTTTTCCAAACTTGCTTTATAGTATTTGCTTCTTTGATCTTTTATAAACTTTGTGAATTTTCTGAAGATAGGAGAAATTCTTTATGTTATTGTGCTCTTCCTTTTATATATTTTCTTAATAGGATTACTTAATAGGAATAATTAATATTAAAGCTAACAGTAGTTAGAAAAATGCATAAATGTTTATTACTGGGTTTTTCTGTTCCCTTGTGTTTCCCATCTCTTTCTAATTGCAAGCCACACTTGTCTGGAAATGGGATATTTACTCCTTAACAGCCTTTCCCCTGCTGCTGTTATTCTTTAGCTAAAGTCATAATCCCACATTCCTGATGTTATAATCAGCTCAACAGTCACAAATTGTTCTCAAATGCTACTTTAGGTGAGAATGTGCAGCAGGGAGTCCTGTGAGGACCAGAAAACAAAGATGCTATTTCCACGAGGTAAATGTCTTTGTGTGGGCAAGGGGAGAATTATCAAGTGGAAACTGATTTCCTGCAATTACTGCAAGGTTTTTGCTTTTTAAGTTTAACAATATATCATTTTCATTAACATAGTGAGCTTGTAGTACTAACATTGTTATAGACCTTTAACAAAATAATCAGGTGACAGAGTGAAAATTTCACGAGTGAAATCCACATTTGTACTAGCTACCCCAATAGTACACATTATTTGAAGTTATTTTTAGTGAAAACTCTGGGATAAAATAAATTGTCAGTTGAACTTCATAGAAATAACCTCCACTTTGAAGTTAGGAAACTTTAAAGAAAATAACATATAATGTTTCATATGATGGACAATGTAGTATTTAATATGAGTTTATAATCATTTAATATAGTTTACAGAAAGACAAATCTGACTCGAGAACACTGATGAATGAAGAACTTTAAGCCAGAACTCTTCTGAAAAAAATGTTCTTCAATTTCTATACAGATGTTCTTGATGCTTTCCCAAATCACATATATTTTTAATCATTTTCCTTCTGTTCTATTTCATCTTCTTCATTGTAAGTAACATTCTTCATCTTTATGAGTTCCTCAAGCTTCTACAACTCTCTAAAAATCAGGAAGAAGTTCTTCCTTATCGGGATTTAAGTGACACGAAGACCAGTAACACACTATTTTTTTTCTATTATTCTGTTTGCCAACGTGCATAATGTGGAATGTGAAAGTGTCATGTTTTCTAACATTTTCTTCTTTCCTTCAGACAACATTTATGCAACATTTCTTATGGATAATGGTTTCACTCTCACTTTTACAAATACTGTAGCTTTTCTTTGTTCTATTTTCAAAGAATCTAGCAGTTATCTATGCATTACTTAGAGTAGGGCATCAATAAACATTTATCCACAAATTTATTTGATTTATTATTTAGGAATAAGTCCAACTCAAACATAATTCTGTCATTATATAAAAAAAAACACTTATCTGAAAATATAACTTTACACGCTACGAAAGCATAGTGCCATGTTCGTGAGCTCTTAAAACTGTCAGGACACATGTTCTCATGTTTCAACTGCTTTCATTTCCATAAACTGAAAGGTACACTTATTCAGTGAACATAGTAGTTATTTACCAAATTATATATGGATTTAGATTTGTGAAATTCCAATGAATTTAACTATTTTAGAATCATTTCTTCAAGGTTCATGTACAAGATTTTTCTGTATGTTCATACAGGTGTAAAGTGTAAAGGTTCATTTCCATGAGTATTTAGTAGTCCTGTTCTTTGAGATGCTCCAAGGAAAATGTTTTGCATGGACAGAGCTCCATTCAGTTCAGTTTCACTCCTTCATGACCTTAAAGAGTGTTCATTTTACCTTATTTGAATTGAAAAGATTAACAATAAGAGAGTGAAGTCACATGGCCTGGTGAAAGAAGTTTCAATAGTGATATACTATTGATTAGCCTTTAACTTTTTTATTCTTTGAGAATTTCATTTATGATTATCGTATTTCCATCAATTCCACCCTTCCCAGTCCTTTCCACTCTTCCCATGTCCCCTCTACTCCCTCCCCCATCTCCTCTTCTTTTATTATTATTGTTACATATTCATAATACATATACATATATATTTATATAGAATGCACTGGGCCCATTTATTGGTGCTCAGGTGACATATGTACTTGTGTTTATGGCTGACCGTATGGTATTAATCTCTCAAGAATGTGTTCCCTTGAGAAAACTGATTCTGCCTTCCTCAGCATCCATTGATTGCTTGTAGATCATCATCTTTAGATGGGAACCCCTAAATTATCCCCTCTCTACATTGGTAGGTCAAGTGGTTTTGTCATTGTGCAGATCTTGTTAAGCTTCCATACTTTGGAGCTATAGTGGGTGCAGCCTCTATATCATATCTAGAATGCATTCACTAGCAGCATGTGTCTTGTCTCTCTGATTCTTACATTCTTTCTACACCCTCTTTTGCAATATACCCTATTTTAGTTATACTGGTTACTTGTACATGTGTCACTTCGGACTGGTCACCACACATTTTCCTCATTCTCTGCATTTTGACCAGTTGCAGAACTTTGTAATAGTCTCCATCCATTGCAAAAAGAAGCTTTTATGATGAGTGGTAAGAGCTACACTTGTCTGTGAATATAAGAATACATATTTTAGAATATAGTAAAAGATTACCTTGGTCTATGTAAAGTGCAGTAGTAGGTTCATCTCTAGGATATATGATCTTTCCAGACATTTGTACTTGGCTATGTTTGCAGTACTATGTATGGGTTTCCTTCTATTGAATGGGTCTTAAGTCCAATTAGATAAGTGTTGCTTACCGACAAGTTAAAAGTGCCACTGATGCACCAACAGTAATAATTTGCTTGGCCAGTGATTGTTGTATTTCATAAGCTTCATAGCCATGTAGTACCATTGACTGATTTTTCTCCCTTGGCAGCTTGCTTTATACTTTCTGATAATATGAGAGTTAGTCTTCAAGAAGAGGATACTAGATGATTTCCAGCTTGATTAACATACTGTGTCTGAAGCATGGCATGTCTTTAGCAACACACTCCTAATTTCAAGGGGTGTGACAATAACATATTATTTTTAGAGTCTTTGGGACTACCTGGATCAAATAGTTGAAGGCAAATTTCCCTTGCCTGACACTATGATTTTTACTACATAGACTTCAGCAATCTAAAAAGCTCACATATCTAATATGTCATTTTTCAGCAGGCTTATGAATACATTTCATAAAATATACTTTCCCATGTTTTTCCTGATCACCTAAGAATTATTTCTGTTTCTTTCCTCTCTCCTTCCCCATATAGCTCTCCCACTTCACTCAATTTTGTTTCCCCTTGATTAACACCTGTGTCCTACTATCTCCCTCACTTAAGCTCCTCCTTCCCCCTTAATATTTCCTTTCTAATGTCCTTGCTCCTGGGGTTACTTGAGGTTATATATTCACTTCTAAGAATTTGAAACTGTGATCAACAAATGAAAAAGAACATGGATCACTTCTTTTTCCAAGTCTTGGTGACCTCATTCAGTTTCATCCATTTATCACCAAATTTCATGATTTCAGTTTGATTTACAGCTAAATAGAACTTCATTGTGTAATGTGCCACATTTTTATTATCCATTCATCAATTTAGGGATATTCATGTCATTTCCATTTAGTAACTATTGTGAAAAAAACAATAAAAATGGCTAAGCAAGTAGCTGTGTGTCAGGGTATTGACTCCTTAGAGTATATGCCAGCAATGGTATAGCTTGATCATTTTACATATATCTAATTTTAGTTCTTTGAGACTTCTCCATAGAATGTTCCATAGTGGAACATGTGGAACATGCACCAGTTTCTAATCCCACTGGATGTGTGTTCCCCTTTCCCCACATTCTCAGAGGCATTTGTTGTCAGTTTTATTTTTTTTCTTTTTCCTTTATTAATGTATATTTTATTGAGTTCTTGTGCATTTCACATAATAGATCTTAATCATATTTAGAACCCTCCCCACGGTAACACCTATATGACCCCCCACCATATTTCATGCATTCTGTCATATATGCTAAGGCCTATCTGGTCAAGCATTTGTATCAAGATGTCCCTAGGTGCATGTTCACCCATTGGAGTCAGAGTCAACCAATCTAGACTCACTCCTTTAAAGCATATCAACTCTCCCTCATCTCATGGTAGTCAACTAAAGTTGAGGCCTGCTGCTCATTTCCCCAGTTCTATGCTGGATTTTTGTCTGATCAAATCAGCATGGGTCTTGTACATGTTGTCATCATTGTTGAATGTTCATATGAGCAAGTTCCCAGAGTCTTGGAAGACTCTGTTTCCTTATGTTCATGCTTGAAGCCTGGCTCTTACAATCTTTCTGCCAAGGTCCTTGAGCCATGGGTGGATGAGTTTTAATATAGGAGTTCTGTCCAGGGATACACACTCTGCAGTCTCTTAGTCTCTCCACTTTGGACATTTTTTTGGCCTTCTGTGTGAATTGTGCTTTGTTGCATGAGGAAGTGTCACTGGTAAGAGTTGAGGGGTGTATTAGTAGTCTCTCTACCTCCGCTCCCACTATGTTCCATGAGTTTTATGTGTAGAGGTTCCACTGTAGGTGTGTCACTTGGGGCTGGGCATGTCTCAGACATACATTTTTGTGCATGTGACCAGTTGTGGAACTTTGTAATAAGGCTACAGAGAAACCCTGTCTCAAAAAGACCAAAAAAAAAAAAAAAAAAAAAAAAAAAAAAAAAAAAAAAGCTCCTTTCATGAGTAATGTAGATTATACTTGTTTGTAAATGAAAAGATCAATATTTATCATGAAGAAATTTAATTTGTCTAAAGATATGACAGAGATAGGGTTTTCCTTAGGATCTATGACCTCTATGGCCATGTGTATTTGACTATTTCTACTGTGCGATAGATGAATTCTCTCCCATTGGGAAGGCTTTTAAGCTCAATTAGATAGCTAATGATCACCCCCTAGATAAAAGTGCCACTGCTACTCTGCTATATTTCGTTGTGCCAGTCAGTGTTGTGACTGTTAGGCTTTGAAGCTAGGATTGGACCATTGATTGACTTTTCTCCCTTATCATCTTGCATTGTATCCTCTAGAACTATGAGAGCTAGTCTTCAGAGAGGAGGCTCCTGGATCAGTTCCAGCTCTATGGCTCCAACTCCGATGTCTGAATTATGTCCAGGCTCAAACACAAGGGTCATACCTTCAAGTTCTGGGAGGTAATCAGGGACTGTTTCAATAGTCTGTGTTTTTTCGGGAGTCTCCTTGATTATACCAACCAAGAACTCGAAGGGCAGTTTCTCCTATCTGGCACTGTGTTTCTAGTTATATAGCCTGCAGGCATGCACCTGCATTCATGTTTAGAAACTCTATGTGCAATTTTCAGGGCATTTTGAGTTAATCCATTTTCCTTTGCTTTTTCACACCACCTACAATTTTTTGTCTCTCTCCCTAATTTGTTACATTTAATGACTTAGTTATATTGAACCATATCTCTGAATCTCTGGAATAAAGCCAACTTGATCATGCTAGATAACTTTTTAGATATATGCCTCTGTAACATTTGAAAATAATTTGCTGAGAATTTTTGGATCTATGTTCATCAGGGATATTGCCTATAGTTTTCTTTTATTGTTGTGTCTTTATCTGATTTTTGTATTAAGAATATTACCAGAGTTGTAGAAAGATTTTGGGAGTTATTCCTTTGTTTCGATATTTTTGTATATTAAAGCAGAATTTGTTGTAGCTCTGTTTTGAAGCTCAGGTGAAATTCTGCTGTGAATCCATCTGGATGTGGGTGTTTTTGAACCAGAACACTTTGTATTAATATTTCAGTTTCCTCCTTTAATATGAATCTATTTAAATTGTTAAAATTAGTTCATTTCTTTTACATTTTCTAATTTAATGGAATATAGGCTTTTAATGTATTCCCCTATAATCTTCTGGTTTACTTTCTTTTCAGTTGTGATGTTTCCCTTTTTGTCGATTATTTTGGTGATTTGAGTTTTCTCTTCCTCCTTTCATTTGCTTAGCTGGGCTAATGGTCTAATTTATCTTTTCAAGGTATGTGTCGTACATTCATTTATTCTTTATAGATTTATAGGGTTTTTATTTCTATTTCTTTGGTTTCTGGGTTTTTTTTTTTAATTTATACTCATCTTCTGGGTTTTGGTTTTGGTTTGGTTTGTTCTTGTTTTTACAGATTCTTGAGCCGTATAATTGAGTCAATTATTTGTGCTAGGCATTTTGTGTTATAAATTTCCTTCTTGGGACTACTTTTTGTGTGTCCCACAAGTTTTGTTGTGTTAGATCCAAGTATACTTTTCTTTCTTTCTTTATTTCATTTGACCCATATCTCATTCTGCAATGTGTTTTTTTATGTTAAAATATTTTATTTATTGTTTTTATATGTAAGTGGTTTGCCTGCGTGTTTGTAAGTGCAACCATATTGTGCAGTGCGAACTGGAGTTATGGATGGTTGTTAGCTACCATGTGGGTTCTGGAATCTGAACCTGGGTCCTCTGGAAGAAGAGTCAGTCCTCTCATTTGCTGAGCCATTTCTTCAGCTCCTGTAGGGTGTTCTTTAATCTCTGTGATTTTGTGTAATTACTAGAGCTTCATTTGCTGTTGATTTTAAGATTTATTGCATGATATTCTGATAATACAAATGAAATTATTTCAATTTTTCTATATTTGTTGAGGTTTGCTTTGTGCCCCACTATATGGTTTATTTCGGAGAAACTTCCATAGGCTTCTGAGTAGAATGTGTATTGTTTGGTGTTTGGGTTGAAGATTCTGCAGATATCTATTAGGTCAATTCGATGCATGGTATAATTTAATTCAGATGTTTCTCTAGTTATTATTGAAAGATTTATACTTGATATTGTCAGTTTCTTTTTTTGTGTTCTTAGTCCTATTTTGTATGACCATAATTATAGCTTCATTTGTTTTCATTCTGTTGCCTTTTGGGGTACCTATTCATTTCTATAGACTATTCGATAGCTTGCAGTTTTCTCTGAACTGCTAATTTTGTAGACATAAATTGTTCATTTGTTCATATCATGGACAAAGTTTCTGCCACCTTCATCTATGGCAGACAGTCTTATTGAGTAAAATTGTCTGTGTTGGCCTCTGTGGTCATTAAAAAATTGGGATATATTGCTCCAGGTCCTTCTGGCTTTTAAAGTTTGTATTGAAAAATCAGCAGTTATTTTGATGGGGTTTCCTTATTTGAAATTTCTTGTTTTTCTCTTGAAACTTTACCCTTTCTTTGTTCTTAGATTTAGTGTTTTAACTATGATATTCTATGAGGAGTTTTTCCTGGTCGTCTATTTTGCATTCTGTCAGCTTTTTAAATTTGTATGGGCTGGTCTTTTCTTAAAATTTTCTTCTATAGTCCTGTTGATCTGGTCAATGCCATTGATCTGATGTTTTTCTTCTTCCTCTATGCTTACAATTCACATATTTGGTCTATTCATGGTGTTACACAGATCCCACATATTGCATTCCTTTTTTTATATTCTTTACTTGAGAGATCCAGTTCTCCTATATTATCCTCAAGACCTAATATTCTGTTTTATACTTGATTGATTCTGCTTGGTATAATTTCCCCGGTGTATTTTAATTGAGTCATGGAGGTTTTCAATTCCATCATCATCTTAGCTTGAGTTTTCTTCAACATTTCCATCTCTTTCATGCATTCACTTTTCAAATACTTTATTGCATTTGTCTTTTCATTCTGTACATTTGCATTTTCTTGAGCTTCATTCAGGAGTTTATTCCTGAAAAGAGTCTATATACTTCTTCAGTTTCTTGTGGTATTTATTTATGCATTATTTTATTCCTTCTTTAAATCCTTTTATTCTTTAACCATGTTTATGATTGCTCTTCTTAGTTCTGTGGTTCCTCTGGGTACTTCTCATTATAGAACATTTCTACTGTGCTAGTAGAATTTGAAAAATACATAATGTCTTGGTTTTTTTTTTTTTTTTTTCAACATAACCTGGGCATATGGAATTCTTCTGTTTATTGTGTGTCTGTCTGATAAGAAATTCTAGTTTGCCTTTTTTGAGTGGAAATTTGGTTCTGTTTTTTTCATTATATTTTAGTTTGTTTCAGAACAGCTTAGTCTATGCTTCAGGTTCTCACATTTGATGTTTGTTGAAGGGACAATGATGATTCCAGGATGGTCCTACATTTAAGATTTACAATCACAGTTAGGACTTTGAGTGTGGATGTGGCAGCAAGGTGGATAAGTTCTGGCCATTTCAGTAAGCCATTCCAGAATGTGAACAGTGGGTTCCAGGCCGATATCTGTAGGTGGGCACATGGCAGCACAGTGGGTGGGGTTCTGACAAAATCACCAAGTCAGTATAGAATGGGAGCAGAGAAATCCAGGTCTAATTCTAGAAACTGGAAAATGGTGAAAGAGTGAACAGTGTTCTGAGTAACTCACCAGGCTCTATTGCTTTCTGAATAATACCTGTCTACATTTCATTAGGAAGTGATAGATAAGAAACTTAGAAACTGGAAGAACTTGGAGAAAAGTAAATTCATATTTCAGGTACCATTTTGGAAAATTATCAATTTGAGTTTGTCCCTCATCTTCTGTTACAATAGGTATTCTATAATAAAAATCTCCCATTTGCCCATAGTAAATTATTCATACATACTGCAAAAACAAAAGAATCTTCTCAAAAGGCTGACTACTACTCTTAATCAGAAATTTGCTCTTTTATAACCCTGTTTAATTTTATTAAAATTTAAATCCAGTGTTTATGATTGGAGAATTATAAATTTGAACAATGTTATCACTAATACCTTTGTGTGTTTATCTGTCTATCTATCTAAGATTATATATATATACATGTGTACATATATATATATATTATCTATGGAAATGAAAGTAAAGATATAAGATTACTAAAAACAGGGGCTGGAGAGATGGCTCAGCAGTTAAGAACACTGACTGTTCTTGCAAAAGACCCAAGTTTGAACCTCAGCACCCACATGGCAGCTAACAACTGTCTGTAACTGCAGTTCCAGGGGATCCAACAGCCTCTTATGTCCTCTGTGGGCATTTCTTGACACAGGTGCACTTATTCACATGTAGGCATAACACTCATACACATAAAATAAAATAATAAATAAAATATTAAAAAAAAATTCTATCCAAAGGAATACTGACAATGGATTGCCGTAGATGAGGAACAGCTGACCCTCCTGGAACAGGGACCTCTGGCTGACTAGATTTACCAGAAGGGCAGACAGGGGGAATGGATAAGGGTGCTGACAACACAGTGGACAGTGACAGGGATGGCAGAGTATGGAGCCTCTAGTGGGAGAGGAAGGCTGTCTATCTGACGAGTTTGTATTCATGCTCAGATGCC
>NW_008352267.1:93924-129681 GCF_000622305.1 Nannospalax galili | reverse complement strand
GCAAAGGAAAATAGCTTTAGATACTTAAGTGACAATAGAATTTATTCTCATAATTGTTTTAATAGCTTTTGTATAATCCTCATCGCTATTATGTGATATAAAATGTATTTATCAAATCTGTAATCATTATGCCAAAAAATCTGAATTACTGTAATATTTTGTATATTGTTAAAACTGTAACTTTAATTGTAAAAAAAAAATTTTTTTAAAAAGCAAAAAAAAAGATTAATAAAACAATAAAACATCTTGAGCCTCATTCACTCTCCCAGTTTCCCCACCCCATCTGTCATCCTAGCCTGGGTATTGGTCCGTTTCTTGTCTTGGCAACCCAGACCCCTGGACTGACCTCTTAGCCCAGAATCATCACTGATTCCTGATCCTTTACATCCAGACCAACTAAATATTTCCCTGTAGTCCACAGGAGCCCTCAGGCCTCTTCTCTCCCCCTCCTCCCTTTGCATTACTGGGCGGCACAGCTACCTGCTTCCTGGGGCCACCATATTTCCTGGGCCCTACTCCCAGGTAGCCCATCCCCCAAATTCTGGAGCCAAGCATCTCTCCTGGAGGGATCCAGACCTTGGAGAAAGCCTGAGAGCATCTGATCATCATCCAATGTGGGCCTTTGTGGGAACTCCTGAGCAGCAATATGAAAACAACTTGGCCACTCCAATATAAAATCAAAAGAGAGAACCTGAAGCCTAGAACAACCAGCTTTTCATGCCCAACAAGTAAACAACAAAGGCACATAAAGTTTATAAAGAGAAGCAGACCTAAACTCAACAAAGGATGGCTTGAGTTTCACACAGGAATTAGAAACTACAAAAGAAATCCACATGTCAAAGTCCCAAGGAAAAATAATAACATGAAAAAACAAAATAATATATCCCCACCAAGTACCATCAGTCTTCTAGAGGAGA
Organism: Nannospalax galili; assembly: GCF_000622305.1. Lineage (NCBI taxonomy): Eukaryota > Metazoa > Chordata > Mammalia > Rodentia > Spalacidae > Nannospalax > Nannospalax galili. The sequence goes on along the minus strand of NW_008352267.1, from coordinate 128,764 downwards.
ACAATAAAATCCCCCTAGAGATAACACAGGACATGGAACTCAAAAGAACAATTATAAACATGATTTAAAAAAATTCAGTGAATTTAAAGAACACACAAAGAAATCAAAGGACTAAAGGAAGTTAGGGATAAACTTCTGAATGAATTCAGAAAAGAGTTAGAAATGAAGAGGGAAGTGAAACACTCAGCAAGCCAATTAGAAACAACAGAAGAAAGCCTCACTAATAGGATGATTGAAATGGAAAAAAGAATATCAAGACTGGAAGATAAAGTGAGTGAATTATACCACTCAAGCAAAGATAATGAAAATTTTAAGAAAACACAAGAATAGACTATGCAGGAATTGTGTGACACCATAAAAAGACAAAACTTATGAATCATAGGGATACAAGAAGGACCAGAATCTCAGGATAAAGGTATGGACCAGATCTTCAATGGGATTGTAGAAGAAAATTTCTCCAAATTAAAAAAGACATGCCCATAGAAATACAAGAATCATACAGAACAGCAATGGACAGGACCAGAAAACAAACTCTTCATGGTACATCATTGTAAAAACACTAATCATGCAGAACAAAGAGAGAGTACCAAAAGCTGCAAAAGAAAAACAATTCACATATAAAGAAAAACCCATCAGAATTAGAGCTGACTTTTCAGTGCAACTTATGAAAGCCAGAAGAGCCTGGACCAAAGTATTCCCAGTTTTAAATGACCACAGAAGCCAACCCAGATTACTTTACCCAGCCAAAATGTCTATTATAGTCAAAGGGGAAAGAAAAAATCCTCCATGACATAAATAGGCTGAAATAATTCATGTCCACAAAACCATCCCTTCAGAGAGTTCTTGAAGAAATACAAAGAGCTGAAGAAAGGAATGACTGTTCCAAAAGGGTTAAGGGAAGAAACTTAATGAAGGTATGGGTATGGAAATGCACAGCTATGCCAAGAATGTGAACAGAAATAAAAATGACAGGAATCAATATACATCTTTCATTAATAACTTTAAATATCAATGGACTGAACTACCCAGTCAAAAGACACAGATTAGTTGAATGGATAAAGAAACAAAACCCATCTTTTTGTTGTCAGCAAGAAACTCATCTCACTTTGAAGGACAGGCACTACTTTAAGATGAAAGGATGGAAAAAAAATATATGAAACGAATGCTACTAAGAAAAATGCAGGCATGCCAATTCTAATGCTTGACAAAATAGAATTTAAACTGAAACTAATTAGAAGGGATAAAGAGGGCCACTTCATTCTGATCAAAGGAACAATTGACCAAGAAGATATTACACTCATGAACATATATTCACCAAACTCTGGTGCACCCAACTTCATAAAAACAGTACTATAGGACTTTAAGACCCTTGTTAATCCCAATTCATCAATAGTAGGGTCTTCAATACCCCATTTTCTTCATTAGGTAGTTCAACAGGACAGAGAATTAACAGAGAGATATCTGAGTTAAACAATACCATAAATCAAATGGGCCTCACAGACATCTACCCAATATTCCACCCAAAGAAAATACTTTCTATTCAGCGCCCCGTAGAACTTTCTCCAAATTTGGCCATACACTGGGGCACAAAACAAACCTCAAAAAATACAAAAGATTGAAATAATTCCATGCATTCTATCAGACCACAATGCAATAAAGCTTAAAATCAACACCGAAAGAAACCCTAGTAAATACATGAACACATGGAGTAAAAACAACACACTCCTGAATGGCAAATGGGTCTAAGGAGAAATTAAGAAAGAAATAAAATTATTCCTGGAGCTAAATGAAAAGGACAATATAATACACCAAAACCTCTTGGACACGTTGAAAGCAGTCCTTAGAGGGTAGTTTATAGATCTTAATGGCTACATTAAAATATTAGAAAGATCAAAAATAAATGATTTAAAATTGCAACTCAAGACACTTTAAGAGCAACAACAAATGAATCCAAAACCCAGCAGACAAGAAGAAATAATGAAATTCAGAGGAGAAATTAATGAAATAGAAACAAACAAACAAAAAAATACAAAAAATTAATGAATCCAAGAACTGGTTCTTTGAAAAGACAAACAAGATTGACAGCTAGCTCAGTTAAACAAAAGAAAGAAAGAGTACCTCCAAATCAACAAAATCAGAGACAAAAGGGGAAACCTCACAACAGACACCAAAAGGATCCAAACCATTATAAGGGAATACTTTAAAAACCTATACACTACTAAATTTGAAAACATAAAAGAAATGGACAGTATCTCAAACATAGGAACCACCAAAACTAAACCAAGAAGCGACCAACAGCTTAAACAGATCCATAACACATGAGGAAATTGAAACAGTACTACAAAACCACCAGACTGAAAAAAGGCCAGGACCAGATGGATTTATTCCAGAATTCTACCAGACATTTAAAAAGATCTACATCCAATACTACTTAAGTTATTCAAAAAGATAAAAATGGAGGGAGAACTTCCAAATTCCTTCTATGAAGCCAGCATCACTGTAATACCAAAGCCAGGTAAAGATACAACCAAAAAAGATATATAAAAGTATTCATAGAACTAAATGGGCTTAACAGACATCTACTGAATATAGACCCACATCCTTAATGAACATAGATGCAAAAATTCTCAACAAAACACTTGCAAACAGCATACAGACATACATCAAAAAGATCATCCATCATGATCAAGTCAGCTTTATTCCAGAGATACAGGGATGGTTAAATATATGTAAGTCAATAAACGTCATAAATATATAAATGGGCTCAAAGACAAGAACCACATGGGCATCTCAATAGAAGTAAAGGCCTTTGACAAAATTCAATATACATTTATTTTCAAAATGCTAGAGGGAATTGGACTGGAGGGAACATATCTCAACATAATTAAAGCTGTACAGAACAAGCCCACAACCAACATCATTTTAAATGGAGAAAAACTGGAAGCATTCCCATTGAAATCAGGAACCAGGCAAGGCTATCCTCTATCTCCACTCCTTTCTAACATAGTGCTTGAAACTCTTGCAAGAGCAATAACACAAGAGAAGGAAATTAAAGAAGTAATAATAGGAAAAGGAAAGTTCAAATTATCTCTTTCTGCAGAATATATTATATCTAAGAGATGCCAAAAATTCTACCTGAAAATTCCTAGAAATTATTAACATGTTCAGTAAAGTGGCAGGTTACAAAATTAATCTACAAAACTTTGTAGCCTTTGATATACTAATAGCAGTCAATCAGAGAAAGAGTACATGGAAACACACCCATTCACAATAGCTGCAAAAAAAAAATAAAATATTTTGGAATAAACCTGACCAAAGACATTGAAGACTTCTATAATGAAAATTTTATGCCTTTAAAGAGATTGAGGAAGACATCAGAAGATGGAAAGACTTCCCATGCCCATGGTTTGAAAGAATTAATATCGTGAAAATGACCATTCTACCAAAAGCCATTTCTAGAATCCATGCAATGCCAATGAAAATCCCCATGACATTCTTCATAGAATTGGAGAAAAACAACCTAAGATTCAAAAGACCTCAGATAGCCAAAGCAATCCAGAGCACTAAGAGCAATGCTGGGGGGAATTACTATACTATATTTTTAACTGCATTACAGAGCTATAGTCATAAAAACATCATACTGGTGGCCCATAAATTGACCCATAGATCAATGGAACAAAACTGAAGACAGAAATATGAGTACATGCAATTTCAACCACCTGATATTTGACAAAGGGGGCAAGAACATTCACTGGAGGAAAGAAAGCATGTTCAGCAAATGGTGCTGGAAAAACTAAATCTATACCTGTAGAGGAATGAAATGAAACACATATCTTTCACCTTGCACAAAACAGCTCCAAATGGACCAGAGATCTCAGTGTGAAACCTAAAACAGAAACTGTTGGAAGCGAACATTGGCAATAACCTACAAAATATAGGTATAGGAAAAGATTTTCTAAACTGGACATCAATTGCTTAAGAAATAAGATCAAGAATCAACAAATGGGACCTCAATAAACTAAAAACTTCTGTTCATCAAAAGAAGCAACAAAGGAATTGAAGAGAAAACCCACACAATGGGAAAAATCTTCACCAGCAACACATCTGACAGAGGTTTAACATCCAGAATATATAACGAACTCAAAAACCAAAGAATCAAAAAAGGAAGTAACCCAAATAAAAGATGGGCTAAGGAGCTGAACAGAGAGTTCTCAAAAGAAGAAATAAAGATACCTAAGAAGAATCTTAAAAGGTGTTCAACATCATTAGTAATTAGGGAAATGCAAATTAAAACCACTTTAATACTTCATTTTACCCCAGTCAGACTGGCTGAGATCAACAGAAGAAATGATACCAAATGTTGGAGAGGATGTGGGGAAAGGGGAACACTCATCCACTGCTGGTAGGATTGAATACTTGTTCAACCCCTATGGAAAGCAGTGTGGAGAACTCTTAAGAAACTTCAAATGATCTTACCATTTTACTCAGTTATACCACTCCTTGCCATATACCCAAAGAACTCATCTTATTGCAGAGATACTTGTATACCCATGTTCATTGCTGGTCTTTTTACAATAGCTAAGAGATGAAAGCCACTGAAGTGTCTCTCAGCTGATGAGTGGCTAATGACAATGTGGTTCACTTATACAATGGAGTTTTACTCAGCAGTAAAGAGGAAATCAGGAAATTTGCAGGTAAATGTTGTAATTAGAAACTTTTATACAAATGACGTATCACAGACTCAGAAAAACAAATGACAAATGTTCTCCCTCATATGTGGATCCTAGTATCAAATCCTTATAAGTGAGTATATATCCAGACATAACTACAGGAACCAGGATAATGAAAAGGAACCAAGGAGTTAAAGGAAAAGAAAGAATCTGAAAGCGAAGAACAGTAAGAAATAGGCATTAATAAGGGAAATAAGGATAAAAATGGGGTTATTTTTATAGGAGTGGGAGGGAGGGTTATATAAGGAAACTTGGGAATGAAGGGAAAGGAGCTCATGAGAGGTAGGACCATAGGAGAAGGGTATTATCAAGGGAGAAATTGGTAAAATTGGGGTACATTAAATGGGGAAACCATGGTGGAAAACAGTAAGAAATAGGCATTAATAAGGGAAATAAGGATAAAAATGGGGTTATTTTTATAGGAGTGGGAGGGAGGGTTATATAAGGAAACTTGGGAATGAAGGGAAAGGAGCTCATGAGAGGTAGGACCATAGGAGAAGGGTATTATCAAGGGAGAAATTGGTAAAATTGGGGTACATTAAATGGGGAAACCATGGTGGAAGGGTGTCCTGAATGGGAGCAGTCACTTGATAGTAACTGTCCTGAATGTGTCTCAAGCCACTGGCTTGAGTGTGACATCCAAAATGTGTCACTGCTTCTCGGGAGAGCTTAGGACAGGCGCAACGGACAGAAGAGATTCTCACACATGACTGTTTGATTGCAATATGTGTTTACTAGGTCAAAGCATAACAAACACACATCAATACAAACACTCAAAGGGAAACCCGGTCCTCTAGCAGTTAAGAGTCCCAAAGTCTCTTGGAGTACCTTCCAGAGGTTAAGCCTTCAGGCACTCCGTGTGGAGAGGTTCTCTAGTCCGCCGTGATCAGTGCACTCTCCCGGCTGAGGAGCTGTCTCTTGCAGGTTCTGATCACGTCTGGTCGTGGCAGACTCCCGTCAGTCTCTGGCTCTCAGGCTGAGGTCCTCGATCAGGTCTCAGGCGAGGCTCCGGTCTGGTCTCGGGCAGAGCTTCAGGTAGCAGTCTCAGGTTTTGGGCAATGTGCCGGGATGAGGCCCACAGATTCAGAGTCTCATGTAGCCAAGCACTGAAGGAATCTTTGAGCTGCCAGATTTTATACGTTTCTTTTTTGGCTGGAGTCCTTCTGACTTACGTCAGTAACTTCAGTGTTTTCTTGAGATATGGCTCACACCCTGTGGTCACTTATCACCAACACACAGACACTCAACTCACATAGGTTCTGTTTGGTTGCTGGGTTACAACTTAGCTTCTTATCTACTTATCTATTTCACACAGTGTCACAGCAATGTTCAGTTTGGTTTCAGAGTTTACAGAGTTAATATTCATCTTTAATTTCTGATTTCTAAATTCCTAATAAATTCCTAATACATTCAGTACAAAGAGATAGACAATGCTAGAGATAAATAATGCCTACCTAGTTAAAAAAAAAAAGATGGAACCATATTAATCGAACAATCTACTGAAAAATTACAAATACAATTAGCTCAAGGAATATATGTCTAGGCAAGATGTATCTCAGTACATTTGGTCTTTGCTCAAGCTTTACCTGCATAGCAAATGGTAATTAAAAGTACCAGAATTTTGGAATTAACCTTCTTGGATGTTTAACAGCCATACTTTGAGGTTTATACTAGTTTGGTCACAGAGACATAAAGAAGTTTTTGCTCCTTGTCTCACAAAATGTCCTGTAACTGTGGTGAATCACCTGTCTTCTTTATCAAGGAGGCCATGAGACCACACCAAATGGACTTGAATCAGTGGCCAGTCTACAAAGAGGAGGATCAACACAGAGGAATTATTCCCTCCATGAAATCAAGGAAGCCAGCCCTGGTAGAGCAGAACCTTTGACTTATCTTCACATAGATGGAAGTGGTAGAAAGAAAGGAACCAGGGGCTCCTCCCAAGCCCATGTGACCTCCAGAGGCCAGATCCTTAAACGACCAGAAGAGTAAAAATAAATTGGTTTATCTGGCCCAACTGTATGGTCTTAAATATCCAAAAGGAAAACATAACCAAAGATTAATGGGGTCAATATAATATTTAAGAGTTCATATGTATACTAAAGGCTACCTAACAAGAAACAGTGCCAGACAGGAGATACCTTCCTTTGAGTTGTTGTCCATGGTGGCCCAAGAGAATAACCCATACAGTAATCCAGCACAGAACTGGGGAAATGAACAGCAGACCCCAATCTTATCTAAAGGAATATTGGCAACTGATTGCTGCTAGATGAGGAAAAGCTGATCTTCCTAAATCTGACTAGGCTGAATATATTCAGCGGATGGACAAGCACTAGGGAATGGCTGGGGGTACCCACAACACAGTGGACAGTAACAGGGATGACAGAGTATATGGGCTCCAGTGTATGTGGGGGGGGGCTATGGAAGGGTTCCAATTGGGATGTGGGTATACAGAGGAATAAGATTGGGATGTTCTGTATGAAATACACACACACACACAAAATCAACAAATAAAATTGAGAAAGAAGCATAAAAATTTTTTTCATGTTAATTAGTAGAGGTGAAAAAATTACCATTGAAATCTACCTGATAATTTTATATCCATACTCAGGTACCAATTATCTCAGAAAGTAACTGACTGTGACTAGTTATAATCAGATACATAGAGATTAGAGATGCATGTGCAAACATCTAAGTGTTAGTAGCATTAAAAATGAGTTTTTCTGTATGCATCAGTATGTTTTAAAATGAAATCAAAATCTTTTTTAAGGTTAAAACCTCCTTTAATTTTATGTCTTATAGGGTTTATATTGAGTTCAATATTGTATAACTGTATTAATTCAACTGTGAACCTAAGAATTTACAGCCAATTTTGCAAGAGATGCATTTTTGCTCTGGAAATTGTTATTGAATATGTTAATGCTGTAATTAAATGCTTCTTCTAATCATGTGGTTATTAAATAAATAATTAAAAGATTAAAATTAAGTAACTTAAAACATCCTCACTGGGATCTGTTACTAAGTGACTGATAATATTTAAAGAGATAAATTGTTTACTTTTATTAATTCTTGAAAATATATAATTAGTGATATTAAGTTCTTTTTTATAATTAAACTTTCCAATAACTTTATAGGTTTTACAGCCTGAAAATGAACACACCACTCAGACATAAGAATTCAATTTGGAGTCAAATGATGCCTGATTAATGAAAACTTCACTTTTGGAGTAGTCTGGACCAAGAGAGATCCCTATCTTGTTCTTAGGTGTTCCATTTCTCTCAGAACTTTTCTCTCACTATTTTGTCTATTCTATTGTTTTAACAAGTGGCTCCTCTCATTTTTATTGGACAGCATATCAAACTAATATGAGAAAGGCATGAAAATATTTTGCTAAGTCTTACAAAGGAAGAAGCTGTTTCTCAGACCCTTCTAAAAAACAACACACTAAGTCACAGATAGATGTTATCAACTTATGCCTCATGTTGTTTCCAACATTTGTGGAGAGGAGACTTTTTTCCAATTTTCATATTCATTGTTTCCAGTTTTCATTGCTGTCACATCTCTCACATTGTTCTGAGTCAGGAGCATAGCTAAGTCACAAATAAGGGAACACAGCAAAAGATTAAACCTATTCAGCTTAGCTTGTATGAGTTAGTTACTTTGGGGCTCCAAATCATTTTAGGAATGATGTCATTGTTTTTCTTAGAAGGTGTACATAGTTCTAAATGTTCTCAAAACATGTAATTAGTTTGGATTACAAGGTTATATAAAATTTTAATTTATAAAGTCTTTATATAAAAAGTCCTTCCCAGAAATCCATACCAACAAAGTATGATCCCTTAATGTTTGGAAAATTTCTTTCAATTAGCATTGTTGAGAATTCAGACTCCAGAATACTGTATATTTGCTTTCAAAAGTGTACTTCTAATTTTGAGTGTCCTTTAAGAATGTAACTCCTGGTGAGATATTCTATGATCTTACTATGAAAATCTGAAAGCTTTTGAAGGTATTTTCAATATGTTCATGTTTACATATACATATAAAATAAAACAAAGTTTACTATTAATTCTAAAGAGATGGATTGAAACGTTTCTAAGAGGTAGTGAAAAATAGACAATGACTGCCTTAATCTGTCTGACTTTCAAGACTGGAGAAGTAAGTGCATAGAAGCAACACAATTAAAATTTTCACAGTTCTGAAGACTGAAGTTGCCAGTAGATTTCTGTTTTGGTAAAGGCTGTCCCATTTCCTTCATGGATGATCATGATTTTATGAAACATCTCATGGTAGACGCCAAGGGAGCTCTCTTGGCCCCTTTTCTAACGACAGTAACTACCTTCATAATGTTTTGCCCTCATGACCTTAGCACGTACAAAATGATCGATCCATCTTTTAATATCATCTCCTGTGGGATTAGGGTCACAGCATATCAGTTTTTTTAAAGAAATTGATATTCAGTGCATCATAATGATGAAACAGATTTCAACTGAAAGCCAGATGAAAGGAAGAATAAATATTCAGTTAATGAATGTACTAGAGAAATGTTACAGAAGAAATGAAAAGTATAGGGGGACAGAATGGATAAGCATCATTATGTATTTCCTAGCAGAATTAAAGTGGCACATCTTGTGATGTTTGAGTAAAAATATGGCATCCAAGCTGATAGGTTCCTTAGGGTTGAAGATTATTGAAACAGCATTTATAAAATAATGGACTTGCTGTTATCTCCTTCTGGTCAGTCTATGTGGTATGAACTAGGACAAAGGTGATCAGACAGAAATAATGCAGAATTCCATTTCCTTGTGCTACACAATCTAACAAAGATCATTAATGTATTAGTTTATTATACCAAGATTCTGTCCATCCACTGGAGCCTCATTAACCTAACCAGTCATATCTGTAAAGAAAACTGACTCTGTCTCCCAGCAGCTGTCAGTTGTCAATGGTTCCTCAGCTAGGATTGGGGTTTCTTATCCACTTCCAGATTTATTTGCGGAAATTTTATCTGGTTTGAGCTTATGTGGATCTTGTGTATGTTGTCACCTATGCTGTGAATTCATATTGGTAACTGTCCAGCTGTCTGGAAAACTGTTTCCTTGTATTCATCTACCACCTCTAGCACTTACTATTTTTTCCAATTCTGCAATGATCTCTGAGAGTTGAGAGGCAGGGGTTTGGTATTTAGATTCAGGTCTAAACATTTTCAGTCTCTAATTCTCTTTACATTGACCTTTTGTGGGTCTCTGCACATAAAAAAGCTTCTCTGATGAATGTTGACAGGTGCATTAATATATGATTAGAACAATAAGTCATTAGGAGTGAATTTAATACTGTGTCTATTTAGCAGAATAATGATAGTATGTTCTCTATCATCTGTGACTTGTCTAGCCATAGGTTCCTAGGCCTGAAAGAAGTGTCAGTTTGGGGTACTATATTGTCAAGTGGATCCAAAATCTAATAAGAAACATGGATGGTCACTCCCATATCATTCTTGCCACTATTGCAATAGTAGGTGTATTTTACCGGGTCAATTTTTGTAACTCTTAGGATGCACAGTAGGGCAATGTTGATGATTATTTTCTTCTTCTGTTACTGTGCATAGGATCTTTCATCACTATGAAAGCTAACCAGTAGAGATGAAGGTTTGAGATCAGTACCAGCTTTATTTCTCCTTGTTTGTTCTACAACACATGTATGTATTTTCTTTAGAAATAGAGTCTAACCATAGCAGGGGAAGTGACCAGTGTTGTTTGAGGATCTATAAGACCTCTGGTCAAGAGCTTCAAAAGAGGAAGTCCTTTCCCGGCATAGGTCATTTTCTTTATTAGCTAATGGTATCTGGTAAAGGAAATGTGCACTCCTTATAGGATAACTCCTTTAAATCTCTTTTTTTTTTCCCATTATATATAGCGGTAGGTTTGCATATGACTTTTTCTAAATGTTTTTAGTGTTAGTCACATATCCCCATACTCCCCCTTCTGCTTTTTGCTTCCATTCCCCACTCATGTAACACTGCCTGCTCCGTTATTCTAATTTCTCCTTAATATCAATGTGCTCTTTCTCTCCTCCCATGAATCTACCCCCTAACATGGTCATTTATTGTTTCCTGATCTCTATAGATTTTGCAATAGAAACAAGGTTATCTAAAGATTCAACGTCAGCTTCCACTTATGGGAGAGAATCTGTGGCATTTGCATTTCTGGGTCTGAGTTACCACCCTAGAGATGATTGCTTCCAGTTCCATCTATTTACCTGCAAATTTCATAATTTTATTTTTCTTCACAGCTGAATAATAAGCTATTCTGAAAATGCACCACACTTCCACTATCCTTTCATCGGCTGATAGAAAGCTAGATAGTTTTCATTTTATGGCTATTGTGTATAGTGCAGCAATGAACATGGATGAACTGGTATCTCTGTACTAGAATATACTCTTTGATATATGCTGTAGGGACTGTGAAACAGTGTTTGTATGGCATTAAAAATATGGCTGGTGAATTAAGCTGAACATTGGTCATGTTTGTCTGGCGAGCCTTGTGTTTCATGAGAAAGTATGCAAGAATACTTGCTGAGGAGGTATCTCCATAATGCTGGTACTCCCATAGTTTCTCAGGAAACACATTGATCTCACAGAAAGACATATTGTGGAGATAATGTTCCCATTTTATTTTGCCAAATCGTTATAGTCTAGCCATTTTGTTGTTCAGAGTTCTGTAAATATTTGGCTATAGCTCTCACAAGTATGAGAAACCATTTTACTGTTCAGTTCTGTAAACCTTTGACTGTAGTTCCCAAGACTATAAGAATGAAATCAAAGTCACTGAACCAATTAGCACTTTTGTACATGCAAGCCTTGAGTCATCTGGTTAATTAGTAGTTCCTTTGTAATTCATTCAGGTCCTATGGCTACCACCTAGTGGTCACAATATGTGGTCACAATATGCCTAAGAATAGTATGGGATAATCAAGTGGGAGATTTATTTCTAGCTTTTTGAGCAGTCTCCACACTGATTGCTATAATGGGTGTACCAGTTTGCACTCCCAGAAGCAGGGAACAAGTGTTACCCTTTCCCCCAATCATAGCCAGAATTTGTCATTGCTTGTTTTTTGCTTTTTTGTTTCTTTTATGTTTTGTTTTGTATTTTTTATTAACAATTCCAACTGGGGTAGGTGAAATTGCAAAGTAGGCTTACGTTGCATTTCACAGATAGCTAAAGATATTGAATATTTTAAAAATATTTATTAATCCTTTGCATTTCATCTTTTGAAATTCTCTATTTGGTTCCCTGCCCCAATTTAAAAAAAAATGGTTGATTGGTATTTATTTTATGTGTATGAATGTTTGCTTGAGTGTATGTTAGTGCACCACCTACATACATGCTCACAGAGGCCAGAAGTGTTAGGTAACCGGAATATGGAGTGACAGACAGTTATTAGCCATTAAGTGGGTGCTTGGAACTAAATCTGGGTCCTGTGCAAGAACAGCCACTGCTCTCAACTGCTGAGAAAACTTTCCAGCTTCCCTCATTCCAGTTTTTAAGTGGGCTTTCTCTATTTGGGTTTTTTTCAGTTTTGTATATTCTAAATATTAACTTCTGTCACAGGTATAGCTGGTAAAGATTTTGTTCCCATACTATAGTTGACCTCTTCATTCAAATTACAATGCCCTTTACTGTGCAGAATGACTTTTCATTTCATGATGTCCCATTAGTTAGTTGTTGGACTTAATGCCTGCACTACAGAAGTCATGTTCAGAAAGTCAATTCCTGTGTCTGCTAGTTCTAGTACATTCCCTATTTACTCCTCTATCAGATGCAGCATATCTGGTCTCATGTTGAGGTCCTTGATTTATTTGGAGTTGAGTATTGTGAATTGTAAAGGATATTTTTATTCTTCAAGTAGCAATCCGGTTTGACCAGCACCATTTGTTGAATATGCTGTTGTTCTAGTTTGCCTTTGATTACTGTGACTAATACCAACTTGGGGAGGAAAGGATTTATTTGATTCTCATATCCTGCATTATAGCTTTTAATTGAGGGAGCCCAATGTAGGAACTCCAGGCAAGAACATGGAGGTAGGAGCTGGAGCACAGACCACGAAGGGACACTGCTTATTGGTTTGCGGCTTTGGTCCATGCTCAGCCTGCATTCTTAAACAATACAGAACACCCTGCTCAGAAGTGGCACCACCTACAATGGACTGGGCCCTCCCACATCACTCAAAAATCAAGAATATCCCAAAGACACAGTCACAGGCCATCCCAATGGAGAAGATTCCTCTATTGAGGCTCCTTCTACACAGGTGTGTCAAGTTAACAACTGAAACAATATTGACCCTCTGTCAACTTGACACACAAACACATCACTATTAAGCCACAACCTTTCCATCTGTTTTGCCCCTAAGATATGATAACAATGTCACAATATAAGACAGTACAACATTAAAAGTTCTATAGTTCTTAAAAATTCCAAACATTTTAAAAGATCAATCATTTAAAAACATCTCTAAACTCTGGGCTTCTGCAAAATCCAAAACAAGTACTGTCTTTTTTCAAAAGGAAGAATTGGGCACACCTAAACAAAACCTAAATCCAGCAAGGTAGCTCAAGGCTGGACTTTTGGGATTCACTCACAATTTTCTGGGCTCCAAAGGATTTCAGCAGCTCCACTTCCTTCATTCTGCCATCCATAGCTCACACAGCCCATCTCACAGGCCAAGACTGGTTCCATCCCATACCTACTGCTGCCCTTGGTGGTCCTCCCATGGTCTTGGCATTGGCAAAATACTAGGGTCACCACTGAAACTGAGGCTACACCTTCACCAACGGCCTCTTCTGGCTGCTCAAGGTGCAAAGCCTCAGATTCTCTCCATGAACCCTTCAATCCTGGGGTCTTCACTGCAACTGAAGCTTCATTTTCACTAATGACTTTTCCTGGCCCCTTAAGGCGCCAAGCCTCAGTGTCTCTCTCTGACCTCTTCACAATTTCAACACCAGAACCATGCAGAAGCCTCTTACACATTACCATGTCCTACTTCCAGCTTGAGATGAAGACTCAGACCCCCCCTATGAACCAGTTTTTGTGACCTGACCCTGAGGAAATACTTCCCAGAAGATTTTGTCACAGTGATGCTGGTTACTTGTTGCAGCTGATTTTTTAGCCCCAGCTAGCAAGCATCAATTGTCCTAGGAAAACAAAGGCTTCACTTCAGTGGTTCTGGTCTCTTCTTAATCACAGCTGATTCTTCAACTCCAGATGACTAGAACCCACAGATTCTCAATTCAAGATATCATACAAACATCCCTGATTGTCTCTGTTTGCTTTGAAGCTTCACAAACCACACCTCCATCATCCACAACTTTTTCTGAATAACCGTTTCAAGCTCCACAGCAAAAAACTCTAAGCATTCGATGGCTTTCCAGCCCAAAGATCCAAACGCTTCCACAATCCTCCTCCAAACAACTGGATCATGTCTGTTACAGCAACACCCCACTCTCTGATACCAATTTCTCTCCTAATCTGCCTTAGATTGCTGTGACAAAACACTCTGATCAATACCAACTTGGGGAGGAAAGGGTTTATTTGGTTCACCTCTCCAGGGTCACAGTACAACACGAGTGAGCCTAAGGTAGGAACTCAGGGTAGGAACCTGGAGGCAGGAGTGGAGAACAGGCCATGGAGGAACGCTGCTTACTGGTTTGCCCCTCTGGCCCATGCTCAGCCTGCTTTCTTATACAATACAGAACAACCTTCCCAGGAATGGCATCAGTCACAATAAGCTGGGCCCTCCCACATCACTCAAAAATCAAGAAAATACCCCACAGATATGGCCTCAGGCCAGTCCAATGAAGACAATTCCTACATTGAGGCTTCCTTTATCCAGGTGTGTCAAATTGACAACTAGAACTATCTAGCACAGCAGCCATTACTCCAGTATATATTTTTCCACTGCTTTGTCAAAAAAATAGGTGGTTGTACATGTGTGGAAATAATATGGGACATCAATGAAATTTCATTGATTAAAATGTCTTTTTTTTAAATTCCAGTAACATGCTGTTTTTATTACTACAGTTCTGTACTATAATTTGAGATCAGGAATGGCAATGTCTCCAGCAGTGCTTTTATTGTCCAGGATTGTGTTGATAGATCTTTTGTTTTGTTTTGTTTTGTTTTTTCTTTGTTTGTTTTGCTCTCTCTCGCTCTCTCTCTCTCTGTGAGTGTGTGTTTATAAATTATTTTATTTTATTTTTTTGCAATTTCTGGTAAGAATGTTGTTGGAATCTTAATGGATTTTTCTTTGAATTTGCAGATTGCTATTGGTAGACTAGACATTTTCACAATATTAATCCTACTTATCTAAGAACTTAAGAGGTCTTTACATCTGATATCTTTGTCAATTACTTTCTTTAGCATCTTAAATTTTTATTAAATAGGTTTTCCAATTCTTGGTCAGATTTATTATATGATATTTTGTGGTGTTTTAGGCTGTCATGAATGGGATTGCTTCCTTGATTTCTTTCTCAGTGTGTTTCATGGTAGTGTATGGGAATGCTACTGACTTGTGTGTCTTCAATTTTTATCCTGCTACCTAGTAAAATATAATTATCATCCCTAGGCATTTTTGGAATAATTTTTAGGGTGTTTTGTATATAGTATTATAACATCTGCAAATAGGAATACTCCAAGCTCTTTCTTTCAATTTATATCCCTTTATCTCCTTGTCTTATTGCTCTAGCTAAAACTTCAAGCACACTAAAGAACAGAAATGGAGAAAGTAGACATTTTTTTCTCATTCCCCAATTTCCTTCACTGCTTTGAATTTTTCTCTTTTTAGCATAATGTTGGATATGAACTTACTGTGTATTGCCTTTACTATATTGATATACATTCTCTATATCCCTAGAGTTTCCAAGACTTTTTTATATTTTATGTGTATGAGTATTTTGCTTGAACTTCACCCATGTGTGCAATGTCTGAGGAGCCAGAAGAGAGCATTGGATCCCCCTGGAATTGGCGTTACACATAATTTTTAGCTGTCATGTGGATGCTCAAAAACAAAGCTCGTTCCTCTGCAAAAGCTGTCATCATGAAGGAATTTTGGATTTTGTCAAGGACATTTTCTGCATCTTATGAGATGATCATGTGGTTTCAGGTCTGGCCTATGTTGAACAGGTATACAGATCTTTGTTTACTGTTACCTCAATGTGTCAGGATGTGGACCAGCTGAATGATGCTTAGTGGGCAATCTTGCCATAATTCTCTGTCGATGTACACAGGGGGTTTCAGTTTCCCTGATAGCTGGAGATTTGTGAGCTTCTGATTCCCAAAGCCAACCTTCTGTTGAATTAGTAGATTCTCACTGCCAATCTTAAGAAGCTGTGAAGACTGACAGGGTCCATTTCTATTTTGTCTTGAGAAACACTGTTAGAACTCATACTATAGAGGTTTTTAATGTATATTTTAATTTAATTTTGTGTATTTCATATGACAGATCTTCATCAAATTTAGATGCCATGCCCCATCCATGCCTCCCCCCATAGCACATACAATCAGATTTCATACATCCTCTCCTACGTGTTAAGGGTCTATCTTGTCAAGCATTTGTACACAGATGTCCCTGGGTGCAAATTTATCTACTGGAGTCCAGTCAGCCTATCTAAAGTCACTCCCTTAAAGAAGATCAACTGTCCCTCATCCTGCAGTAATCAATTGCCAATAGTTTCTTGGTTAAGGTTGGGGCCTGCTTCCCATTTCTCCAGTTCCATGTTGGGTTTTATTCTGATTGAGTCACCCTGGGTCTTGTACATGCTGTTACCATTGTCCATATGAACATATCCCCAGAGATCTGAAAACCTCTGTTTCCTCATGCTCATGCACCAACCCTGGCTCTTGAAATCTTTCTGTCCCTTTCCAGAATGATTCCTGAGCCATTGTGGTTGAGGTTTAGTGCAGGAGTCCTATCTGGAGTCAACAGTCTCTTATTCTGATTTTTTTCATAATAATTTCACCTTTTCTTGGGTTGAATTATTTGTTCAATTAGTAGGTATTAAAACTGGATAAGAATTCATGACTACCATTGGAGCAGCTCAAAAATGACTCCTCATTTCTTCCTGTCCTACTGGAATTGCACATACTAGATATAACTTTATCTGTTGATTTTATTAATATGCTGTGCCTATCTTTTCTCTGTGTACTTGTCAAAACCATTGTATGAGATAAGGTATTTCTTTCCATGCAAATTCTAGGTCAGTTTAACAGAAATGAAAACTTAATAACTACCCTTCTGTAAGAAATGAGTAATAATTTAGTCTATATAACAGTAAGCAATCCAATACTAGAGACCTGTCCAGAGTTCAGAGGACTCCTTTGGACAACAAATATTTTTCCTCCCTATTCAGAACCAGAAATCCACTTCTGCCATACACTATCAAATTCTGTCTACATAGGATGACAAGTTTGTTGGAAGTTTGTTGGAAGACCTTGACTCAAGAGATATAGCCCTAGCTATTCAGTGTTATTGGGGAGGGGATATACTGGTTGCTTTACATTGCTTTCCTAAGAAGTAGGTGGTCATTGTGGCATAGGTACATGTAATGTTTCACAAACCTCTTCACTAGAGGGGAAAAAGGGCAGAGAATGTAAAACAGATGGGCAATGATCTAATGTCAAATGAAGCCTGGCTAGAGTTGGCTCTATTTGAGGAAAGCCAGGCTCTAGAATATCCATATTCGTGAGCCATTGGCTACCACTACCTGGAAATTTGTGTTGGGCAAATGAAATTACCCAGAGAAAATGGTAGTAATCACATTTGGCTAATTTTTTGTGAAACTTGTGTAAGAGGAGGAGATTATATCTATGAACAGTTAATACTCATTTCTCCTAGATTCTGAGAGTTGGGTGTACTTAAAGTTTAAATGGAATTTGTGTTAGATCTTGAAACATTTTCTACAAAAGATATTCCTTTTTATGATTATATTTTATTATAATATAATATTTTCCAGTGATGTAATCCTCATAAAACTTCATTTCAGCTCTTACTTTGAGAAATAATTGGAATTTACTGGATGTTATTTAGCAGTGTAATAAATATTCTTCTGTGTTGAGACAATATCTTTATTAAGTTCTATTTTAATGAAATTTTAGAAAAATAATCTAAAAGAATATTTAATCTAAAAATGTTTTATGTATCCAAAATATTCTTCATTAATCATTATTTAATCAAAAGATCCATTATTGATTTATTATTTCTGAGTAATTCTTAGAAATAAAATTTGTTCCTAAGTTACAGGAATCTTTTTAAAGCACCTTACATGTAAGATTGTAAGAGATATGTGCATTAATTACATATGCAGGAACGTTCATATTCTGTTCAGATAATTTTGTTGTGAGGAATTCTCTTGTGGTATGTAAGATGTTTAACATCATCCCTACTTCTAGTTACTGGATACCCTCAATTGAAAATTTTAGGTTACCATATGACACACAAGCCCATATGTAGGACAAAATTTTAAAGATCAATGGATAAAACCTGAAGCATCCTAATTTTTAAATTACTAGAAATAAAAAAGTTATCAATGTCATTTGTTAACATGAAAAACAGCTATGATATGTATTAATATAAACATATCAATATGTTAATATTATATTAAATATGTGTTTTAAATTGAGAATTTCTCTGGTTATGAGCTAAAATACATACACTAAAAGATTGACATTAAGGGCACAATTGTGATTACATTTTAGAAGTTTCTACTGTACTGCTGAGAGTCTAATATAGAAGAAGATGACTCAAAATGTGAGGTCAGTTGCCTACATGAAAATAGGAGTATATCAAGTTACATCCTAAGAGCTTGAGGATTACAGCACTAAATGTATTAAAGAAATTAGAAAAAAAAAGAGGATGGACAAGGTTCAGTGTTCAACTTTTCCTCTTTTTCTTTAAATATTTATTTTTTTCTTTTTCTTTTTGTACCTGTGCTTGTACCATATATGTATTGATGTCTGTGGAAGCCAAAAAGAGGGCATCTGATCCCCTGGAGATGGAATAAACCCTCTTGTGTGACACCAGACTTGCTACCTAGGAACTACAGTAGGATCCTGTGCTAGAGCACCAATTGCTGTTTACCACTTAGCCATTTCTCCAGCTCCTCAAACTTTCTTTTGCATAGCTAATAATACATAGAAGATTAGGGGTGGTTGGTTTCTAGGACCCTAGCCAAGTAGGGATTTCACATCATTTTTTCATTATGGTAATTGAACCAGAGTTATCATAACTATGGAATATTCTATGCAAGTTATTTCACAAGTGTTGAAACTGCTTGATCAGAGTCCAAAAACATAGCAGAATTTGACATGTCATTGAGTTAACTCATAGGTCTGTCGAAACACCTTTTCTCTCGATGAGCCAGAGATGAATCTTTGAAGTTCTTTGGTTTCTTCTATTTGAGGAAATGTGTACTGGCAGTCAGGTGACACTGATGGTTGACAGGAGACAGACACTTAGATTAAAATAGTTTCCTTGAAAACCACTATCAACTGATTCCAAAATGCCACTTCTGAGGGTCCCTGTTTCATTTCATCGTCTTCAGTGTGACTTTGAAGCTCAAGGCCATAGTCCATGACAGTTGTCAAATACACTATTGATCACAGCAAGAACTGTCAGTAAAAACTCAATTTAATTCTCCCATCCCAACAGAAAGAAGAAAAGGAATAACACAGAAGATGGTGATGCCGTGTATCCATTTATATAGCTACTATAATATGACTTCTGTTCAACAAATATAAACGTTAAATATCCAAGTGCTAACGTCTTGAAATTTACTTACAACATTCCACTGAAAGGTTTAAGAGCACATGACACATTGTTCTGCTGAATTTATGTCATATCAGTTCTTCATTATATTTTGATTCAGAGTGTCTTTCTCTCCCTTAAGGCAGAGGATCAGCCTGAGCTGTTTTGCTTAATTGTCATTTGAATTTGAGGGTATTTTCAATCTTGAAAGCAACAATGTTCTAACCCAGGATGTTTCACTGAAATACATTCTGAGAATTAAACAATCGCAGTGAACTGTTTCTATCTTTAATGGTTCACCATTAAAGAAATCCTAATAATAAAAAGAAGGGAAGATAAAAAATGGATTCCCATCATTTATAACTATCTAAAGTTTTAATAAACTAATTAAACATCTTTCTTATTTTCACATTAGGTAATACTTTCAATCAAGTCTCTAATAACATTTTAAAAAACTATTAAAATAGCAATGTGATTTAATATAATGTATCAATTTTTAACTTGACTTAGCCACAAGAAATGTATGATTTTAAGGTAAAAAATCAACTGCTCATCAGCTGAGTCATAAACATCTACACACTGCCATTTTTAGGTTGCAGTGTATTTTAATGTTTATTTTGGAACTGAGACTTGTGAGCAGCATTTGGAGGATGAAAAATTAGTTGTTCTTTCTCTTTGCTGCTGGCATGTCACCAAGTCACCCGTTACTGCATGAGCTACTTCTACTGTTCCCAAGGCAATGTTTCTATGTATTGAGTTTAAAGTCAGATAAACAGTGGGAGAAAGAAGACCTACAACTGCTTGCTACCCGTGCTGTACATTAGTTTAGTATTGACTTCTCTCAAATCATCATTTGATAACAAAGCTCTCTTGTCTGTTAAATGTGAATACAGCTTCAGATTAGATTGTTCTTTCTCAGTTCTTCAATTACTAAATTCTGAAAATCTACCTCTCGTAGTACTCTGAAGAAAGCATCTAACTCAATATTAATATTTTCTCAGACTGCGCTTTCTAATATTGAGCTGAATTTATTTCATGAAAGTTTCTATACTTCCATTTTCTATAGCTATTGTTTTAATTGAAGGCAATCATTTTAAACACACATAGCAAGTCCCTTTATTCAAGGTCTGTACAAAGAATAACTCTACACAATTATAAAATATTTTCAACTGATGCCACTTCAAACATTTGGGTTCATAAACCCCTTTTTGATGTTATAATGACAAGAGAGTGTCAACTATTTTATACTGATTTTACCTCAGGAATAACATTTTAGTCCACATGCTTACTTTTTATCATTACTGCTAATGTTAGACAAATGTTACCAATGTATACCCAATGTTTATGCTAATTATCTATTTAATAAGGATAGTATGGTGGTTTGAATGAGGATGACCCCCATAGGCTCCAAGGACTTGAACATTTTGTTCCTAGTTGTTGGTCAAGTGAGGTCCCATAAAATCTCCAACCTTAAAGTGATTCCAGTTCTGCAAACAAGTCCTTCCACCAAGATATGCTTATCATAACTGTGCAGGCCCTAAGCCCTTTACAAACTCCCTATCCAACCTGTGAAACTCTATTTCTGCACACAAATATGCTACAAACTCCCTATCCAACCCCTGAAACTCTATTTCTGCACACAGATATGCTTGAACTCTGCTGATGCTTGATGTACAGTATGGCTGTTGCTGATTCTCACTGGTTAGCTAGCCACTCCTCACTGACTATAACAAAGGTCAATCTGGATTGTTAAGGTTGATTGCTTTCTTTTATACCTGTGACCCCTATTGCTAACATTTTGGAGTTGAAACCTAGAAGGATCTTCTGGACAAGATCCTCTCACTAATACCCCTTCCTCTCTGCTTCGTTCTTTTCCCTCATCAGACTACCATCAATCCCCATGACTATGTTGGCTAATCCGAAGCTGGCACATCTTCTGGAGACTTTACCCCATCTGGGGTCTTGGTGTCTCATAGCCTCATTGCCATGTATGTAGGGAAGGCCCTTGTCCTGAAGGTCATGATGATAACTTCATGTAGCCCATAAAGAAAATGCCTAAGGCTTCTCTCTCTCTCTCTCTCTCTCTCTCTTACCTTTAGACCAGATGATGTTTGCCATTTGCCTCAAGCCATATCCAATACATTTTCTGACCCACACAGCAGTGAAGGTAAGGATCTGGACATGTTCAGGAGAACATTTCCTTCTAGCATCCTTGATGTCCTCATCACCAAATGTTCCCATTTTGGTGTTCAGACCTGAGGGTGCTCAGTCTTTGCAACAAAACCCCTTCCTGCTCATTGCCTCCCCAGCCTTTTCTTGGTACCAGGGAACACTTTATTCCCATGGATTTGGCCCTCTCCCTACTTTCACTGCCTGCTGTGGGGTCTCAACTATTAATCCTATTGGCTTGTCAAAAGAAAGGAAAACAAGCAAACAAAAAACACTCACAACCTAGTTTTACTGAATTAAAGTCTAAGCATTTGATGCTCTTACACACCCAAATTTGACCTAAACATGAATTCAATAACAGAACTATTCAGCATGAATGAAGAACTTTTGATTCTGTCATTTTACAGGACTTAGATAATGTCCTCCAAAGAAATAGCAAATGGTCTGTGGTTCTTTACAACTTAGCCTTCTTTAACCTTTGTTCCCTTGCTTCTCTCTGATACTCTATTTGGATATCAATTTCTATTACAGGACCTCCACCTACCCCTCTCCCCAACCTACTTCCTTTTTTGACCATGATCTGGCCAATAAGTCCCCTCCCTATAACCCTCCACCTTCACAGCCTTATCAGAGTCAACATACCAACCCCCTCAAAAAACAAAAAACAACAAAAAAAAACACCTCAACCCTCCATTTCACCCACCCCTTTTCTCTTTCCTCATTGCCAGTGCTTGTTGTTGTTTTGTTGTTTTTCTAACAGGATCTCCTTAGTCCCAGACCACCTAGAGTCACTGTTTGGATCAGACTGGCCTAGATATCTCAGAGATTTGCCTGTCCCTGCCTAGGAGGGCTGGGATTAAAGCCACCCACCACCACATCTGGTGTATCACCAATGCTCTTAATCACTGAGACATCTCTCCAGCTCCCCCCCCCCATGTTTAATTTTTACACAGGACATGGAGCAATGGAGATGAAACTGACATGGAAAGCTCCTCTACTAAGACTAACTCTCATAGTTCTAGAGGATACTGTGCAAGCTGCTAAGGGAGATGACCAATCAGTTGCCCAACCCAGGTGTAGAGACTGATAACCACAATGACTAGAACAGCAAACTATCTCTATTAATGCGGTAGTGGCACTTTTACCAAGGGGGTAATCAACGGCTTTCTAATTGGACTTAAAACCGTCTCAATGGGAGAGAATTCATGGATGACACTGTAAATATAGCTAACTACACATGGCTGGAGGGGTCATATATCCTAGAAAAAACTCTATTTTTGTCATATCTCTAGACAAATGAAACTTCTTAATGTGCTAAATGTGGATCCTTATGTTTACAGACAACTATATTGTACACCACTCAACAAAGAAGCTTCTTTTTGCAACAAATGAATGCCAGGGTTCCACAACTGGTCACACAGGGAGAATATATGTCTGAGAGATGCCCAACCCTAAGTGACACATCTACAGTGGAACCTCTACACCTAAGGCTCATGGAACATAGCTGAAAAGTGTGTGGAGAGAAAACTAATGCGTCCTTCAACTCTCACAAGTGAAACTTCTTCATAAAGCAGTGTTATGCACAGAGAAGGCCACAATTGGTCAAGGTGTAGAGAATAAGAAACTACAGAGTATGTGTCCCTGGATATGACTCCTATACTAAACCTCATTTAACCATGACTCGGGGACCACTGAAAAAAGAAGGCAGAAAGATTCTAAGAGGTAGAGTTGAGGCATGAACAGAAGGAAACAGAGGCTTAGGCCTCTGGGAACTTGCTCCTATGAACTTGCAACAATGTGGCAGCATGTACAATACCAACTCAATCAGACAAAAACTCAGCAGAGAACTGGGGAATTGGGCAGCAGGCCCCAACCTTAGCTGATCTATTGGCTACTGAATACTATGGAGTGAGGGAGGATTAAACTTCTTTAAAAGTGTAACTCTCCAAAGGGTTACTAGACTCCAGTGGATGAACTCACACTGAGGGACATATGGATACAAATGCTTGACTGGATAGGACTTAACATATATGACAGAATAGATGAAATCTGGTGTGGGGGGTTCTAAATCAGGGTGCAGATGGTGGAGGGGTACTAAATTTGATAAAGATCTATATTTGAAATGCACAAACTCAATGAAATATATATTAAAAAAAGAAAAATCTCATATTTCATATGGAAACAAAGAGAACCCGAGTCAAAATAATTCTGAGCTAGGGGTGGTGGTGCATGCCTTTAGTCCCAGCACTTGGGAGGCAGATGCAGGCAGATCTTTGTGAGTTCAAGGCCAGCCTGGTCTACATAGTGAGTTCAGGCAAGCTGGGACTACAGGGAGACCCTGCCTTGCCCCGGCCTGCGGGGACAGCAACGGGGTACCTGGATTGGGGAGTGGGGATTTGGATGGGGCAAGAGACAAGAGAAATGGAGACAAGACAGCTTTCTGATCAAGTCTCGTTTATTGTAGCTCAAGCATGAGGTTAAATAGAGAGTGAAAACAAAGGAGCAAAGGTTGAGAGTAATCATATCAGCCAGAACACAGGGGCCCAGATGTACTCTAAGGGAGGAATCTACTGATTAACGGAAAACAGGGCAGTACATAGGAAAAGAGCACAAGGCCGCGGGCCAAGGCCGCAGGCTCTGTCCTATGCCTGCGAGATGAGAATGGGAAAGAGTCCAAGGCCGTGGGCCAAGGTTGCGGGCTCTGTGGGCAGAATGGAAAGTCACCAGCTCAGGTCTGTCAGCAGTTTTGAGAAATGGCTGAGTCTCAGGCTCCCAACACTGCCTCAAAAAGACAAAAAGAAAAAAAAATCTGAACAATTAAAAAAAACAAACTGCTAGATATAGACATATCACCATCCCCGATCTCAAATTATATGACAGAGCTTTAATAATTAAATCAGCATGATATTGGCATAGAAACAGGCACATTTATCAATGGAGTAGAACTAAGGACCCCATTTAAATCCACAAATTTACAATCCCCTGATTATTGACCAAGGAGCCCCAAATACACAGTGGGGAAAAGAGCGTGTTCAAACACTGGTGCTGTTGAAACTGGAAAGTGGTGTGTAGAAGAATAAAACTATATCCTTTTCTCTCCCTATGCACAAAAATCAACTCCAAATGAATCAGGGACCTCAACATAAGACCCAATACACTGAACCACACAATGGAAAAAATAGGGACTATATTGGGATGTATAGGCACAGGAAAGGACTTTCTGAACATGACTCCTATAGTGCAAGCATTAAATGCAACTGAGCAGTGGGACCACATGAAACTAAAAATCTTCTGTACACCAAAGGATGATCATTTCAGTGAAGAGGCATGCTACAGACTGTGAAAAAATGTTAACCTGATATACCTGTTTCAGTGGCTTAGTATCTAGAATAAAGAATTCAAAATACTATGCATCAAACACACACACACACACACACACACACACACACACACAAACAAACAATTAACCTGTTTCCATGCTGAAAATCTGTCTGGTTGTGCTAAGCAACCCCAATTTTAGCTGAGGAAACTATTGGCAAACAATAACTACTGGGAGAGGGAGAGCAGGTTTTCTTTAATGTATCATGCTAGGTAGGTCAGTCAAACTCCCATGAATGGTTTCACATCAAAGGACATTCTGGGACATAGATTAGACTTGATAGGCTTTAATATATATGACAGAGTAGATGAAAAATGGCAGAGGTTTAACAGAAGGTTCTAGGTAGGGGAGGGGTCTAAATATGATCAAAATATATTGTATGAAACTCAAAAATTTAATTAAAAAACAGAAACAAAAACAACTCAGTTAAAAATTGAGGCAATGACATGAACAGGGTGTTCTCTAAAGATGAAATACAAATGACTGAGAAATACTTTTTAAAGTGTTAAACATTTGAGGGCTGGAGAGATGGGTCAGTGGATAAGAACATGAGTTCTTCTTGCAGAAGACCCAGGTTTGAATCCCAGCATCCACATGGCAGGTAACTACTGTCCCTAACTCCAGTTCTGGGGGATCCAACAGCCTCTTCTGCCCTCTGCGGGCATTGCACGACACAGGTGCACTTACCTACAGGCAGGCAATACACACATTCACATAAAATAAAAATAAGAAATAAAATATTTTTAAAAAAAGTCAAAAATTTTTAGTCACCAGGGAAATGCAAAGTGAAGCCATTTGGAGATTTCTTACCCCTCTCAGAGTGACTAAGGTTCAAAAATAAAATAAAATAAAATAAGGACAAATGCTGGTAAGGATGTGGAGAAAGTGGACTATTATCCACTGGTTGTGGGAGTGCAAACGGATGAAAATTAATGGTGTGATTCCACAAAAATTTAGAAATTGATCTACTATTTGAACCAGTTGTACCACCCTTGGGTATGTACCCAAAAGACTATATATCCTGTTCCAGAAATACCTGTTCATTCATGATCATTACTACCATTTTCATAAGAGTCAAGAATTAGAAACAACCTAGACATCTATCAACTGAGTGGATAATGAAGGTGTGGTACATCTACACAGTGCAACATTATTAAGCTATTTAAAAAACCCAAAATTCTGTCCCATGTGTTCTTTGCTAATAAACTGTATTCCTATGGGGGGGGGAAACCCAATGGAAAATCATGAAATTTTTAGGTAAATGGCTGGAACTGAAAATATTCATTCTGACTGAGGTAACCAAGATTAAGAAACATGACAGTTGCATGCATGTTCTCTCTCATAGCTTGATGGTACTTTTGAAATCTTAATATGCCTGTTTCAATTTGAAAAATCAAGAGAGATCAAGAAATTTATAAAATCCATGGGTTTGGGGGAGATAGAATGTTGTGATGTAAAGGCAGAAAGGGGAATAAAAGAGTAGGAAAATTCTTGCTGGGTGTGGTGGTTCACACCTTTAATCCCAGCACTCTGGAGGCAGAAGGAGGTGGATCTCTGTGAGTTCCAGGCCAGTCTTGTCTACATAGTGAGTTCCAGGACAGCTGGGGCTACAGGGAGACCCTGTCTCAAAAAGCCAAAAGAAAAAAAAATAGTAGGATTCATAGTGTTGGAAGGTGCTATGAAAGCTACCTGGAGAATAAATTTAGCATGAGCCTTACCAAGCTGTGAATCCTACAAGCTACAACATCAACTGTTCTGACAAATATGCCCTCTGGTGAAATAGTGGCACAAATTTCAGAGGAGAAACAACTACTTTCTAATTGGATTTAAGGTTCATTTCATAGAATGGATCCCATAACTGACATTGATATTAGGCCTAGGAATTTGAGTCCAGACAGGCCACAGGCTATGGCAGAATGCCTAATACAAATATTCTGCTAAATAGATATAGTATTAAACAGATTTCTAAAGAAATATTGCTATACCTATAGATAATGCATTTGTCAACTCTCCCAATCTTATATAGCAGATGGTGATTAACACAAAGTCCCACAACTGACCGATATGTGTGGTCACCAGCTGTGGCCACTTTCCTCCGGCTATGGCCGCTCTCCTGCTCTCTTAGTTCCTCTGATCAGTCATCTGGTCCAGAACCCAGGGCTGGTGAGGAGACTATGTCAGTGGAGCCGCATTCAGACATAGGAGACCAGGTTCAGTGATGCAGATCTGGTTTATTGCAGGAAGGTACAAGCTTATATAGAGGTAGTGGTCCAATCACTCTGGTTTATTGCAGGAAGGCACAAGCTTATATAGGGGTAGTGGTCCAATCACAGCACAGCAAGTAGTTTAAAGGTGAGGTATCCAAGGGTGGTGCACAGTACAGTAAGTAGTTTAAAGGTGAGGTATCCAAGGGTCATGATTAGGGAGTGGCAAGCTCTAGGCATTAGTCTCATGATCTGCCAATGGGAGCAAAATGTCACAAGGCATTCCTTATGGCTCCAGCAGTCAGGCCATTGCCTCAGGCCTGATATATGGGTGTCAATAAGACTTTCACCCTAGGCTCAAGCCTGTCTCCCACATCTCCCCCCCCCCTTTTTTTTTAATGGTGAGGTATAGTTTAGAACACATAGCACATTGATATCAGTCCAGAAACATTAAGGCAGAGTACAATGGCTCAGGGGGGCATTGAATCAACAGCCCCCTCCCTCAAAATGGCAAGCTTTCCTAAGAGCAGGTTATGCCAACTCCATGCCAACCAGTGGGAGCCAAGATTTTTTGCCTCAGCTTTGTTGTCTCCACCTCAAGGGTCACCCATCATTATGGACTGTGCCTGTCTTAGGTTGTCCTGTCTCTCAGGATCTTACCCGTCACTGACTACCAGCCCTCGAAAGGTGAGTCCCTTGGTATGGTCTGGCAGAGGGAGAGGCAGTGTACCAAGCTTTGGCTCGTGCAAAGGCCTCTTAAGGGGCTAAGAATTCAATAAAAGCCGATGGAGCGGGATAGTCCCATGTAGGGTAATGATGGGGATTAGGGAGTGGCAAGTTCTAGGCATCGGTCTCACAGTCTGCCAACAGGAGTATATATCGCAAGGCATTTCCTGTGGCTCTGGCAGTCGGACCATTGTCTCAGGTCTGTTGTATGGTTGTTTTGTTAGATTTTACACCTATGCTGAAGCCTAATTTTCATATCTCTAGGTTGGTAAGGGAAAGGAACAGAGGTTCCTTGTTTGCAGAGACATGCCTGGCAAGATCTGGAGATAGGGCAACAGCTAACTGAACTAGAGAAATATGAGTTTTAACAAAATTATCAAGACCCTTAACAATGCAGGGTCCAAAAATCAGGAGTTAGCAGTAATGATGGCACACATAGGTGAAGTGCTTCCTCTAGGGTTTGCCATCTCTGGGGTTGGTGGTTGTGGAGGGTGGTTTTCCATCACAGGCAATTCTGATATTCTGAGCTGTCATGCCTGACAAGATCTGGAGGGGGGGCAACAGCTAACTGAACTAGAGAAATACGAGTTTTAACAAAGTTATCAAGACCCTTAACAATGCAGGGTCCAAAAATCAGGAGTTAGCAGTAATGATGGCACACATAGGTGCACTGCTTCCTCCAGGGTCTACCATCTCCAGGGTCGGTGGTTGTGGAGGGAGGTTTCCATCACAGGCAATTTTGATATTCCGGGATGAGATCCAGATGGGGGCTGGAAGATTATCTGAAAGACACAAGCATAACCTTGCCCTTGTGTTAATAACAGGTGTGGACCTTTCCATTCACTTGTGAGAGGGTTCTTCCATCTCACCATGGGAGCAGGAGGGGGCTGAGTGAATGCCCCCCCCCATGCTTTATTGCTGGTGGGAGGCCATTGGAGTCAAATTTTAGAAAGTTTAATAAAAATAGGGCTCATTGTAACAGTAACTATGGGCCAGATGACATCTTGAATAGAGTAGCCCAAAAAGGTATAAGGGGCATGTAACTGTATTTCATATGCTGCAATAGTAAGACCTAATGCCTGGAGGTTTGTTTTGAGTTTTTGAAAAGCTCCTTGTAAGATCTCAGGATCCTTATGGGCTATACGAATGGCATCCATATAATGTAAAATATAAACCTCAGTCAGCAAAGGTCTGCATGCATGGGCCACATAATATTGGCAGATAGTAGGACTGTTTCTCATGCCCTGAGGCAAAACCTTCCATTGATAGCGTTTAACTGGAAGGTTATGGTTAGTGGCAGGTATAGAGAAGGCAACATGGGGCTTATCATCATCATGAAGAGAAATTGAAAAGAAACAGTCCTTAATATCTATAATAATTGCACACTCTTTGGGAATAGCGGTAGGGGGAGGCAGTCCCATTTGAAGGGTCCCTAAAGGCTTCACATTCTCATTAATAGCTCTTAAATCTCCACTTTCCTGATCTCTTTTGTATAACAAAAATGGGAGAATTATGAGGACTAAGTGAGGGCTCAATGTGACTCAAGGACAACTGTTCCTGGACCAAGGAGATCAAAAGAGCTAATTTATGTGAAGGAAGAGGCCACTCTTCCTCCCATATGGGAGCTTTAGTGTTCCACATTAGTTTGATGGGGGATGGCTTGGGCAGGGAAGCAGTGGCCATTAGAATTGGGGGTGAGTGTGGCAGGCATTAACTAACCACAGGTCTACAATGCGGTCGTCATAAAAGGCTTTGTCATTGGTAGTTAGAACAACCTCCATATTGCAGAGGATATCTCTCCCCCACAGGTTATGGGGAAGCCCTGCAGCTAGGAGAGATTTAATAGCTCCTGTATTGCTGTCTAGGTCAGTCCAGACCATGGGACGTTGGACTTATAAAGTATTTTGTAAGCCCCCAACACCTTGTATAGGGGGTCCAGGCTTATGGTGCCAATGAGACAAGGCTTCTTTCTGTCTGATTACAGTAATATCAGCCCTTGTATCAATTAGGCCTTTAAACTTATGGCCACCTAGGGAAATTCGCATCCAAGGCTTATGCAAATCAATAGGCATCATCCATTGGACATGGGGGGTGGGGGGTGTATTCCCTTGTTGGGAGCCTCTGTTATGCAAAGTGGAAGCCCCTTCACACCAGACAGCTCATGCAGCTCGGGTTATGTGCTGCGGGCTCCTTTCACAGCGGGGTGTCTTCCTGGCATCTTTCCTGTCTCTCCTTTTGAAGTGTCCGCCACAAATGCCATAACATAAACATGGCCTTTGGCTCTAAGCAGACCATGACTTCCTGTGTGATTTTTCCAGGCGGCCAGCAGTCTAGCAGTGTGGCAGAAATCCACTTCCACATGTAAATAGAATGCCTCACAAAGCATCTAACAGCCAAAGCTTTTACCACTACCCCCATGGTATAAATGCCTTAGTCTTCTCTTAATGGTCAGAGAATTGGGCTGCAGAGATTCGGGCTGCAGAGAACTGGGTCGCAGAGAGCTGGGACACAGGGAGCGGGGTCTCAGAGAATAAAGCTGTAACACAGACTAAGACCTGAGTCTTGTGTCATTACCGGCGGCCCAATCTCTCCGGGGGGTGCACTCCCTCATGACTGGCTTATGGACACCCTAGCTTTCGCCGTCTCTGTACACTTCCCTGCGTGGTTCTGTGGCCAGGAACCTCGCATCCTGAGGAATAGTACACGGGTGAAATAGAGACAGGATTTCGGCTGAACAATGCTTCAGTAGCAGAGGAAGCTGTCTGCACCAGAGACTCGGGACTCGAGCTGCCGGGAAAAGCCTGTGCGCCACCCGTCACTGCTCCCGGAGCAGCCGCAGCCAGAGATGCCTGTGGCCAGACCCGCCCGTGAGCCAGGTGCATGCAGGGACCCCAAGCGCCCAGAGAGCGCACCCACCCATATTCCCTTACTTCCCCTCTTTGGGGCGGGTCTGAAAGGTGCTCCATTGCCTGTTTAAAGGCACCTTTTGTATGGGCTTATCATCTGCATCCACCTTAGACCTACATTTTCTTGCCCAATGAAAGCCTTTGCAGCATCTCGGGCATTTTGAAGGGGGAAACTGGCTCCTTTTGGCCTCTTTCATAATCTTATTAGGACAGGTACATGATCAATGGCTTTGTCCCCTGCAGGCCCAACATTTGACTTTTTCCATCTCTGCCTGAGGCTGATGAGCAGCTAGTGCCTCAGCAAGGGCTGCAGCATGGGCCTGAGCAGTTCCTACATCTCGGCAGTCCAGAATCCATTCAGAGACATCCTTGTGTCTAACAAGTCCTATGGCAAGGCAACACTCTGTAGAGCAGCCTTCATATACAAGATCCTTGAGCAAGGCATTGGCAGCTCCCTGATGACTGATCTTTATATTTATACTTTGTTGGCATCTCTCAACAAAATCAGAGAAAGACTCTCCTGGTTTTTGATTAATTTGTTTAATTTGATATCGCCGCGAGTCGGCATACTTGAAAAGCACAAAGCGCGCAAAGCCATACTTTTTCAAAGAAGCGGGGAGGTCCCTGTGCCTGAGCTTGGGGGGGGTCTCAAAATTGCTGTGTCCTACTAGAGCATCAATTCCAATGTTTTGGACATTGGTATTTCTATTGCGCTCTGCCTGTTGTTCACATTCATCTTGATAAGCAGCTTTCCATAAAAGGAAATCGCCTCCGAGTAAGCAGGCATGGGCGATATTCTGCCAATCATAGGGGATATTGGCTGAATGACTAACTGTAAATAACTGACCAAACCAGGCAGGAGTGAATACCATCCTCAACTGCTGCCTTACACAGCTTCCTTAAGGTGTCATGAGAAGATGGATTCCAGACATTAGGGTTCTGTAGTCCCTGATTGATGGTAACCAGGAAAAACTGTGGAAAATCTCCCATTGTATCAGAGAAGAGGGGCTTAGGTGGGAGGATCTTCCAGTCCTCTTCTGGAAGGGAGGGGTAGATGGACTGGAGGGGAACTTCCTTAAAGCTAGTGCAAGATGGAGAAAAGTAGCCATTGCCCTGTAATGGCGGAGCAGAGACTGCCCTAACTTCCTGTTTTCCATCAAAGCTAATACAAGATGGCAGAGGGTAGCCACCACCCTGTAATGGTGGAGCAGAGGCGATCTTCCTGTTTTCATAAGGGGAGCTCTCAAACCCCAATTCCTCATTTTTTATAGCATCATTAACAGTGATAGTTTTATCAGAACAAGAATCCATTAGTTTTGTTTTAACTGGAAATGCCTGGGACAGGCCATCCTCAGCATCCTGTTGTTGTATTTGCTCATCTATCTCCTTAAATGGGGGATTGTCCTGGTCAGGGGTTTTGGGGGAACCCCCTGAAGGGAGGCCCTGAATGGCTGTCACAATGGGGTAGAACAGCCCAGACTTTGGGCATTCCTCCCTGACTTCTCTACACTGGGCCAAGAATAAAATGCAAGCCCATTGTTCAGGATCCCAGCAACAAGAATCTGTAAACCAGGGGTCAAGAGCTAGAACTTCATCCAAAACCTTAGTTACATCCTTTTCTGTTACCCTAATTTGCCTACTCCTGAGGAGAGAAACCACTGCAGCAGTGCAGGGGCTGGCAGCTGCTGGATGACTCTTCCCCATATCGGACGTCACTCACCCTGCAAGACACACCCAAAGGGACTCAGGAACCATTCAAGAAGATGATCAGTGAAGACAGGAATGACATGCCAAACCAAAGACTGTGGCCAGAAGAAGCACAGGAGAATGAAAGTGGCGAGGACCCACAGAAGAATCACTGGCCAAGGGGGCCATGGGAGCCCCGCTAAATGTGTTACAGCTCCATGGGGCAGGAGACTTTGTGTCCCATGTTGGGTGCCAGTTTTGGTCACTGGCTGTGGCCGCTCTCCTCCAGCTATGGCCGCTCTCCTGCTCTCTTAGTTCCTCCCATCAGTTGTCCGGTCTAGACCCCAGGGCTGGTGAGGAGACTGTGTCAGTGGAGCTTCATTCAGACACAGGAGACCAGGTTCAGTGACACAGATCTGGTTTATTGAAGGAAAGCACAAGCTTATTTAGAGGTAGTGGTCCAATCACAGCACAGCAAGTAGTTTAAAGTTGAGGTATCCAAGGGTGGTGCACAGCACAGTAAGTAGTTTAAAGGTGAGGTATCCAAGGGTCATGATTAGGGAGTGACAAGCTCTAGGCATTAGTCTCATGATCTGCCAATGGGAGCAAAATGTCACAAGGCATTCCTTGTGGCTCCAGCAGTTGGCCCATTGCCTCAGCCCTAATGCATGGCTGTTAATAAGACTTTCACCCTAGGCTCAAGCATGTCTCCCACAAATATGCAGCAAATAAGATGCTAAAGACTACTTATCCATGAATAGGACATCTATATCAAACTTTGCCTTTCAAGGCTCAGGGATCATTGAAAGAAGGGGGCAAAAAGACTTTTAGAGCCAGAGGAGGTGGATGGCAAAAGGAACCAGAGTTTTTCAGAAACTTACAGTAATGGAAGTGTCTAACATAAGCTCAAGCCAGACAAAATTGCATCATATCCATGGGTAAGTGGGTAAGAACATCCAACCCTATCTGCAGACCTATTGAACAACTGATGGCTGCTTGGGAAGGGGTGATTCAGTCTCCTTTAAGGGTGAGATTTTTGGTATATTGTCCAGGTGCTAGTGAATGAACACACCCTGAGGATTATTTGGAGACACAACCTGAATAGGCCTTAACGTTAGTATGCTATGTATGTATGTATGTATGTATGTATGTATGTACGTACGTATGTATGTATGTATGTATGTATGTGTGTATGTATGTATTAGAGTACAGAAAGGAACGTAAGGGGAAGAAAATGTGGCAGCGGTTCTAAATATAACCATTATATATATATATTATATATATAAAATTAGCAAAAATCCAATAAGATAGTTAAAAAATGTTTCTATGCAAGTAACTTATTTTCACTGAACTCATTTATATGTAAGTAATCACTTTTCTCATAGAAAATATAATTCTGCCTGAGAGAAGATTTTAAACATTACATATAGAAAACTTCTACTTTAAATAAAAGGTTTGTTCTTTAAAAGGATAACTTTATTTATATTTGTGGTTCATTTTCATTGTGTATAAGATACCTAGTTTCAAGATTTTTGGTGATTTGCTGTCATCTTTTGATTCTCTTGTTACCTGACCAAGCTGGGACTTTATCTTATCATTTATTCATTTTATTTATCTGTTTTTATTTATGTGTATGTTTGTTTTGTGTGCATGTATGCAAGTGCACCAGTGCATGCAATGCCTGTGGAGGCCAGAAGAGGGAATCAAATTCCTTGGAACTGGAGTTACACATGACTGTTATCCACCATGTGGATGCTGAGATGGAAACCTGGATCCTCTGATCAGAGCATGCTCTTACCTGCTGAGCCATCTCTGCAGCCCCCAGCACTGGGGTTGCATGTCACTGTCTTTCATTTCATGGTATTTTCTTGGAATCATTCTTCCCATTGATCCTCTTTGACTCTCATCTTAATTCTCTCTTATCTTTAACACCTACCAATTCAACAGTGGATTTTTCTGATATTTTCTTCATTAAAATTTGTGTTCTTTGTATTATATGGTCTTGAAGACATAGAAATTAGTGGCTTATTAATTTGGTAGACAATTCAACAACTACATTTTCAAATATTTGAATTATTCTCATCTCATCAAGAAAGAGCATACTGTATTCTTTGTGATTTATTTATTTTTATTTATTTTTTAAAATTTGTTTTTATTCATTTTTTGTGTTTTTCACACAGAACATCTCAATCAATCTTTATCATCTTTATACCCTCATCCCCACTGGCACATACTCATACCCCCCACTAT
>NW_008352267.1:66370-92897 GCF_000622305.1 Nannospalax galili | reverse complement strand
TCTGTTTGCATACTTATTTATCAGAGTCTGATCCTAGGATCCACATATGAGGGAGAACATATGTCGATTTTTTTCTGAGATTGTGTTACTTCACTTAGTATAACAGTTTCTAGTTTCATCCATTTACCTGCAAATATGATGATTCCATCTTTCTTTACCACTGAGTAGAACTCCATTGTGTAAATGTACCACATTTTCATTATTCACTCATCAGCTGAGGGACACTTAGGTTGTTTCCATCTCTTAGCTATTGTGAAAAAACATGGTTGTACAAGCATCTCTGCAATAGAATGAATCCTCTGCTCAGGGTTGTTTTGGCTATCCAAGGTCTTTGGTATGTCCATATGAATTATAGGATTGTTTTGTTTTCTTGTTTGTTTATTGTCTTAGTTCATTTGTTTGGATGTTTTTTTTTTTATTTTATTTTTGTAATTCTGTGAACAAGGTCATGGTGATTTTGATTGGCATTGCACTGAATCTCTAAATGGCTTTTGGTAGGGTGGTCATTTCAGAATATTAATTTTTAGTCCATGAGCATGGGAGGTCCTTCCATCTTCTCGTGTCTTTATCATTTTCTTTCTTTAAAGACTTAAAATTTTCGTTGCAAAGACTTTTAATGTCTTGGTCAAATTTATTCCGAGATTTTTTAAAGGCTATTGTGAATGGGAGGGTTTCCATGTACTCTTTCTTCTGTTGCTTGTTATTGGTATATACAAAGGATACTGACTTTTGTGATTAATTTTATAAACTGCCATTTCACTGAATGTGTTAATCATTTCTATGAGTTTTCTGGTGAAAGTTTTGACATCTCTTAGGTGTAACATCATATTATCTGCAAAAACGGATAATGTGACCTCTTCTTTTCCAATCAGTACTCCATTAATTTCCATCTATCATCTTATTGCTCTAGCAAGAGTTTCAAGTACTATATTAGAAAAGAGTGGAGATAGTGGACAGCCTTGTGAGGTTCCTGATTTTAGTGGGAATGCTTCCAGGTTTTCTCCATTTAGAATGATGTTGTTTGTGGGCTTGTTCTGTACAGCTTTAATTGTGTTGAAGTATGTTCCTCCAGTCCAATTCCCTATGGGATTTTAACATAAATACAAGTTGAGTTTTGAAAAGACCTTCTCTGCATCTACTGTGATGATCATTTGGTTTTTGTCTTTGTGTCCATTTATGTGCTTTATGATGTTTATTGACTTACAGATATTGAACTATGCCTCCATCTCTGGAATAAAGCTGACTTGATCATGATGGGTGGTCTTTTTGATGTGTGTCTGTATGTGGTTTGCAAGTATTTTGTTGAGAGTTTTTGTATCTATGTTCATTAAGGATATGGGCCAATAGTTTTCTTTTTTAGTTGTATCTTCACATGGTTTTGGCATTAGAGTGATGCTAGCTTCATAGAAAATATTTGGGAGTTCTCCCTCTGTTTCTATCTTTTTGAATAATCTAAGTGGAATTGGATGTAAATCTTTAAATGTCTGGTAGAATTCTGCTGTCAATCCATCTGTACCTGTTTTTTTTTTTTTCAAGAAGCTTTGTGTTTCAATTTCCTTATAAGTTATGGGACTGTTTAAATGCTGCTGATATTATATTGGGTTAGCTTTGGTGTTTTCCATGATTTTAGATATACATCCATTTCTTTTAGGTTTTCAAATTTAATAACACATAGGCTTTTAAAGTATTCCCTTATAATGATCTTGATCATTTTGTTGTCTGTTGTGTTGTTTCCCCTTTCATCCCTAAGGGCCTGTCTAACTTGTTTATCTTTTCAAAGAACCAGCTCTTGGATTCATTGATCTTTGTATTGTTTTCTTTATTTTTATTTCATTAATTTCTGCTCTGGCTTTTTTATTTCTTCTTTTCCACTGGGTTTGGTTTCCATTTGTTCTTGCCTTTCAAGAGGCTTGTGTTGCAATGCTAACTCATTTATTTTTGCTCTTTCTAATTTTTAATAAAGACCCTTAGAGTAACTTCTAATTAAATTTCCCTATTAGAAATGCTTTTAAAGTGTTCCAGGTGTTTTGTTGTGGTGTCATTTTTCTTTAATTCCAGGAATACTTTTATTTCTTTCTTAATTTCTCCTTTGACCCATTCACCACTCAGGAGTGCATTGGTTAATCTCCAGAGTTCATATAGTTAGTTGGGTTTCTTCTGGTATTGATTTTAAGCTTTATTGTGTTGTGGTCTGATAGAATGCATGGAATAATTTCAAATATTTTGCATTTGTTGAGGCTTCTTTTGTGCCCCAGTATGTTGTCGATTTTGTAGAAAGTTCCATGATGTGCAGAATAGAACGTATCTTCTTTGTTGCTTGGGTGGAATATTCAGTAGATGTCATTTAGGTTCTTTTGATGTATAGTATTATTTAATTCAGATATATCTCTGTTCATTCTTCGTCTAATGGGCCTGTCTAATGGGGACAGTGGTGTATTGAAGTCCCATACCATTAGTGAGGTGGAATTCATCTATTTCTTACAGTGCTGTAGTACTGTTTTAATGAAGTTGGATGCACCAGAGCTTGGCGCATATATGCTCATGTCTATAATATCTTCTTGGTCATTTGTTCCATTGATTAGAAAGAAGTGGCCCTCTTTATCTCGTCTGATTAGTTTTATTTTGAAGACTATTTCATCAGATATTAGAATTATAACTCTTGCTTGTTTCTTAGTGCTATTTGCTTGGATTTTTTTCTACATCCTTTCACCTTGTGGTACTGCCTGTACTTGAAAATGAAACGGGTTTCTTGCACACAACAAAAAGATGTATTTTGTTTCTTTTTAAAAAATATTTTATTTATTATTTTTATTTTTATTTTATGTGTATAAGTGTATTGCCTGCATGTAGGTAGGTGCACCTGTCATGCAATGCCAGCAGAGGTCAGAAGAAGGCATTGGCTCTCCTGGAATTGGAGTTACAGATGGTCGTTATTTGCCATGTGGGTGTTGGGAATCGAACTTTCATCTTCTGCAAGAGCATTCAGTGTTCTTAACTGCTAAAGCCATCTCTCCAGCCCCAGATTTTGTTTCCTAATCCATTTGTTAGTCAAATTCACTGCTGGGAGGGACATGTGGCATCCAATCCCCTCCTCCCACAATCCTTGTGACAACTTGAGAAAAGAATTCTCCAAACCCCGGCTTGAAGATTCTTAACGAGTTTATTGGACATGCTAACTGAGCTTGGAGTGCAGGTTTAGTTACAGAAGAGCAGGCCCCCCTCCCCACCCATTCACACCTGTGTTCAAAAGCCCACACCCAATCATAAATCTTGTGATTCCGGACAGCCACACAAAATGGCAAGAGAATGGCTTCATGGTTTTCCCAGTTTTATACCCTTAGTCCCTCCCCTGCAAGCAGCTATGGTCAACGAATTGAGTGAAAGAGGGAAAGGGAGTGACTCCTTTGCAGAGCATGGGAAGGAAGCAGGTCCATGGCTTGTCATCATAGGGTCAGAAGAACATCCAGGTCACACCAATAAATAAACCTGTGTCTTTTGATGGGGGGAATTCAGTCCATTGATATTTAAAGTTGTTATTGAAATATGTGTATTGTTTACCTCCATTTTAAATTCTATTTGCATTCTTGGTCTAACTGTGTGTTTCCACAATTATATCTTCATTTAGTTTCTTTCTGTTGTCCCTTGGGCATAGTTGTTCCTTTCTTCAACTCTTTGTATTGCTTCAAGAATTCTCTGCAGGGCTGGTTTTCTGGACATGAATTCTTTCTACCTATTTATTTTGTAGGAGGGTTTTCCTTTCCCTTCAACTATAATAGACATTTTTTCTGGGTAAAGTATTCTGGATTGGCATTCATGGTCATTTAGAACTGGGAATACTTTGGTTCAGGTTCTTCTGATTTTCATAGTCTGCACTGAAAGTCAGCTGTAATTCTGATGGGTTTTCCTTTATATGTGACTTATTTTTCTTTTGCAGCTTTAAGTATTTTCTCATTGTTCTGTACATTTAGTGTTTTAATTATGTTTATCAGTTGAGAGTTGTTTTTTTTTTTTTTCTGTTCCTGCCTATTTGGTGGTCTGTGTGCTTCTTGTATTTGTATGGGCATGACTTTCTTTAATTTTTGGAAAATTCCTTCTACAATCCTTTTGAAAATCTGGTTCACACCCTTATCCCAAGATTCTTCTCCTTCCTCTATGCCTATGATGAATAAATTTTTCATGGTGCCCCACATTTCCTGCATATTCCATTCCCGTATTTTCCTAAATACTTTATAATCTTTGCTTGAGCGGTCAAATCAGTCATCTTTATTGTCTGGTCTAGGTAATCTCTTTTCCATTTCATTCATTTTATTGTTGAGGCTTTCTCCTGTTGTTTCTAATTGACTTATTGAATGTTTCACTTCCTTCTTCATTTCAGCCTGAGTTTTCTTCAATGTTTCTTACTCTTTTGTGAAGTCAGTCAGAAGTTTACCCCATCTTCTTTGAGTTGTTTTTATGTTCTTTTAATTTGTTGAATTCCTTGATTGTGTTTATGATTGTTCTTTTAGATTTGGTGTCCTGAGTTATCTCTAGGGGGGGTTCTCATTGTAGAACTCTTCAATATGACTGTTGGTGTTTGATGGATACATATTATTTGAGCTTTTCATATTATTATATTTTCTTTGTGATTTGAGTATGTAGATTTCTTTTGTTATTTCATATTCTGATGTGAGACTCAAGCCTTCCTTTGTTGAGTTTAAGTCTGTTTTTCTGTTTTTGTACCTGATGTGCCTTTGTTGTTTTCTCTATTTGGTATGAAAAGGTGGTTGGTTTAGGTTTCAGGTTCTATATTTTGATTTTATATTGGCAGAAACAGATGGTGCTAATCCATCTTCTCAGGAGGTCCTGCAGAGGCCCAAGCCAGGTAAGAATCAGATGCTCTCTGACTTCCTCCTAAGGTCTGGGCCCCTCTAGCCAACAGGCACAGCATAATTTGGGAAGCTTGACAGAGGCTGGATGCAGGTGATGTCAGGCCTTCTGAAAAGTTCTGGGCTCTTACTAAAGGGCACGGAAGCCTAACTCTAAAGCAGTGGTAGGGATTACAGGTGGTCCCAAAGTAGAGGGATGGGCAGAACACAGTTTAGAAAGTTTACTGCCACATGGAGTCAAGAGGTAGTCCAGAGATCTGGGCTGCTAAGGGCAAAAGCAGTCCTGTACCCAAGGATAAAAGGATAACAGGATGTGGGTTCTGGAAGACTGGAGTTTCTCAGGTTGTAAGGGAGTCAAGGTACTGTGGATGGGATCAGACTTACCTTGGAAGAAGCCTGGTCTAAGCAATTCAATACAAGTTTGGTTTGCAGGCAGCCAGGGTAGAAGGTAGTTCTCAGAAGTGCAAATACTAATTGGAGTGGGGAGTCTTACCAGGGAAGAACACTGGTCTCCAGAATCCTGGGTAAGTTCTGGGTGGAGACATCCAGGATAGAAGGTAGGTCTCAGGTGTGCAAAGGAAAGTTGGTGGGTGGGGACAGTCTGTGAAGGCTCTATGAAACTAGACTAAAAGGTTGAGCTATTTTGGGTGCCGAGGGTCAAAACTCAGTGGGCTAAAAGGGTAATCCAAAGATCTGGTGTGCTAAGAGTAGACACAGCCCTGTGACCAAGGTGAGAAGGAGAACAGGATGTGCCCTGTTTCAGATTTTAAATTGCTCTAGAGTGGCTTTTTTTTACCCCATTTGAAAAAAATTCACTACTTTTTTTAGTTTGGTATGTTCTATTTGAAATATTAGGTTTATTTTTGAGTCTTTCAAAATCATTCTTCTTTTCTATAAATGTATTTTCTGTTGCTATCATTCCATTTGTCTTTTTGTGACAGTATTTATTTGACTGCTAAAATTCCCCATGTATACAGGTCTGCCAGTCAAAATTTCTACTGGATTGCTACTAGATTGATTGCTATTTAAATCCCTAGCAGATGGTTCCAATGTACTTTGTCTCTGTTTCTGTTCTATTTTATTGACATTAATTAAATATTAAATGTTGTATTTTACTGTATATTTTGGGGTCATACAGTTTTGAATTCCAGATATTGTAGAGAATACTTACAACAGACATAATTTTTTTTATGATTTATGTTGCATATAAATTTCCTCTAATTTGAAACTTCTGTGCTGGAGAGAGTCTCATTAAGACTAACAAAGTAATTAAAATGTATAAGGCTCAGAAAGTACAAACTCACAAGTCTCAGAAAGTTGTTGGTGGGAAGAAGGCTTTCTGAGAAGCCAAGTTAACTATGAGTCTTGCATCTTTGATGAGTTCTTATATTGGGATTGAGATTTTAGTGAGGGCAGCTGGTTATGAGTTATCCATGCTCCTAAAACTAGCCCCTCACTTATACTTCTTACCCTTCTCCTATAAGTTACCCCAGTAAAGTAATTGATTCACTAACCTAGACTTGGGGAAATCATTTCTTTGATCTCTATCATTACTCTAGCTTAGTTGTAGAGATATTTGTTCACATCTGTCTAAAAAATGTCTTGCACTTTTCACTATCATGTCTTTCTGCTAGGTTACTGGCAGGGATTAAATTAGTTATTTGACAACCTGTTATTTGGTTTTGCTGCTGCTGTGGTTTATAAAGGTGGTATACTAGTCTCAAAGTTCTCTATCATTCACATGATTGAAGCCTTGGTTGTGTTCTGTTTTGTTTCTTTGAGTCTGTCTCCTGAAACTCTCTGTGAGGTGGAATTGGTCATAAACTCCTGCTGAACCTATCACTACTTCCCACACACATGCATAGGCATGTCCATCTTCAGCCTAGATGTTTGGACAGCAACATTCTTCTACACTGCCCTTTAGGACTTTTGCTAGCCTTTCTCTTAGTAAATTTCTTTGTGTGTGCTATTGTTCCTTTTCTAGTTATGGATTCCTTTGCTTTTACTTAATTAATGTTAGCTTTTTGGAGAAAATATACATTAAACAACAAGCTCCATTTCTGAGACCAATGAAACATCATACACTAAAAGCTAAGGACAACCAGAATAACTGAGAATATGCTTTCTACACCTTCTTAGAATGCAAAAATTTGTATATGTGAACATACCTTTAGGGGAGAACTAGTTCATATTTTCATCTCTAAGACTTTCATTTTTCACATAGTGGTTCACATAGCTTGCTGCTTTTTCACTTTAAAGTTCTGATTTTTGTTTTAGAAGACGTAATTTCTCAAAACTTGTTGCTTCTCTCCTATGTCTTCTGTTACCTTATTTTCTGTCTAGCCATGTAGAAAACTTTGTCCAGACTTTCTCCAATCCCTCAAACTAACTTATATGTGCTATATGGAATTCCATTTTCAAGTGATTATGTGTGGACTTGTGGGAGACCACGCTGCCTGGCAGCCCTCCTTGCCCCCCAGGGCAAGCAGCCTCTGGAGAACTTGCTGATCAGTGCTCCCTGCCCCCTAAGATAAGCAACCTTTCTGATGATTCAAGATAAGCCTGAGCAACCACCAATTTCCTTAGCCTGCAACCAGACTCATGGAGCCAGGTCCCCTCATCCTAAGGGACATTCATTAACCTGTTGAGACAACACCTTCCCTCCCTCTTCCCCAGCCAATTACCTGCTTCAGCCCGTATTAGAATCCCCGTGGAAAAATAAACTTTGGCAGCTTGATCAGAGTTCTTTGTCTTGCTGTCATTCTTCGTGTCTCTTGTCCCATCATTCCAGGTCCCTGGGAGTTCGAGTCTCCGTCTCCTGCCCTGCAGGCCGGGGCATGGACTAGAAAATCCTCACTGTCTCCAGCTCCAAGGTGTGGCCACTATCACTCGTCATTACTAACTTAGGAACTGTAAAAGTTTGACAGTATTATTTCTTTTATATCCTGGGTTTCGGAGAAGTCTGGTACCTGTGTCTCTGTACATTCATCTATCTTTTGATTTTGGTCTATGACACCACTCAGAAAGTCTATGGTGAATGTAATAATGTTTTATTTTTTAAGATGATATTGGGGTTTGTAGTATTGTGGTTTTGGTAGAAGAAATAGTCCTTGTAGATTTTCAGTTCTTATTCAAATACATGTATTAATTTATGAAATATTTATTAATTCATAGTATTTATTAATGCAATTTTATACTGTTATTACTCTGGTGATTTCCATTAATCAAAAATATAATTTCTAGCAGTAGTATTGGCAAATTTTCAGTTGCTCCAAGAAACATGTACATGAAGAAATAATATATAAAAAAAGATGTAAACTTTGTGTTATTACTTTTTCCTATTTAATGTCATTTGTCTCATCTTCTATATTTCTTCCTTCAGCATTTTCACCCTATCAATTTCTCAAGTAAATGCATTATAGAATTAGCCATTCATACTTCAAAAACTAGAACAATTATATCCATTTTGATTCATCAATACATACGAAGTAGTCCATGTTGTTGCTCTGAAATCTGGATGTTTCACTGCTAGGTGGCTTTCTGACAATTAATAGTATGCATTCTAAAATTGATGTTATAAAAAGTTCTGCCAGTTTGCATTCATAAAAGCTACTACTGAGACAGTTTGTATTTTATGTTCTCTTTATCACTATCTTTGTCTCTGTCTCTCTTTCCATTTCTCTCAATCTCTCACTCTTTCTAGCAATTTTCCAAGATTATGTTTAA
The DNA here is from genome assembly GCF_000622305.1 of Nannospalax galili. Lineage (NCBI taxonomy): Eukaryota > Metazoa > Chordata > Mammalia > Rodentia > Spalacidae > Nannospalax > Nannospalax galili. The sequence continues at coordinate 84,306 of NW_008352267.1, read as the reverse complement.
AATTTAACCATCTTTGGATCTGCTACTTTGTAGAATGTAGCAAAAAATATAAAAGTGAAAAAAAGACTAGTGTGAAAATTTGAGGGTAAATTCACTAATTGTATACTCAAGAAAAGAAGCATAAGTTCTGCAGAGATGGCTTAGTTTATAAGAATGCTTGTTGTGCAGTCATGAGGACAGCAGTTTGAATCTCCAGCAATTACTTAAAAAGCCACTTGAAGATGTTTTTTTGGTGGGGAGGTGAGAATATATTTTTCAGGGATGGAAAATATATTTCACTCTGGCTTTTTACAACACCTAAGTTTTATTTATTTCTCCTCTCTCCCTTTCCCTGTGTAACCTCCCTCCTCCCTCCCCAGTTTAAGTACTCCAATATCCCCTTGAAAATACCTGCTTCATGTTATCTTGGCCCCCCATCATCCAAGTTTTCTTAGGGTCCCTTGCTCCTGGTGCTATTAAACAAACTCCACTAAATTTTCTCCTTCCTGCTCTCTGGTTGACCCACCCTCACTCTCTTCAAGGTCTCATGCTCCTGACAAGGTAGACAAACCACATAGCACATCTTTATCTGAATTTTTCATAGTTTATGGCCTGGGTACCAGGAAATAGGGTAACTCACAAAGGCGAACAAATGCACCCTGTTCTGCTCTGTAGCTTAGCAGCCCGGCATTCCAGATCACTTCCATGCCCCTCCCACAGACTCTATTAGCTTTCTCCTCATGCCTCATGGGCCCAAAGTCTCACCCCAGGTCAGTAAATGCCTCCTCTTCTCGCGTCCACATAGAGCAAAATACTGGGGCCATTTTTTCTGCACCATTCACTTCCAAAATGGCACCAATGCTCCTCCCTCTGCAGCTAGCTCTCTGAAGGCAATTCTCCACAGCAGGCTCCACCCTTCAGAAGAACATGTACCCTTCGAGACACATTCCAACCCTTCCAATGGCTCTTAGAATCTTTCTTCCAATCTTCCACTAAGGTCCCTAAGCCTTGGAGGGGATGACAGATGTAGGGCAATCTCTCATATATCATGGCAAGATAGTGACTTCTTGGACCTCACCATTATTCCTCTTCAAGCCATGGTCATTGATTTATCTCAGTGGTGTATCTTCTACTATAAAGACAAATGGAAGGAAGTAGACACATTTAAACAAACATGAATGTAAATACAAATCCCTAGAGGATATCCCAGTAGGTATACTATGTTTATTAAACAGTATACTTGTAATGGCTTCCCCACTAGGGCCTGTAGCCCTTCTTGACACAAGGGCTTGCCTCATTCTACAGCACCAGATGTGCATTCCACCCCTAGGAGCAGGACTTATCTTATTAGAAATTTGTCAATTGTACGTATGTTAGTCGAGGCATTATTGCACTTACAGGAGTCACTTGGCATGTCCATAGTGTGCAGCATGGGGGTCAGTTGCTGAGTATAATCATAGGGGATCCTTTCTTCCCCAACCAATTGCATAGTGCCTTCTGGTACTATAAATATCATTCATCCAGTGGCATGGAGTTTTTGGCTTAGTCTCAGCTCCATGCAGTGTCTTCAGCAACATGACCTTACTGACCTTTCTAGTGTACAACCGACATTAGTGGCAATAGCCTTCTTGAATTTGAGGACCTCTAGGATATTTCTCTGACCAACAGCTAATGGGGGGCAACCCACTCCTAGTTCTGTAGATTTTTTTTATCAGTTGTTTAGTTTGGAAGCCTCTGTTTTTATCTTACCTAATCATAAAGCTGCCAAGAATCTTACAGCTATAGCTGGCCTTTGTTTTGTCACTATATTTCAAATGGCTTTCACTATGTAAAATACTCGAGGGAAGATTAACATCACATATTAAATCAATCATAGACAAGGTCTAACACAGTGTGGAAAGGTTTTATCCATTCATATTAAGTGTTTTCTCCATAATTCCTTATGAGGTATCATAGCATGGGTACAAGGTATTAATTTGGTTAGTTCTTTACTATTTTTAATTCTCCTTTGGGAGTAATTCTGCATTCTGGGGATCTTTCATGGAATCTCTTTGTATTCTTTTATATTTGATACACTTACAGATGTTGGCTCCTATTGCCTGACTCTGCACTGGGCTAAGGAGGGAGGGTGTTTCTCTTGTTCCCATTGTACCTGTTGGTTCCCTGAGTCAGACAGGCCCTGGGTCTGCCTCCTGATAGTATTCATATCTGTCATTTCTCCATTGATCATACCTGGCTGCTGGGGGAGGCCTTGGTGGAAAAAACTGCCTCTATGCCTAGTATACCATTTATCAGGAGAAAAGTGCACCTTATTTAATCTTTGGGGATCCTTAACCACCCCGGGACAGTTTCTATCCTTTGAATGTCTTTTGTAAACTGTTGTTCTGGTTTTAAAGCCTTCCAGAAACTCCTTAGTACCGAATTTGGTTTTCTGTCAATTTTTTCTCTAGAAATTTGGCCTTAACCTAAATCTTGCCACATTTATCTTCGTGTAACCCAAATGGACCATTTTTTCTGTCTGGTCTATTTTATATCTCTTGTAGGGTATTGTGTTATTCTACAGACACATTTTACATGTTAGTCAGAATCACTTAGATCTGTTAAAGCCTTTCTCACTTTACAAAGATCCTGTCCTATTAAAGGGGTTAATAAAACCATTAAAGCTCCATACCATTCTTGAGGTCCCAGTTGAATTAAGCTTTCCTTTATATCTCTGGTGAACACAGTCTTATTTGATCCAGTGAACATCATATACTGCATTTCTCATACCTAATTCTCTCAGTAATGCCTGCCCCTCCAGCCTCTGTTAACCATAAGAGTTTCTCTTAGTGATGACCATGGATCTTTAATGTCTTCCACCAGTCATCCCATTAGGGACTACTCACCCCTGCATTGGCCTAGGTTGAACAGTCTATACAGCAAAGATGGATGGGTGGTTATATAGCTCAGCTGTGAAGCTTCTGAAGGACTTAGACTGACGTTATTTGATCCCATGTCCCATACCCTCACTAACCATATGGTGAGGGACTCTTTGATTGCTTGCTTGTAAGTTTTTCCTAGTTTTAACAGTTCCAGTGAGGAGTATTTCTTAGCTACAGGACTGTTAGCTTACTTTCCTTTCTGTATCAAAGGCTGAATCTGAGTGGCAGTCTTGGCCACTTTCATTTTTAGGTTGTTTCCTTTTTCATTATTATCTGTCTTTTTCCCAGAGCCCTTGGAATGTACACAAGCTAAAATGTACCATTTTTTGTTTTTCTCAAGTTCTGTAACTGAATTTTCCAGTACCTCCCTAGAGTTTTTAGCTTCCCCTGCGTTGGGCAAATCTTTTAATATGCAAAGTGGCCACGCCCCCCTCTGCATTCTTTTCTTGTGTCCTAGGCTTGTAAAGGTTTTCTAGCCTTTATATAACCTTCAGCATAGTTTCATATACCTGCAACTGGGCTATTTTCCCACACTTAAAACACAGCTGTGGCTTACACTTCTGCGTGGCTGGCTCCTTTTTAACTAGATATTTTATAATTCATTGTAAGATGCACATCAGCACTGCCATTAGCTACCTAGCTTTTTCCACACTCCTGTGGGTTTGTCTTTCCTAGCATCATTATTCTGCCCGCTGCATCAATTGGTTGCCCAAGCTCTCTTAGGGTCCCTTGCTCCTGGTGCTGTTAGACAAACTCCACTAAATTTTCTACTTCCTGCTCTCTGTTTGACCCACCCTCACTCTCTTCAGAGTCTCATGCTTCTGACCTGGGTAGACAAACCACATAACACATCTTTACCTGAATTTTTCATAGTTTATATCCTGGGTAGGGGAAATAGAGTAGCTTACAAAGGCAAACACCCAGTGCCCTGGTCTGCTCTGCAGCTCAGTGGCCCACTGTATCATATTGCTTCCACACCCTGCCCACAGTCTCCATTAGGTTTCACTCAAGTCTCATGGATCCATGGTCTCAACACATCTTGGTAAATGCTCCTCATGCCCATGCAGTTGAGACACTGAGGCCATTTTTTCCATGCTGCTAACTTCCAAGATGGTGCCAATGCTCTTCCCTCCATGGCTAACTCTCTGCAGCCAATTCTCCACAGCAGGCCCCACCCCTCAGAGGGAAATATACTCCTCGGGACACACACCCTCTCTTGATTTCTTTCTTCTCCTTTATCCTAATTGTTCCTTGAATGTCCTTCACTCCTCCCTTCTCAGTTGAATGCCCTCATTTTATCCATTTCCCCCTTTGTGATATGTTTACAACAGCTGAACATGAGTGCATATGTATGTCTGATGACTAAATAGCAAGAAAGAGTGCCAACAAGAAGAAAACTCACTTTGAGTTGTTGGTCAGGGTAGTACAAGAGAGTCCAAAAATAACACAAGCTATTATCAGAGCCTTTGATTATTTCCCAGAACATGAAGGTAGGAACCATTGCTGAAAACAGGACACAGGACTTGGACCAATGGAGCTGGAAATGATATGGAAGCCTTCTCCCTGACACTCTCTTTCACAGCTCTAGAGGATACTTTGCAAGTTGCTAATGGAGAAAATCAATCAGTGGTCCAGTTTAGCTCTAAAGTCTAATTACCACAAAGACTGGCAGAACAAACTATCTCTATTGGTGCAGTTGTGGCACTTTCATCTAGGGGATAATAAACAGCTATCTAATTGGATTTGAAGTAATCTCAATAGGAGAGAACTCATGGGTGGCACTTTTAAAATAGCCAAATATATGACTGGAGGTGTCATAGATCCTAGAGAAAACCTGATCTCTGTCATATCTCTATACAAATAAAACTTCCAATTGTGTGCTAAATATGGATCTTTATATTTACAGACAAGTATACCATACAACATTCATCAACACTCATAAAAAACCTTCGTTTTGCAACAAATGGAGGCTATTAAAGCGTTGCACAACTGGTCACACACAGAGACTCTATATCTGAGAGATGCCAAACTCTAAATGACACATCTACAAGTTCATGAGCAAGTTCCCAGAGGCCTGAAAGCCTCTGTTTCCTTATGTTCATGCACCAACCCTAGTTCTTCCAATCTTTCTGTCCCCCTCTTCTGCAATGGTCCCTGAGCCATGGGTGGATGAGGTTTAGTATAGGACTCCTATCCAGGGACACACACACACACATACACTATCTCTTATTCTCTAAAACTTATTCAGTTATTGCCTTCTGTGTGCATCACACTTTGTTGTATGTGGAAAATTCACTGTTGAGAGTTGAAGGATGTATTTGTATTTCTCTACCCCCTGTTCCATAAGCCTTATGTGTAGAAGTTCCACTGTAGATGCGCCGTCTTGAAAACCATACTTCTTCTGAGTGTAACTATTACTTTGTTTAGTTCATGGAATAGGTCATGAATTTTTTTTTTTTTTAAATATACTCTTCTGGTTTGCAATTTACATTTACTTTCTTCTCATTTATATTTATGTTGATAAGTTCTGTGTTTTTGTGATTGTATTGTTTAATCTTCATTTAAATAACAACTAACATCTGTGCATACCATTTATTATAACTGGGGCATCTTATTATTGGATTCTGACTCATTTATTTCTTTTAGATATGTTTGCATTTAATTGTTCTTTCATCAGATAATTTCAGATTATGTCTTGGAATTTGTACATATCAAGTCATAAAGACAGAGGATTATATTTTGCTGATTGACATACTATTTGTTGTAATATTCCTTATTTTATATATTTATTTTGTACAAAATGATCCTCTGTGATATACCTATTGTTTTTAAATGTTGCTGTAAGAAATTGGTCATCCTAGCACCTTGAGACACTGAGGAAAGAGGAGCTCATGTTTTTTGATCAGTTGGTCTATTTATCAAGAACTCATTTAAACAAACAAATATTAAGAAAATAACAAATAACTTGGCAATCTTAAAATCTGAGTTGAATAATGTTGCATTATTGCAATCTCATCATTCAGAGGCCATCGGAGGTTCCTGTAAACCATCCCTGAAAGGTATTTTGGAAGTAGAAGGAATAACAGGATCTAGATTAAGTAAATACAAGGCAGCAGAAACTGTATCTATAATTGCTTCAATTCAGAAGTATTTATCAAGAATTTTTAAATTAAGTGCTCATATTAAAACATCAAAAAGTATTTAGTAGCTCAATTCTAACTAAAGAAAAATTGGGACTATTGTGACTGACTTTCCAAAATAGTTTAAGACTAAAATTACCACTGATTTAAATATAAAAATCTTTATTGAAAATAGGAGTTTTATCTCAGTGGCAGATCACTTGTGTACAGCGGAGTTTAATCTTTAGCAGTCTGTTGAATATTTTAGAACAAAAGTAAAAGTCCTTTCTTTTGCTATACCTAAAATTGTTTTAGTAAGAATTGGTTATTATGCCAAGAAGTTGATTGTTTTAATGTTTACTCTTTTAATTAAGTTGGTTTCTTAAATGTTATACTTACACAGTCAAGCTCTCCCTTAAAATGTCCTTAAATTTGAGTTCATGAAAAGATTACTGGTAATGATTATAAACTTTAGGAGTGCCTTTGTGATGGATTTTTCTTTAGTTGCCCATCACCAGGGGAGTTCTATATCTGGAAAGATGGGAGCAGTAATTAAGAGCACTGAGTCCTTCAGGGTTTCTGCTACAAGTCCAACTCACGCTTAGTGGGGATTAATAAAGATTCTTGCTCAAACACCTAGAATCCTAATGCATTCAATTAGGCAGCTAGTACTAAAGTATGGCAAGAAATTCTTCAGACAATGTTAGAAAAAATTATATTGCATCTTATGCATATGTTCGGAAGGAGAGAAAAAACAATGTAAACATTAGTTACCTACACAGTTCCATGAAAATTCTGGTTAATTTCATGGCAATAGCATAAACAAATTGTGGAAAGTATAGAGTGAACTAACACAGTCTACATTCTGAGGCAGAGATGGTGATATTCACTTGCATTCTAATCATGTGGGAGGGCAATGAAGCACAATCAAGCTTCAGGCCAGTTTGGGCTACAAAAGATCCTTTTTCGGAGTTGGGGATTTAGCTCAGTGGCAGAGTGCTTGCCTAGCAAGTGCAAGGCTCCAAGTTCAGTCCTCAGATCTGGGGTGGGGGGGGAGACAAAATAACAAAAGATCCTGTTTCAAAATATAAAACAAGGGCTGGCAGGATGACTCAGAAAGTAGAAGTACTTGCATGTGTTAGGGTTCCAAACAGCAGCAGTTTCCCACCTCCCCAACAGGGACCTCACCTTGACCTTTGAAGTCAAGGGAAACAAACTCTGCTGAGAAGCAGCCTGCCTTTCCTCTGATCTCCAAAGATAGGATAAGCAGATTCTACCTGATAACCAGAGATTTTAGAAGCTGTTTTTCTCTTATCTTAAGAGGGAAAAAGTAAACACTTCCAGACCCTAATCCTACCTACTTTTCCTGTCAGGCTTTTCCTCCTTCCCCCTCCCTGATTTCTCCCCCAAACATTCCTCCCTTCTACACCCTAAAGCCCCCATATATAAAGTCCCAGCTCACAGCCCGTGGGCTGACATCTTTCCCTGACATCTTTCCCTTCCCTTCCCTGACATCTTTCCCTTCCCCGAGGGAAAGGTGCCCCATGTGAAATAAATCTGTATCCCACTGAGAATTCCATCTGTGCCTCGGTGCCTCATCCATCCGCTCATGCTCTCCACCGCTTGCTCTCTCTCCAACATTCCTACCTATCAGCATGCAGTTCTTATGATCTGAGTTCTAGTGCCAGACAGGAGACATCAAACTTCTGTTCTTCAGAGTTGTTTTCTGTTCTCCACATGTGTGCTATCTACTGAGCTCTCTCTCACACACACACACACACACACACACACTAAATGAAACAGTTAAAACAAATGTATAAACTATATGTTATTTAAACTTCATATTAATATTGCTTATAATATAAGGGAATAATAGGTAACATTCATTTGCTTTTCAAAATAATTTGAATTAAAAATGATAGATAAAATATGTTTTTCAGGTGTTACTTAAATTTTTTGCACATATAAGGGAAAACCATGTCAAACTGTAAAAATATGACAATTACATTTCCCCAAAACTGAAACAAAAGAAAACAGATAATTACACCCAATATATTTACTATTGACATCTGGATGATAAAGATGTGTGTTTCATTTTTAAATTTTAGGGAGATCTAAATTTTTTTTCACTCTTAATTATATCATAATTCTAATCAAATACTCATTAAAAGTACAATGTATCTTTGAAATTCTGTGACACCTCAATGTTAATTTGAAAGAATTATAAATGTGCTATACTTTTATTTATCAAATTCTCAATAAACTCAAACATGATGCTCAAATTTAGAGGGAAAAGTTAATAACAAAATGGTAGAAAATTGATCTTATAAGAGCTCCTTCTGGGGACTGGAGAGATGGCTCAGCGCTTATTAAGGGCATTGACTGCTCTTGCAGAGGACCCAGGTTTGATTCCCAGCACCCACATGGTGGCTATGAACCGTCCTTATCTCCAGTTCCAGGGGAATCTGAAGTCTTCTTCTCACCTCCGTGGCATTACTCAACACAAGTGCACTCACATACATGCAGGCAATATACTCATACACATCAAATAAAAATAATAAAATATTGTTTTCAAAAAAGAGCTCCTTCTGGATATAAGATTTCGCTTGAGTTTTATAAATCTACTAAAATACACATATTTAACTATTATATAATGAGGCATGCAAGTAATTTGTATTCAAAAGCTTTTTCTAAGTAAAAAAGGGGGCATTAAAACAAAAAAAAATTCCTTCTTTGTTTTCTTAACTCTTTAGCAAACAATCTTGTCACAGTGAATCCTTGTTGATGCAGGCAACAATTGATTATGTGAATCTGACTTGGTCACAGAATACAAAAATTTGGGCTCAAATATTATTCTGAATTTGTGTATGAAGGAATTTTTGATGATCTCAACATATTGATGATGAATTGACAGGCTGAGTAAAGTACATTGCCCTTTCTAATGTAGGAAATTGAAAAATTGAAAGCTTGAAGGAAATACATATCTGACCTGCCAATGAAAAAGAGGGATGCTACATCACTTTGACTTGAACTGTAACATTAATCTTTTCCTGTCTGTAGATTAAACTGAAACACAGCACTTTTTAAGTGTTGAGTGTGCTGGGTTTTTTGAACTAGAATAAAATCCTGTTTTCTGGGGCTGGAGAGATGGCTTAGTGGTTAAGAACACTGACTATTCTTGCAGAAGACCAGGGTTTGAATCCCAGCACCCATATGGCAGCTAACAATTGTCTATAACTCCAGTTCCAGGGGATCGACAGCCTCTTCGGTCTTCTGCGGGCATTGCATGATGCAGGTGCACTTACATGCAGACAATACACACACACACACACACATAAAATAAATAAATAAAATATATTTTTTTAAAAAACCCTCTTTTCCTCTGGGTTTGCAGTTTGCCAGTTGTAGATATTGAGGTTCCTCAGCTTGTATAATCATATGAACCAATTTGTTGTAATCTATTATCTATCATATATCTATATTTCTTTCTTTAACAATATATGTAAACAAACATGATCTTTGACATGGAATCACTGAGTTTGTATATATGTTTATAAATTTTTCCTTCCCCAGAGTTTCAATGTTTAAGTGTAAAATATAGAAAAATAAATATAATTTTCTATTAAATTTTAATTTATCCATGATAAAAGTAAATATTTATAAAAATTTCATGTGTGACTGCTGAACAAATTACCAGTATTCACACTTTAACCTGGCTTTCTTGTTAATGCACAGGAGCTGTGCTTATCAGTAGTTACCAACGTCTTTCCCAATCTTGAATTCATTTCACAACCTAATTGATCTGACAGCAGGTACCCTACTTAACTTAAGCTGGATTTCAGCAAAATTCATGCATACTTGGTCACTTTCTTTCCATAATATTTAGATTTAAGTTCTCCATAAATTCCAGATTTGCTATATTGTAAGTGAAATCATGGTCATTCAAATTCTTTTGTTCCAGTCCTATATGAACTTAGCCTTTCATTCATGAGCAGATTTCTTTGCTAATGACTCTTTATTTCTACTACTGTGCATTAGGTGAAAAATCTTTGGAGTACTCCTGTCCTTACCTAAATTCATTCCTTATTATTTTCTTATTTATGGGTATTTTGGCTTTTCGTAGTGTCTGTACTCTGAAGATTACATTAATGCATTTAATTTTACTCCTCATCAAATACTTTGAAGCAGAATCTCACAGCAGCTATGAATGTGACCTGATTTGAAAGTAGGATTCTTTAAAGAAGTTATTGAGAAAGTTAATAAAGTTAAGATGTTGTCATTATGGTGACCCTAATGCAAAAGGATTGATAACCACTAATTAGTGGAGAACAGCATAGAAAACAGAGAGAGAACAGGAAGAACACATTGGAATGACAAAAGCAGAACCCAGAGGGATGCAGTTACCAGAGGAGAAGTAATCAGTGTGCAGCCACCAGCAGGAGATCCAGTGAGAAGGGGAAGAATTCTGCCCACAGTTTGGGATGGAGCATGTCTGATATGACAGCTTGGATTTGGACTATAGTCTTCAGAACTATAAGACAGCTCTGTGCTTAATAAAATTTTATTTATTTATATTTTATGTGTATGTGTGTTTTGTGTACATATATAGGTGCACCATGTGCATGCAGTGGCGTCAGGAAGACCCTTGGAACTGGACTTATAGGTGGTTGTTAGCCTTCATGTGGGTACTGGGAACCAAATCCAGGTATTTTGATAGAGCAGCCAGTGATTTTAAGCATAGGGCCATCTCTCTAGCCCCATTCATTGTTTTTTTGTTTGTTTGTTTTGTTTTGTTTTTAAAGATATTTTGTTTTAAGTACTTTGTTATGGCAGGTCTTAGGAACAAACACAAATACCACAAATATAAAATTTATAGATCAATACCAATTTAATTATGAAAATCACATTCCTAGGTATTGGACTAGGAAGTGAATCTCAAGAGTTTTTTGTTTGTTTAATGTTTTTTTGTTTTGTTTTGTTTTGTTTTTTTCAAATAAGGCTTTACGTCTATCTTTTCTAAGTTTCCTGCTGATGAAGAATAGCTGCAATTCAAGTTTTATGATCTCTTTCCTCTTTGGTTCTATGTTAGAGTTGTCAAACAGAGGAATTCTCAGGATGTTTCTGATTCTCCAGTGGGAATGGAAGACAGATATATACCAGACGTGGAAGCCACAGCACAAACATGAGCATGAGATGTGATTATGGATAGTAGCTTGATTGTTGGTGCAGCATCAGAAGGTTGGTGGAAGCTTTAATAGATAGTCTGAAAAATGTTTCCAGTGGATAGGACAGCTGATAATGACTTCTGTGCTTTTATTGCTTGCCTATTTCTCGATTCCATTTCTCTAAATTCAGCAGAAACTCCTTTGATTATTTGATCTTATTATTGAGTATTCAATTATATTTCCTCTATTAATTACACTTTAATTTATATATCTAATTTCCCTTTTGATTTTCAGACTTTTTTGGATAAGATCTAAGTAGACTTAGTTTGAAATTTCCATTGTGTTGAAAAAGCCCAAGCCTACTCAGGGTCAGAACATGCATCTCAACTTCCCTCCCTCAAGACTAACTCTTGCTGCCTCTTGCCCCTTTCCTGGTTCTAACCCTGCTCTTTCCACAAATATCCCTCCAGTGAACAGTAATTTTACCTGTCTAAGCAATCAGGACATGAATCTGACAGCTCTCCTTGATCACTTTCTTTTTCATGCCCTCCATTCACAATTAGAAAAACCCTATTGAAAAAAACATGAAAAATAAAATGCACCAAATTGACCACTTCTCACTATACTGACACGACGACCACCCTAATGTGTTAAAAATATTTCAGCTCTTGGGCTGGAGAGATTGATCAGTGGTTGAGTACAGACTGCTCTTGCAGAAGATCTGGGTTTGATTCCCAGCACCCACACGGCAGCTATGAAACGTCCTTAACTCCAGTTCCAGGGGAATCCGAGACCTTCTTCTGACCTCCGGGGCATTGCATGACATGGGTGCACTCACATATATCCAGGCAATACACTCATACACAAAAAATAAAAAAATAAAAAATAAGTAACATAGTTTTTAAAAAGTTTCAGTTCTTATTATCAAAGTTTAACTGTTTTTTTCTTTGTCGATACTTTCTTGAAAATAATTCTCAAGAAAAACTTTGGAGGATTACATTTATTCAAATCATATAGAAGATAGAAATTAATTACCATTTACAAAATGATATATACTCATATATAGAACTACATAGATTGATATTATTTTAAGTATATTGATTGTGCTGCATAATGAGAAAGTGCACACTGTCAAATGTTATTGTACTTATGCTGTCTTTTAGCTGAATAGTCTTATACAAACAATATAATATCTCTTAAATATAATTTGTTATCCAGTCCTTATAAACAAGGACTACGTTCTCACAGAATGATTATACAGAATCTAAAAAGAATTTTTCTTTAAATGGTAGAAATAAGTATCATCACTAGAAAACTGGACCCTTTGAGTTATGAAATATGGTCAAAGCTTTGTGGTTGCCAACTGCATACATCATGTCTTCAATAAGCATAATTGCTACTTATATGCAGGTGCATTTTCATTCTCAGAAAGAAATGTATTTTTAGATCTGGCAAATGGTCACTGAACAAATTTGAAAAATTATTTGAGATGATTAACTCTAAATTTCTTAAGAAAACTTAATGAATGGGAGAAACTAGTCTATTTACCTTACAAAACAATGAAAGCAGAATTGTTAGGGAAAAAGTAATCAGACATAGCAATAGGAAGTTACATGAAAACATCATATTCAGTAGTACAAAGATTCAGATTGCTTTCACTATTTGTCTATCATCTATCTATAATCATCTGCCTACCTATGTATCTATCTTATGTAAATATTCCAAACTTTCCTAACTTCATATATAATATTATTTACTATAAAGCATTACAATGTGTGCTAGATAACTTTTGTTGCCGACTTGAAACACATGGATAAAAGTATCTCAATTGGGGAATTGCCACCATTGGACTGTCCTGTGTCCATGCCTGTAGGACATTTTCTTGGTTGTTGTGTGGTAGGAAGGCCCAGCACATTGTGGATGATGCTACTCCTGATCAGGTCGTCCTGTGTTGAATAAGAAAGCAGGCTGAGCAGGGACGAAGGGAGCAAGTCAGGAAACAGCATTTCTCCATAGCTGATGGCCAATGCTTCAGAGATATACAGAATCTAAAAAGAATTTTCTTGGAGGCCTCAAGGTTCCTCAGTGATGAAACTGTGACCTGGGAGATATAAGCCAAATAAACTCTTTCCTTCCCAAGTTGGTAATGGTCAGAAAGTTTTGTAACAGCAATTGAAGGTAAACTAGAATACCACCTTTAATTTCTTAAAAACATTTTCTAAGGAATGCATTGCATTTTGTCTCTGTTAAAAGCTAATTTTCAGAGATTTTACTGAGTGCTTTCTTTCTAAATACTTTTGGAAACCCATGATATTAGGAATATTAGATGGGGATTAGGTTGAAAACTATGAGGTTTTGTGGTTGCCTCTGTGTGGGTTAATCACAAAACAGTCACTTTCTCAGGTTTCTCACAAGTATGAGCAGGCCACTGACAGCACAGTCCTCGTGTTATGAAATGAGATCTCATTAGATATTTCATCCTACTTAGGTATGCGAGTTTTTCTTGTTATTTCACTCGGAATTTTGACAGTAAGGATGGTCAAGTGGCTCCAGAATCTTGTTCAGGTGCAGGAAACTTGCTGAGATGGCTTAAAATACTAAGGTACTTTCTTTTTTTAAAATTGATTATTTTTTTGTGTGTATTTCATACAGAACAGCTCAAACAATCTTAATCCTCTTTATAAGCTTGTTCCTGCTGGCACCCTCCCATACCCCCTGATAGGATCCCATATACTCTGTCATCCCTGTTATGACCTACTGGGTGTCAGTGTCCCCAGCCATGCCTCAGTGCAAGCCTGTCCACTAAGTCTTGTCAGCCTTTCTAGAGTTCCTTATTTTAAGAAGATCAGCTCTTCTTCACCTACCAGTAATCAGTCGCCAACATTCCTTTAGATAAGATTGAGGTCTGCTGTTTATTTTCCCAGTTCTATTCTTGTTTATTATCTGCCTGAGTTTGCATGGGCCTTATTATGCTGACCCCATTGCCATAGAATCATATGAGGAGGTTCCCAGGAGCTTGTAAGACTGTTTCCATAAGGTCATGCATCTCCATGCTGGTTCTTATAATCTTTCAGCCTCCTCTTCTGTGACAGTCCCTGAGCCTTGGGTGGGTGAAGTTTAATAAAGGGATGCTGTCCAAGGATCATCATTCAGTAGATGCTACACTTTGGCTATTTGATTTCCTTGACCTCTGATGTATGAGGGAGTTTCATAATTAAGAACTGAGAGATTCATTAGTGTCCTCTTTATTATCCATGCTCTATGTTCCTTGAGCCTTAGGAATAGAGGTCACATTGTAGATCTGTCACTTAGGCCTGGGAAATTCATAGACAATGTCCATGTGTGACCAGTGACCAGTTGTGGTAATAGTCTCTGGTAATAGTCTCTGACTGGTACAAAATGAGCTTCTTTGATGAGTGGTGACTGGGATATTATTCTGTAAATATAAGGATAAATATTTGAACATAGTAAGAAATCACATTAGTCTAGCAACATGACACCCTTGGGGTTTTCACTAAGATCTATGGCCACTCCAACCATGCTTATTAAAATGTGTCCATTTTTCCCATTTCTCCCTTGATAATATCCATCACTTATGGTCCCACCTCTCTCAAGCTACTTCTTTCCTTTTAATCCCCAAGATTGTTTGTATAACCCTTTCTCCCCCCATCCCATATAAATAACCCCAGTTTTATCCATTTCTCCCCTAGTAACACCTGTTTACTGCTGTTCTTCTTTCTCAGGTTCTTTCTTGTCCTTTACTTCCGTGGTTTCTTTTCATTATCCTGGTTCCTGTAGTTATGTCTAGATACATACTCACTTATATGTATTTGGTGCTAGGATTCTGAGTCTGTGTTACTTCACTTAGTATAACTTTCTAATTCCATCCATTTACTTGCAAATTTCATGATTTCCTCTTTCTTTACCACTGAGTAGAACTCCTTGTGTAAATGCACCACATTTTCATTATCCACTAGTCAATTGAGGGACACTTAGGTTGCTTCCATCTCTTAGCTATTATGAAGAGTGGAAACAAACATGGATGTACAAGTGTCTCTGCAATAGGATGAGTTCTTTGGGTATATGCCAAGGAGTGGTATAACTGGGTCAAATGGTAGGTTCATTTTTAGTTTTTTAAGGTTTCTTCTCACTGCTTTTCATAGAGGCTGCACAAGTTTGCATCCCCACCAGCAGTGGGTGAGTGTTCCCCTTTCCCCACATCCTCTTTAACATTTGGTATCATTTGTTCTCTTGATCTTAGCCAGCCTGACTTGGGTGAGATGAAATCTTAAAGTGGTTTTAATTTGCATTTCCCTAATTAGTAATGATGTTGAACTAGCCATCTTTATTTCTTCTTTTGAGAACTCTCGGTTCAGGTCCTTAACTGATCTTCTAATTGGGTTACATGCTCTCTTTATTCTTTGTTTTTTGAGTTCTTTGTCTATTCTGGACGTTACACCTCTGTCAGATGTGTCTCTGGTGAAGATTTTTTACCACTCTGGGTTTTGTCTTCACTTCCTTGGTTGCTTCTTTTGATATACAGAAGCTTTTTAGTTTAATGCAGTTCCATTTGTTGATTCCTGACCTTATTTCCTGAGCAATTGATATTGGTTTAGAAAATCCTTTCCTCATCCTATATCTTGCCCAATGTTCTCTTCTAACAGTTTCAGTATTTCAGTTTCACTTTGAGGTCTTTGATCCATTTGAGTTGACTTTTGTCCAAGGTGAATGAAAGGAGTCTAGTTTCATTCTTCTGCAGGTGGAGATCCAGTTTTGCCAGCACCAATTGCTGAAAATACTATCTTTCCTTTAGTGAATGTTCTTGACTCCTTTGTAAGATGGCTAAAAAGCATCTTAAAAGGTATGCAACATTCTTCATAATTAGAGAAATGGAAATTAAAGCCACCTTATGATTCTGTTTCACCCCAACCAGACTAAGATCAAAAGAACAAATGATACCAACTCAAGTGACTGAAATTACATGTACTTACATTTGGGTCTTCAATTTTGTTCCAAAATCTAGTATAGTAATTCCCCCAACATTGCTCTTAGTGCTCAGGGTTGCTTTCATTATCCAGGGTCTTTTGTACTTCTATATGACTCTTAGAAAGGTTACATATATTGACATTTGGATGTTTTATCTTTGTGGATTTAATTTCACCTGAAAGTCTTCTCATTTGGGAAACTGATTCATCTCTTCTCTCACCAGATTTAAAATAATGGCCAAATTCCTCAGGTTTCTATTTATCAAGAAGCCAATGATTTATCAAGAACCGATGATTCAATTTTCCTCATTCTAATACCTAATTGTTCCTAGTGGGAGAAGAATTTTTATTGTAAAGTTTAGTTTCCCTTGTATCCAATAGACAAATACCTAATTCATCTAGGCTACTTCCCTAATACAAATTAATTACTTTAGACTTTTAAGACTTTTATTGCCTGAATTAAAAGACCCCATTCCCCATTTGTTTTGTTTTCTAACAAAGGGTGTCATAATGTAATGGGGCTAACAAGGAATTCAATATGTAAACTAGGTCAGCTACAAACTTGTAGCAAATCTCTTGTCTCTTCCTCCTAAGCTCTGACATTACAGACCTCTAGCACAACACCCTAGACAGTATAATGTACATTTCTGAATATCGTAAGCAGTTGCACATAAAAATGTCAGGCAACATTTCAAACTACCCTCTATTTTGATTTCAGATGACAGCAAATCTTTCAATTTCACTTTTTCATAATTATGACACTTTAATGTTATATTGAAAAATAACAGTTGAGATCCCTAAAGCCATATCAAATATGAAGTTGAACTCTTTGGGTTTTGTGATTAGATCCCAAAGTATTAAAATGAATGTTTGCATTCATTGGAACAAAATATGGAGCATTACCTACTAAATTAATACTTAGAGTATTTAAGGGAATTTTGAAACTTTAATAAGTGAACAATTAATCTTAGTGAAACAATTAATAAATAATTAATTTTACTTGTCTACATGTGTTTTGTGAGTCCCTGATTTAAAAGGATCTTATTGTTTCTTAAACATTTAAATTTTTCTTGAATAACATGAGAAGAGGAGCTGTGGCAAGAAAAAAGTCTAGGAGGGGTGGGGGACAGTGTGAAAAATGAGAGAGAGAGAGAGAGAGAGAGAGAGAGAGAGAGAGAGAGAGCACAAGAAGCCAAATACACAACGAAAACATATAGGCAGGCAGGGTTGTGTATGCAGCTCATTGATAAACCACTTATAGACCACTTTCCTAGTGTATGGAATGCTTTGTTTTGACACCCAGCATTATGTAAGCAAAGCAAACCTCCCCCAGGGATATCCACTGTATTTTTTTAAGTAAAATCTAAAAAGTACTTTAATTTTTTTTCCTATGGATGAACACTTAGAACACTTGAAGTTTTATAGACAATATATATAATTTTAAAGCCTTAGATATAATTTTAGTAAATACATTCCTAAATTAATCCTCACAAGGCTAAGAATCAAATATAAAATTTCAACATATAATGCCACACTGTTCCTGCAGAAACCAATTATCCTATCCCAGCGTGTACAAGGCATGGTTTAGGATCTTGGAAAACATTGATAAACAATACTTTTATATTTTAGCATAGTAATTTTCCATCATGGAGATGGTATTCTTGTTTAATTTTTTCATATCAGATTTCACTTATTTGACATTATATATTAGAGATAATAATTATTTGAATGTTACATATGTTGTAATTTTTGTTTACTATCAACTGT
>NW_008352267.1:47051-66318 GCF_000622305.1 Nannospalax galili | reverse complement strand
AATATAAAATATTTTTTATTTTTATAACCAAGAATATCTTATATTTATATTGTTCATCCTTGTGTTTTGCTACCCTTTAAATTCTAGACTAGCTATTCTGCATCATTGCATTTTCACTACTTTTTCTCTAATGTCTCTGGTAGTTCTTAAATATAAGTGATGTAAGTGTCTTCCTGATTGCTTGACTATCTTCAGCTCCTGGGGTGTGGATTTGACAACTCCTTCATGTTCAGATTGTGAGCTGTTGCTGAGTGCTCACGGTTCCTAATAACTCATCAAATGATTTGACCTAACCAAAATGGAGTGAATTTTTTTCCTTCCCACAGGCCCTTCAATTCTAGCTTCAGAAGTGGCCACAATGCCACAGAGAACATTTCCTGCTAAACTGGCCTGCTCCTGCTGTCTGCTAGTGAAACCCACTTGTTCCTCTGACCCACACAGTTCCTTCCTGTTCTGTTTGTTGAACTGTCACTTTCTGTGACCATAGTCACATCTTAAGTGCCACTAATTGCAGGATGATTGTTCCAATGTTTTCAATAATGCCTTAGGACACAACTGCTCACATACTAATCTAATCAAATTGGAGCACTTTGAAGGGATAGTTCCTGAGGTCAGGGCTTCAGATTAGTTTTGACCATGGGAGGTCTTCCACAGATGTGTCTCTCTCCCTACTTCTTTCTGGGAAGCTAACCAGTTCACAGTTTAGTTTATATCTTAAATTAATTGACCCATCCTCCCTTATTGCCTTTTATCCCAGCTTCTGCTATTTCACAAGCCTCCTTGAGCTTGAGAATATCCACATTATACAGCAAATGCTGATGTGGCTTTGAGGAGAGATTAGAATGCTGCTTCTTCTAGGACAAAATGTTGAGTCATGGTACCTTTCTGGGGGGCACAGGCAATGGTGTGCATCTCTCCAAATGATACCCCAGTCTTACTAAATGACTACATGAGAAGATGTACAGGCTCCCAGAACTCTGAGTCACAAGGTAGAGACTCCATTTCATAAGCAACAGCTCACTAAAAGAGAGGGGTCTCTAGGTTTGACCACATTCACCAGTAGATTATTCTGAGGTATGGTAGGTATGAACAGGATGAGATATCTGTATCTTTTTTCTCTACAGCACACAGTGCTCCTGAGACTTTCATAAAGAGGAATACTTTCAGGCATCCAGTATGGAGTGAAGTTTTCATCCTACACAGCTTTGAGGGGGATGGAGGTTATACTGGTTTGAAAGAGAATGTCCCCCACATGCTTCAAGTATTTGAAGATTTGGTTCCCAGTTGCTGGTGCAGTTTGCTGAGTCCTGAAACCTTTAAAAGGTTTTCCCATCCTGGAGGAAGCATGTCACTGTGCTGGGCTTTGAGAGAATATGGGTTTATGCCACTTCCAGTCTGTCTCTCTGCTTCCCATGTGTCTTAGTTTGTTCTTCATTGCTGTGATAAAACACTCTGACCACTACCAACTTGGGGAGGAAAGGGTTTATTTATCTTGCATCTCCCGGGACACAATTCATCAGGGAGCCCAGTGTAAGAACTCAGGGCAGGAACCTGGAGGCAGGAGCTGGAGCACAGGCCATGGAGGAATACTGCTTACTGGCTTGCTCCCTTGGCCCCTGCTCAGCCTGCTTTCTTATGCAATACAAGCCCACCTGTGCAGAGGTGGCACCACCCACAGTGGGCTGGGCCCTCCCACATCACTCATCAAGAAGATGCCCCTCAGACATGGCCACAGTCCAGTCCAATAGAGGAAATCCCCCAATTGAGGATCCTTAAACCCAGGTGTGTCAAGGTGACACTAAAGCTATCCAGCACACCATGCCTCCTTGAGTGCTCAGTTTTCTGCTATGGTTGCCTTCTATCACGCCTTCCTGACATGATGGACTCTTATTCATCTGAACCATAAGCCAATAAACTCTTCCTTCTATGAATTGCTATGGTCAGGCTGTTTATCAAGGCAACAGAAAAGTAAGTAAAGCAGAAATTGGTACTAGAGAGTGGGTTATTGCTGTGAAGAACCTAACCATGTTAGTTTTTTTGGAAGAATATGGAAGACACTGGAACTTTGGACTAGAAAAGGGATTGAAGCAGAGTTTAATGGGATATTTTAGTAGCATCCTGGAAGAAAGCAATACTGAAAGCAATGTAGTTCCAGAAGCGAGCAAGGACTTGAAGAGCAACTGGTAAATTTTGGCAAAGAATCTTGTTGCCTTCTGCCCTTTGCCTAAGAGGTTTGCTGAGTCTAATTTAAAACTTAATGGACTAATATCTTTGATGGAGGAAATTTTGAGATGGTATAAGATTGGAATCAGTGGCATAGTTATTGGTGATGATTACAATGTAAATTTACAATGAAAAAGAGCAAGTAGGGCAGAAAGAAATAAAATGTACACACTGGAATGAAAAAGAGATTCAGGAAGCTTAATAATGTGACAGGCAAGGCATATCAAGGAAAAGAAGTTCTCTTTGAAGGAGATTATAGCCATTAAGCAGAGGCCTCCATATTTACACCTGAACAATATAAAGAGTACCCTCAGGGCAAGACCCCACCAAGCTAAGCTTTCAACTTGTGAAAAGTAAAGGTCTGAGGAATTTTCTGCTTCTAGAACATGATAGTATACAAAAGCAGCTGTAAAATGTAAACTAAGGGAACCAAAGTTCATCCTAAACTGATATTCAAACTTGATATTATCATTCATACAGAGTGGAATTAGAGGCACAAAAGAAGCAAAAGTGAAGAGATAATCCATTTTTTATCTGAAATTTCAAAGAGTTAAGAAAAAGGCCATGTAGCATGTGGCAGGGGAGTCCCTGCATAAAGAAAATCTGAGTGTTCATTTCATGAAGAGTAAAGGTCAAATTTGGTTGGTGATGAAGACTCAAAGATGTTTAGGAAGCTGAACCATAAGACAGCTGAATGTAGAGAGTAGTACCAGCTCAAGAGAGAGAGAGATAGAGGGGCTGATCCATCTCAGCACCTTGAACTAAAGTCCCAGACATGGAACACGGAGCTATAGGATTTTATGTTTGTACTCTATCAGTCTTGCTTTGATCTGGTATTTCCTTCTGATGCCACAAACCTCCCTTTTGAAATGGTAATGTGTATTTGGTTACATTTTATGTAAAAAGTACATAATTTGTCTTTCATTTTACAGGGGTTTACAGTTAAGACATTGCATTAAGTGTCTGAAGAAGCTCAGGGCATGAGCATTGGACTTTGGAGCAGTGCTGAGACTTTTAAAGAGGGCTTAACTATGAGGGCTTAACTTAATGTATAAATAAATGCATTTTGCATTATCATATGTTCATGAGCCTATGGAAGCTAGGGAGTGAAATGTGGTGGTTTGAATGAGAATGTCATCCCTAGGTGCTAAGTATTTGAACACTTTGTCTCCAGTTGTTGGTACTCTTTGGGGAAGTTTCTGGAACCTTTAGGAAGTGTAACAATGTTGGAAAAAACATGTCACTGGGGGTGGGCTTTAAGAGCATATGACCTTATTCTGTTTCCAGTCTACCCCTCTGCTTGCTGTGCCTGCCTGAAGATGTAAATGATCAGCTTTCCACTGTGGCTGCTACCTTTCCTGTTTTCCTGCCATGACTTTTATCCCTGTGGAATCATAAGCCAATAAAGTCTTCCTGCTATAAATTTCTGATCATGGCGATTTATCCCAACAACAAAAACCTAACTAATAAAGGGGGCACAGGACTTAATACAGACATTGCAAGCATAATTTCTAATAACTTTTATTAATAGTTGATTATCTAGTCCTTCATTTGATTTATGAACCTAGAGTCACTTCTAAATGCTTAAAAATCTTAACTGACACCCAAAGTGTGAATGAGCAAGATCATGGAGGAGTGCATGCTTCTTAGAGGAGTGACTCCAACACAGACTTTCAAAATCATTTCCTATCACTCTGATAGAATTGGTACTCCAGTTTTCACAGTGACCTATTTAACTAGATGTTTAAAGCTTCTGACAACTTCTACTCTTATAATTTCATTAAATTGATTCCCAAAACAAAGATATATGTTACATATGAAACTGGCTGAGATTTTCCAGAAGGCTCTTAAATTCATTTTATAGAAATATATATTGAAGAAATAGCTAGGTGTATTTGGTAAGCTTGTAAATTTAATTAAGAGTTTCAAAATTAGGGCAAACCCTTATCTTTCTCACTTTAAATTTTTTGTAAAAACAATGAAAACATTTTATAAATTATATAAGGCCTCTATAATTTAGTTATGTGTTCAGTGCCAAGATTCTTTTTTATCAAAGTCTTCTGCTTTTTTCTAATGTGATAACAGATAATAAAATACTGGGTTATCATCAATAATTTCAATAATATTGTAGAATATTAATTTATTCAGTGTATGTTGCACCCAGTTTGAATCCTGTATAGTTTAGGGTAATATTTTGTTTTGATATTGTTAAATAATGTATTTATTTCAGTGCTAGGAATGGAATCCAGGGCTTAACATCCGTAGGTCAAGTGCTTTAACATGGAGCCATATCCTTATTCCTAAATAACTGATTTTCAGTTATAAGTTCCTATGATTTGTGGTTTTTTATTTACATGCTGGTATCATGAACTGAGCATTGAACTACTGAGAAACTTTTTTTATTAATGTATTGTCTTATGTTCTAATCATATCTTGGTATTTCTAGTATGTCTTCAGGATTTTTATATCTGAAATTTTTCATCTGTTAAATATTCTTCCCATCTAGTCTCAAAAATTAATTGTAGTATTCAAACTTTATTGGAAACTAGATTAATTCTATAGTTTGGATACATTTCTTCTAAAAAAAATAAATAAATAAGGGGGGGGCAGAAAAATGAACTAGAAAAGGAAACAAATGCAAAAAAAGGAGAAGGAAAATAAATAACAGCACCAGCCCAGGACTGAGAACAAAATCATATTGGACTAAAGAAAAGAGTCCTAATCATATAAGACTGAAGAAAATAGTATGGATAATTGTGAATTGAAGTTATCTGGTTTTTACATTTTGTTTCCCCTACTGAAGAAACTTTATTTTTTGTTAAGCCCTTTGATAACACACAAAACTTAGATTGTGCTTTTCTAAACACAAATAAAAAATTTACATTTTCTTCCAATCTGACTACTCTTAAAATTGTAATAACATTACATTCACTTATTTGCATAGAAATATAATAATCAGCATATTTATGCAATAGTATTCAGTTGCTAATTGGAAAGCAATGGTTATGTAACCAAGGCTTTGAATGTAATGTCACTTTTTTTAATGTTGATTTAATCAATGATGACATGACATTTTCAAATAAATAAGTATAACTTAAAGGAGACAATACTTATAACACATCTATTTTTCTTTCTTTTCTTTTTGTTTTCTATTCTTTCCCACTTTCTTTTTTCACTTCATTTTTGTCTTTATTGTCATTGTAATGTAGTTTGGAGAATCACACATGTCATTCTTGTATTCTTCCACTGAGCTCCACACTCTGCTTTGTTGCAGAAAATGACTTGACCTAGGTATGTCTTACGAGGTTCACAGCTTTCCATGTGAGAGGGTAAGACTGCTCCATGTCACCTCCAGCAATCAGGACAGCTGGGGACCAAAAAGAAAAGATAATTCACCCCAGACTATAGATATTTCAACTAAAGTCTTATGATTGGGTCATGGCTTGGTTTCTTAGCCTCAAAAGGTCTTTCAAAAGTCCAATCTGAGATTCATATGAACTTCTTTTGAAGGTAACCAGGCCTAAATGTTAAATGATAATTTTCATAGCCCCCACATATATAAAAATATGAAATTTAAGGAGATAAACTTATTTTGTAATCAAACATAATATGTCCTTGTTTAATTGAAACTGTCTTGTAATTGTTTAGGTTTGGATATGAAGTATCCCTCAAAATGCTCATGTCTTGAAGGCTTTGTCTTCAGCTGTGGGATCTAGAGGTGAGTGGACCCTAAGGACTTTGATTTTATCAACGGATTAACCAAATGATAGAATCATAATTTATTGGGATGACAATGATGTGCTGAAAATTTGCAGAGGTATGGTGTCTTGGCTACTATGCCAAGATGAGGGCGTCTTTAACCTTCATTGCTTGTCTGCAACACTACAAATATTCTATTTCCAGCCTTCGCTGACATGAGAACTTTGCCCTACCACATGTTCTTGGTGCCATGATGTTCTGTCCTACCACGGACCTGCAGCAATGGAAAAAGTGACCATAGACTAAAACTTTTGAATACATGAGCCAAGATAAATAATTTCTTTTTAAAAATAAAGACTAAAACTAAATAACACAGAAGATGTAGGAGATGACTGTGAAAAATTTTCAGTTGTTATTGATATAAACTTATAGTATACCACTCTCTTTTATATATTTTCTCTCTCAGTTGAGAATAAGATTTTGCTACTGAATTCTAAACTGGGCTGTGTCTACAATTGTCTACAATTATAAGTGCTTAAATCTTCCTTTATCTTTTAACGATCAATGCAATCTTTCCAGGCAATTCTTCCAGTGTCTCTGTTTTCATGATCTGATGTGACAGACCAGTGTCCTAACTGGTATCTAAAGACACAGGTTGAAGTCCAAGGATTTGATATGTATATCAGAGATCTAAATATTGTTTCAGATCTTTCATTGGTGGCTGTGTGAGTAGTGGTCAAAACAATTGCTGGGCACATTACTCTCCCAGCCTCTTTGATGCCTGTGTCATCAATGAATTCCTTCTAACCACAATGTGGAAACTTCACGATATTGCCAATATTATCTTTCCCTTCCATGTAGACACTGTCTTAAGATTGTTTAAAATACCTAAAAGATTGCTTTCAAACTTTGCATACTATTCTCTTTTAAATGTTTACCAGTTATTATTTCTATTATTTACTCTGTAAACTTTTGTCTAGAACCTGACAATGAATACCTCTCGTAATATGGTCCAGAAATGCTGTAACTTGTTCTGGCTCAACAAATTAATGAAGGGTGAAAAACTACATAGAATGCCCTCAGCATTACAGTGATTCCTATTCCTTCCCTAATATTATTTAAGGGTACATAACAGGAAATACTGATCAAAATATACCATAAATGAGTCAATAACTTGGCTCTTCTTACCCCAGACTCTTCTCATTTGCCTACATCCAGACTCCAGAAAATACCATTGTGCAAAGCGTCCCATTCGATAATGACACATTCTCAGGATCAGTCAAGAGGGAGAACATTTTCTACTCAACTAATTCAGTCCCCCACAAATTTCTGCTTGTCTTGTTTACTGTCTTTATTAAGGTAATCTATTTTTCTGTTCAAATTTAAGATGCTGAAGTTCTACAGTCAAGGTGATTTCTCTATTAAAAAAGTCATTTCAAACAAAATAACTATTTACTAACTCTGAATTTTCTTTTTATGTTGTTGTTTTTAATTAATATTTGTATATTTCATCAGAACAACTCAATCAGTCTTAATCATCTTTATACCCCCATCCCCACTGGCACCCACTTATAGTGCCCCCCCGCCACTGGAATTCATATATTCTGTGATTTGTGTTAAGTAACTGGACACAATAGACCTTAACACAAATGCATTTACTTTGTAATTGAGAGTTTGCAGAATGTTTCTAATTAAGCTTTATGATGGCCCCAAGTAAACTATTTAACCAAAACTATAATGCTCTCAATTCGTAGATACATGGTACTGTTTTCTCAGCTCCCTAGTTTATGAAAATTTTTCAATTTCAGCTGTGGCTAGGCTAGTTAAGACCTTTGTAGAAGTTTTACAATTCCAATCTCTGAGTAAATAACTTTTACAATGCACCCGGGGACTAACGCAACTTTGATTCCAGTTCTCTAAGTAGCTTTGAGTTCTCTTTTTCATTGGCAACCGAATAAAGCCCTTTCTTGTTTTTAAGCTTTTCTATTTGATTAAAGTCACTTTTACATTCAATATACCTGTATTTGTGTAGTAGTAAGTTTTCTTGGTGAGTTAAGCCTGCAATAATAAATGGTGCTGCTATATTTCAAGTTCATAAAAAGACTTATTAGACATTATTAAGTGTCTACTACAAATAACACAGTAGAGGTCTAAAACTCATAATGCAAGAACATACATTGGTGACATATAATTAAAGGAAACTATTGAAATAGTTATAAGATGACTCTTTTGTCTTAAAGCATTTAAATATATATAGCCACATAATGTACATGGTGGTTCATGGATGTGCTGCTGGGAAAGTGCTAATGGCAATTTTAGGACACAAGATTAATATAGGATTAAGGGGTGCTTTCTCAGAACTCCTTGACTGATGGCTTTTTACATTGTTTGAATTAGTGTTTATGTAGGAATTTTTTCTCTCTTAAAATGTATCCATTTAGGGAGCAACTTTGAGATCTCTTCTAAAAGATAAATTCATGTACAATTACTTCCAAATCGTGAGCTGAATTAGTATTTAATTAAGGTTGGTCTTTTATTTGTACTTCTCAAAATACTGCTGAATCATTTAGTTACACTAAATATTCACATATTCTGTAATTTAAAATGATTAATTATATCAGTATTTTTATTTTGCCGCAAGAAATCATAACTACTTAAAGATCTTTAAAGATCTTGATTTACTGGTGGAAAGTAACAAAGAGCAGTTTATAGTGAAGGAGGATAATAATGGCATTAGTGACTTTTCTCTGTGCTATTACAAAATGCTGAGAAAAGCTTTTCTAAGGAAGGAATGGTTTATACTGGTTCACATTTTTAGGGTATAGTCCAGTATAACTAGGAAGGCATGATGTCAGAAGTGTGATGGAGCTGGTCACACTGTTCTTCAATAAGGAAGCAGAGAGATGGGTGGTGCTGCTTAGCTCCCTTTCTCCTTTTTCTTCTGTCTAGGACCCTAGGTCAAGTGACATTGCTGACAACATTCATGGTGGATCTTCACTGCTCAGTCATGTCTTTTTGTAAAGACCCTAGAAGGCACACCCAGAGATGTGTTTCCAAAGTAATGCTAAATCAGCATCACTCCCATGGTTGTCACATTGATAGTGAACATTAATCATCACTGCATTTTCTATTTGTTTTTATTATAGGTGAGGTTGTTATTTCTTATTCACAAAATGTTTTTCTTTCTAAAATATTTTATTTATTATTTTTATTTTTGTGTGTATGAGTGTATTGCCTGCATGTAGATAAGTGCACCCGTGTCATGCAATGCCTGAGGAAGAGAGAAGAGGCCATCAGATACCCGGGAACAGGAGCTACGGACAGTTGTTAGCAGTTATGTGGGTGCTGGGATTCAAACGTGGGTCTTCTGCAAGAACAACCAGTGTTCTTAACCACTGAGCCATCTCTCCAGCCCATACAAAAATGTTTTTCATATGAAACTGAGATATACGGATTGTGAAACATTACTTGTCTGCATAGAACTTCCTGGAAAGGAAGTATAAGAAACAACATGCATTTTCATGTCTTCAAGTTTTGAGAACGAGTCCCTGAAGTTCAGTGATCAATTCACAGCACACAGAATGAATGGATCCCAGAATCAGAGGAATGCGTTCACAGTGGTGCTACCTGGCTCTCTTATATACAATTAGGAAATATGTTCACTAATGATAGGCAAAATCCAAGCATGTGTGGTCTCATTGTTCTTGTGAGCTTTTGTTCTGTATTCTAAAATACAATAGCACATGAAAACATGCTTCACTTTCTTCTGTGGTAAAAATACTATAGAGTGAAATTCTATCACTCATAATCCAAGTCCTACCTAAAGTGAAGTTTTGAGGATATTTTGAACATTGTCAGATAAACTGTTATTACATTCCCTGGATAGAAAACAGTTTAGACAGATAAAAGTATGTGTGAAATTTTATAGATTATTCAAGAATACAAGACACAAAATTCTCAGGAAAAGGACAAGGTAGTTTTACCTTCGGATCCAAGAAATAAAAATAATGCAAACAGATTTTTTGCAACATATCATTTTCTTATCCTACTTTCTTCTGAATAGCACTAGGTCTAAAAAGCAATCAAGTGCAAGGTCTAGAGAGAGATATCTGCAGTTAAGAGCACTGGCTGCTCTGGCAGAGGACCTGGGTTCCATCCCTCAGGACCCACATGGCAGCTAACACCTGCCTGTAACTCCAGTTCCAGGGAATCCAATGCCTTCTTCTGACCTCCATAGGCACTGAATGACATGGGTACACTTACATGCATGTGGACAATACACTCATACACATAAAATAATAAAAATAATAATAAAAAACAATTAAGTGCAAAAAATATGTAGTCGGCATACTAAAAAATATGTAATTCCTTGACCTATGTGAGAAATTGAAAATCTGTTTTCTCACGTAAGCCTTGTAATTTGAAGATCATAGATGATCTGTATTAATATTTTATTCTAAACCATAGTTACAATGTAAATTGCAATATTTATGCATCCATTTATTCTTTTATTTGGGTTTTTGAGACAAGGATCTATACTGGACCTGAACTTACTATGTAGAAGAGGCCAGCTTTGAATTCCTTATCTTTTTGATTTAGTATTTCAACTGTTGAGATTATAGGTACACAGCACTACACCTAGCTTAATATTTGTTTTAGAACATAAAGTTTATGTGCAAAGACATTTACAGATACTAAATAAAGAACTGATAAATACATAATGAAATAAACATTTTCCAGATTTCACTATTCTTAATAAAAATCAAGGAAGGGAGTAAAACTCAGATTCAATGTTCAAAACTATATTAAAAATTTTTCTGCTTCTTGCTGTGAATTTCACTTCAGTTCAATGAAACAAAAGCAAAGCAAAACAAATGAAAAAGAAACACAGAAATCTTTAGAGAGATCAAACATATCCCAAATTTTGTGACTATCGTTACATCTTTGGAAGATTATTTTGTTTTTGTTTCCTTGGGTTGTTTTTTCTTCCTTTTCTCAGACTCATTCCATTTTAATACAATTGCACCTCCAGTCTCATGATTAATGACTTTTAAGCAACAACTTTTCTAGGACTAAATTCCTGTATTTGGGAGCAAAGGAATGAAGTTGAATACATGATTTTTTTTAAAAAATGTAGTTGCTTTTTTATTTTATATGTATGAATGTATTGCCTGCATGTATATAAGGGCACCCATGTTGTAAAATGCCCACGGAGGTCAGAAGAGGGTGACAGATCCCCTGGAATTGATGTTACAGATGGTTGTTAGCCACCATGTGGGTGCTGGGAATCAATCCCGGACCTCTGAAACAGCACCCAGTGATCTTAATCATTCAGCCCTCTCTCCATCCCAAAATTCATTATTAATATCTCTGAAAAGGGGTAACACTATTTAGTTGCACTAGAAATATTCACTAAGAATGCTCTGTGTTTGTAAGTACACAAGTGGGAAGGAGAGTATAAAAGGTCAGAAAAGTATGGTGGGCCTGAGAACACTATGGGATCAGTAAAGAAGACATACACAATACCTAAAGATATACCCTGAAATCACACATAGGCCAAAGCATTTTTGCAGTTTTATCATTGGAAATAAAATGACCCTAGCAGATGTAAAATGAATTGTTTTATAATGCACTGCCAGGCCCAAAATATGATTATTTAAAGCAGGAGAAGATATCTCCATGTATTACAAGAGAGAATGGACACCCTCACTTTCAGTAAGTTTGCTGACTAAATTGCTAAAACTGGTGTTAAATAAAATTCCTATAGAAAAGACAGTGGTTACTGGATTCAGAAACAATTCGGTTCGGAAACTATAACCAGATTCATGACAATGAAAAAGAAATCAAAGAGAAGTTGTCTTCTAATGAGAATTATGCTAGAGAAAATATGTCTGTGGACCTCAGAAAAAACTATTAGAATATATATCCTGGGTCTTAACGTTGAGGTGTTAGAGATGATTCTTGGGATGGTGTGGTATTTGAAGTTAGTCTATATTCTCCATCTCAATAAGGACTCATTTGAAATAAATTTCTATACTTAGTGAATATTTTTATTTTAATAAATTGTATTCATTGGCAATCTTTCTTCCGAATAAGAATATTTACTGAATTCCATGTGTAGTCGCAGAAGAGTCCCTACACCCTGAAGTTTTATATGTGAGTATATATCCATGCAGTAACACTTTTTTCTCAAAGATAAATTATCTGCATTGAAAGAGTACTTGCACTGTCATTCTAGCTATCTTTAGGTTATATTTTTCTTTATGAAGACCTTGTTTTTCTGAGTATTTTTAATGAAATTGCTAAAGTTTTAACAATAACACTCTACATTTGGTACTATAGAATGATTATCTCTCCTACTTTCTATCTCAGAAACAGTCAGTAAATTTAAATTTTGAAAAAATGGATTTCCTCTAATAGGAAAGCTTCCCAGCAAACATATTACTAATGTCTAGTAGACATCCAGATAAGTAAACCTTTACTTGTTCTGCAGATGTAGTTTTTATTCTGCATTGTTATTCACAGTAAACAACAGGGTAGTAAAATAGACAGTACAGGTTTAATGATGAATTAAACTGCATTGCATTGACATTCTCTAAGCTTGTAAGCTCTATATAATTGATTTTCTTTCAGAGGTCAAAGTGAAACCGCAGTTTGAAAGTGACATCTCCAAATAAATTCTGATTGTTGACCCCAGCCGTAACTGTCTTTCTGTATATCATTAGCTGAGGCATTAAACCTGTAAGTTTCTTCACCTGTATTACATGATAAGAATAGTGATTAATACCAAAGCTGTGTGAAGGGAATTGTTACCTTCACAGCCTTTAAGATCCTTAGGTGTACTGCTTTTTAGCTTTTTAAAAATGCAAATGAAATTAACATATGCCATTTAATGGTCACTAAGTGTATGCATCTATTTTAGGTTTCGTTCTTTCTTTTTGAGCATGACATGAATTTTTAAGACAACAAAATCATGTAGAAAAATGGATAGCTTTGCAGGTCACAGTGTGTCAAAGTCCTGATTTATTTATTTAGTAACAGTATTTTCCTTTCCTTGCTTAGCTGAGCAGTGTTCTATTAACTAGAGAGTTTCTCAGCCTTCCTTCTGGCGTTCCGGTAGTTTAGTTATTCCGGTACAGTCTTGAATCCTTCTGTGTGCTCTCTTATTGTCCGGGAAGCTATCAGGTTTTCATGGAGGAAGGGATCCAAGACCTGGAGTGGAAATGTGTAGTACCCTTTCAGTTCCTGAATCACAACAAGTATAACATCTGTTCCTCATCATTGTATTTTACCAAAGAAAGAGGGAAGCCAGATCATATTGAAATGATGTTGAATATCTTCTCATTGAAAGACACATGACCAACCCCGTGGATAGTGTTAGTGTCAGTGTACCATGACCTCTAGGGCTCTTGTCACCATCAGAGCAGGCAAAATTCATTTCCATTGCCTCTATTTGAAAATACTCTAGAAGATCTAAGACTGACTGAAATTGATCTCATACCTTTGTTTTTATATATATAACAAAATACAAATTTAATAATACTCCAAATTGGTAACATAATTAAAGAGACAAGAGACAGAAGAAAGAAGGGAAATTTCCTTATATCAGTTTGGTTTTGTCTTTTTTGAGTAAATGTGCTGGCTGTATCTGTGTGTGATCTTGGAGTGTAGATCCACTGTCCCTAGAGCTCTGTCCTTCTCTGGAAGATGAAAGATGTGACCAGAGCTCTGCTGAAGTGGCCTCAGGCTTGCTAGCATCATTACCTTGGTTTTGTGTTGGCCTGCTTTTATCCTGTTATTTTTCTGTTGATGATCTTCCAGTTTGACAGTGGAAGCCAGCTTGTCACACCTTGATGGTTTTGCACATGCCTATTCTTGAAGCATCAACTAAACATGAAAGTCATGGGCACTTGGTGCAAAGGTTGGTCATTCACCTTTCTGTATTAAAAGAGTATTATAAAACACAACAGACCATTTTTGCTTTGTCAATATTAATATCCATTTAAAACTATGGAAGCAAAAATATTAGTGTTTATTTTACTAAACCTCATACTCATTTTGTATTCATGCTCTTCTCTATCCTTGGAGTCCTAATGTTCTTTATTCCTAGAACTCTGTGCTCATTTCTTTGTTTATTTTCAGTAAGTGCATTTTTATACTCAAATCTTATGCATTAGTAATTTTTCAGTGTGTTGATCAACCCACATTTTTTGTTTAAAAATATATTCAATAAAGCAGTTGACTAATTTGATCTAATTTTAACGACCATCTGTATGTTAACAGCACCAAATATTGATTTCCATTTTATGTCCAAATTTGTTCACAGGGACAAAATAAATGTATGCTCAATGCTGTGATTAATGATCAAAGAAGATATTGGTTAAAGTCCTCTGTGATCCTAAGATTCTAAATGAGTACTTGTTAGCACGTTAAATTCCATATGGCAATTCTGAGGAAACAAGGTTCAATGTTTCTGTTGTTTTCCAAAACTTTATAAACTAAATGATTCACTCACATGCTCTCCTTTAATTTGAAAGATGCAAGTTTTTGATAAAGAGAAAAAATATTATTAAAAGAATTCTTTTTTGTATATCAGCTATTTTTATTTCACCTTTGGCTAGTAGACTTGTCTATCAGTTGACAAATAAAGGTCAGGATACCTGTTGCAATTCTGTCTAAAATTAATTTTAAGCCTTTTATGATTTAGAAGTTCTAATATACTAAAAGTTTAGAATTCAAGAAAAGAAATAAGGCAGCCTTGCCTGACATCCTACCCTGATACTGAGACTGTTAGATGTTTACCTTTGCAGGTTCCTGAACAGTTTATGCATCTGCTTCGCTCAAACTTTAGAGAGTATCTACTGGAGAAATCAGGTGGTTTTTAAAATGTCCTTTTATTATATGCAAAGAAATTCTTTTCAATAGCTTATTTGTTGAGTGACTTAGCAAATCTAGCCAACTTCAAAATAAATTACTTTATTTTTATTTTTTGAGACAGGGTCTCCCTGTAGTCATAGCTGACTGGAGCTCACTGTGGAGACCAGGCTGGCCTTGATCTCACAGAGATTCACCCACTTCTGCCTGCTGAGTGCTGGAATTAAAGGTATGTGCTACCATTCCTCTTTCTTTCTTTTCTTTCTTTCTTTCTTTCTTTCTTTCTTTCTTTCTTTCTTTCTTTCATTTATCATTTATTATTTATTTATTTATTATTTATTTTGAGACGTGGTCTGCCTGTAGCCCTAGTCTAGAACTTAGACAACAGTGAAATTAACACTTCTTAAATGCCTGTAGCATGATGGACATTAAATAAATGTAAGAACAATATTGTCAGAGTTGGTAAATAAAAAATATATTAGATTGAAAATACATTAAAGTACCTGTCATGAACTTTAATTTATTTCATGTTTTACTTTTAGCTTCATCCTCTAACTTTGGTGTCTTTACCAAATTATGACCGACCTCATCCTCTGTGACATGTAATGTGTGTGGTTTATGTTTTATTGAGTACTTTCAGATTTCAAAATGAGAACATCGTTATATTACTAATGTCACTATTGTTTTTATGATACATTTGTATAATATGGCAGTATAGCCATTTTTGCTCATGAACCTCATATAAATTAAGCCAACTGGGTAGTCCAAACTCACACAGAATTAAAATAAGGGAAATCCAGTGAGTTAAAATAGGGGAAGGTAGCCAGGCATGGTGGTTCATGCCTTTAATCCCAGCACTCAGGAGGCAGAGGGAGGTGGATCTCTGTCAGTTCAAGGCCAGCTTGGTCTACATAGTGAGTTCCAGGACAGCTGGGGCTACAGAGAGACCCTGTCTCAAAAAGACCAAAAAAAAAAAAAAAATAGGGGAAAGGAGGGAAATGTGCAAACTGGAGCATGTAGTCCCTTTGAAAGACTTCTTAAGTAGACAGAGCAAAGGGGGCAGGTTATTTCTTAGTATTAGAATATATAAGGAAGTAGGTTATAGGGCATTAAAAATATGTATTGTATAAAAATAGATTTTCTATTCGTTTTCATTAGCCTCCTTCATTTCAACATCTTGTCACCAAGCTAGACTCTGACTTTACCATAACTACATGATCTTGGCTGATGTGCATAAGAATGGTTCAAGAGTGTGGGAGCTAATCACTCCTGTAGGAAGTCAGCTGAAAAGCATATGGTGAATGGAAATGGAGTTGGTGTGCAGTGCTTGTTACAGGTAATTAAATAGCAATCTTCATGTTCTCTCTCTCTTTTTTTTTTTTCCTGAAATCAAATATGCCCTTAACCAGACTGGATACAGAAATGCCTCTTTCAGAGAAACCAAAGATCTGTAATTATCATTCCTAAATTAGCATAATGAATTTAGAACAATAATGTAAAAATTTCTGAGTCATTGGGCCAATAAGAAACTTGAAAGAAAGGACTAATTCAATATGTCTTAGAAAGGCACTGTTTCATAGGTTAAGTCCCTGGCATGAATAAAAAGGAGAAACTGACCAGAGCATGATATTCATCTCCCTCTGTTTCCTGATTGCAGATATGCTCTGACCAGCTGTTCCAAGTTCCTACTCTCACACCTTCCTCCTCATGATGGACAATATCCTTGAATTATTTAGTGAAATGAATGTTTAATTCCTTAAGTTGCTTCTATCAGGTATTTTGTCACAGCAATACAGAAACTAATGTGAATCCTTTGGTTTGAAACTAGAAATTATTCACTTCTTTAATATTGGCTCTTAAACTAGGGAACCAATGCGTTGTGGTTTCTCAAATTACTTCATCAGTGAGTATGCTAACAGAATTAGGAGGTAAAACAAAACAAAATTAAAACAATGTCTTCTACAGAACCATGTGGCTTAACATGCTATTTAGTAGTATAGTAACATTAATCCCATTTTCCAAATCAACCTCACAATTGCTTTTGTGCCTTGGTGATGCCTACTTATGGTTTTATTTTGTAAATACCAAGAATTTCTTAGTGCATACTATAATCAAAATATCTGTGCACCCCAAACAAATTCATAGTTAGAAAGCTAATCTCCAATGTTAGATAGCATTAAGAGTTGGGATTTGGGCCAGTGATCAGACTATGAATTCATAAATTTATATGGAATTTGTATCTTTACCAAAGAGACTTTACCTAAGAAAGCTACTATTGCCTTCCATCATGTGAGGGCACAGCACAAATGACTTTTAGGAGCACATCCTGCACTGACGGCACTTTCATAATGAATTCTCAGGCTGCAGAAGTGAAGGCCTGTTGTTTGAAGTCATCTCACATATGGTGTTATTTACAGAAGCTGTAACAACCTGAGATCAAATATACTGGAAAGATTAGCTTATTGCAAACTTGGGTCATTTTAAATATTCTAACTACTGTAAAATAAGCTTTCTAAAAGAAAATGAAAGAACTCTAATGTAGCTTAGGTTAGAATACCAATAAAAGACAAAAAAGTTTAATCATGTTATCTTCTTTGCTCTATATTATCAGCTAGAGATTGAACAGTTTTACTGATCTTAAAAATAACCTTTTGATTTTATTGATTTTCATTGTGAATTTTCTCTTTGTATTTTATTGATATTTTTCTTATTGTTGTCATTTTCATTTGTTTAGTTTTTATAATATTTTAAGTAGCAGTTAAATTGGTGATAATTTCTTACTTTTTTACAATGAAAACTGCTATGAATATCCCTCTAAGAGCTATTAGAGAACTAATATATTCAATATAGTTTAATTTTCAGTAGTTCAAATGGATCTAAATTAATTTTGATTTATTCTTGGGTGATGAATCCTTATGTCAAGAAAATTTCTATATTCCTTTTTGGTACTAATTTCTAATCAAATCCTATTATGACCAGAGACGTGAGGTTTGTTAATGTGTGAAGATTTTGGACCCAGATACATTCTATCTTGGTATTGATGAGCCTCTAGGAATATCAGCTACATCAAGTTACTTTAGAATGTTACTTGAGTATTCTATATTCTTAATGATTTCCAATCATTTTTTTTTCCTGATAAAGAAGGATAGACATCAAAGGATCTCAGTGTGTTACGGGCTCTTCTATTCCTTGTATAATTTCACCAGCTATCAGAACATGTTGAAGCTCTGTTATCAAGCACATGCACATTTCAAAATGTTGTGTCCTCTTAATAAAAGGACTACCTTTATAATTTGATGCTGAATTTTCATCCAAATTGGCAATATACATGTAATCATCATAATTATGGAAGGTTTTTCCTTATTTATAAAGTTATTCACCTTATAAGTTACTCTTGTGATTTTCTCTTTTGTTTTTCTTTTGTTTCCATTTACATTTGATATTTTCATTAATTGAATCATTTTATGATTGTATTTAATCTACACTTTTGACTTATTATTTAAAACTATGTTTGACATTCTATTCATCACTCTAACTTTGACAAAGACATATTCATATTATATCTGGTAATTATATTATGGCTATTAATGTGAAATATCAGGTATTTATTTCTAAAACATTTGTTTTATTAGTACTATTTTATTATTCTTCATATACTTAGGTTTTATGAGTCACAATAAAACAAAATTCAGGATAAGTAAAATATCATCCTAAAATATATTGTTTAAACTAAGGCTTAAAACCTTAACAGCCACTTTTCAAAAGCTACTTGAAGGTTATTTGAGAAGCATGTTACCAGTTTCCATGGAGATGGAATGAAATACCCTCAGCAAGGGGTTTCAAAAGTGTGTAAAATTTCAATGACTGAAACGTAACACTCCTCTAATAACACAATCTAATTACTAAGTGCCTAATTCAGCAATGGCTTCTCAAATATACTCATAGAGTGACTGGCACAATTCACTAAACAGTATTGAAATGGAAATGAAGACTTGCCCTCTAATTCTTGAACTTAGTACAGTAAAAATTGTGTATCATTGACCCTGCACAAAATGATCATCATATAGAATTCACAATATGGTTGCAGACTCAAATAAACTGATTTTTAATATAAGGTCACTGTACAGGAATGAATATAAAATAATTGAATTATCTGTGGGAGCTTCAATATTCAGGGTCTGGTTATTTGTCATCACAATATTAGCCTTTAGGTTTAAAAGCCAAGTCCTCTAATTCATGAAAATATATACTTATCTCCTGATGTGATCAAATTGTCACAGAAGTAGCAATTCTAGACTAAGTCCATTTTCAGCTGATATTGTGTCATTACCTAAGCCACATAAATTTTCTATCTAAAAACATTTGATTTATCAATTTGATAAGAATTTTTTGTATGTTATTTTTAATGAAACATATTTAAAAATAAATTGTTTAAAATAGACTGTTCTGATGAAAAAAAAGTTAAAAAGTC
>NW_008352267.1:37156-46885 GCF_000622305.1 Nannospalax galili | reverse complement strand
AAAAAAAAGTTAAAAAGTCCATGAATAAAATAATTTTTGTCTTTGTAACTCTTATCAAGGAATTTACATGAATTATCTTGCTATTTAATAAAGTTTTTAAAAATTTGATAGAAAATGCTAAGGAAAAAAATTAGCATATAAAAAGTAACTCAACCTTCATTATGTCTATTCTGATAAAGACAAATAGAAATACACCTCTTTTCCTTTTTTGAGATCAAAGTCTACTGTTTATTCTGCTTTGATGTTCTTGGCTTGATTACAGCATCTCTGAATTCAGGCTCAAGTCTGACCACTCAGTATTGAAAGTCAGTATAGATTCCAATGTAGAACAATAATGCCAAATAAAGTAAATGTCAATCAATAAATGTTAAATGATTAGTAAATGGATATGACATGGTGCCAGCATTAGGAACAAAGTTGTGTGTTTTATGTGTGTGTGTGTGTGTGTGTGTGTATGCAAGTGGAAAATTATCTCAGAGATGAGGCACGCTGAGCATTTACCAAATAGTAGGATGCTGAGTGTATTAGTCAGGGTTCTCCAAAGAAACAGAAGTGGTAGGATGAATATATATGTACAGAGATTTATCAGCTTAGCTCACAGGATAGAGTCCGAGTAGTCCAACAATGGCTCCACCACACTGGAGAGGCTGAGAATCTGTAGTCACTCAGCCCACAAGGCTGGATGTCTCAGTAGTCCCAATCTGGCACTGAAGGTCTGATGAATTCCAAAATATCAGCTAGCCTTCAGTCTACAGCAGCGAGAGGAACTCACCAGCGAGAGAGAAGGCAAGCAGCAAGAAGCCTGATGTTTTCCACTGCCATGGCCTTTGATATGGGCTGCCATCAGAAGGTAACACCCACATTTAGGGTGTGTCTTCCAGCTTCAGATGATCCAATCAAGAAAATCTCTCTCATTTCAGTTAATCCCAGATCCAGTCAAGTTGACACCCAGGATTAGCCATGACACTGAGCATGAAAAGTGCTATCATTAGTTTAGCTCTCTTAATTTCAGAATCTGGTTTTACATAACCATCGTATGGGAAACAGGCATTATGGGATAACTGGTACTGAACTGAGCTATTCTTTAAAAGTAAATAAATACATGCAGCAGAGACAAAGCAACCCTGTCATCTCTAATTATTTTGTACTGGAGTTCCTAATCAGTATAATAAGGTGAAAAACTAAATTTAAAAGATTAAAAGGCCTCAAAACTTGTCTTTATTTGCAATTAGATAAGAGAGAATACAGAGAGAGAGAGAGAGAGAGAGAGAGAGAGAGAGAGAGAGAGAATACTACAAAAGACTTTTTAAGCAGTTGGACAAATAATGGAGTTAAAAGAAAAATCATTTACAACAGCAAAAATTAAGGTACTGTATGGCGTAAAATAGTCCCCCACAGAAACATCCACATCTAAATTACCCCAGAATTTGTAAATTTTATCTAGTTTTTAAAAAGTATTTTTTGCAGATATGAAAAATCAAGAATTTTGCAATGAAGTGATTATGCTTCCTTCTCAGCCATCTCTCCCTTCTCCCTGGGTAGACCTTAATGCACCAAAGTTAAGGTTTTGAGAGGAAATTAAGTAGACTCACAGAAAAGAAAGGGGTGTGGCCCCAGAAGAGATTGGAGTTATGCAGCTACATCATCCAGGCATGCAAGAAGCTTCAAGAAGCTGCCAGAGGCAAGAAGCAGACTCTAGAGAGGGAAGGATTTTCTGTGGTTTAGCTGTTTTAAACCACCAGATCTCTAGTTCTTATTTAATTTAGCTTTGTGGGAGAAGCCAATTTAATACAGAAGCTGAAAACAATATCACAAAGATGATTTTCAAGACAGCAGGAAATTATTATGAACATAAACTAATTTCTACATTTTGAAATTTTCTGTTTGCAGAAAAGTTTCATTTTTATATTGATATTTGGTATATTCTTTGTTATGATGGAGTATTTGTGACTTATTTAAGATGTTCCGTAAATAAAATCACTTGGTCTGTGAATTCAGATCATTTTGATTTTCAGTATGATATGTACACTTTTTATATCCTCTTTTTATTTATTTTCTCTGGCTCAAACAATGACAAAAAAATAGAATGAACTGACCAGAGTGGACATCTTGTTCTTATTTTGATTTAAGGGGAGGAACACTTTCCTTTTGATATTACGTATCATGGGAACTATGTTATTTGTTTTGTAGGCATCCTTCTCAGGATGATGAAACTATCTTCTTGTAATATAATAATTTTTCATGATGAATTATAATTTTTATTTGATTTTCATATTGATTGATATGAATTTCTTTCCATTGATTTTATTTTTTGATACATTACTGAGATGGCTAATCTTGGTTGTCAATTTGACTGGATCTGGAATTAACTGAGATGAGAGAGAATTTCTTGATCAAATTATCTGAAGTCAGAAGACTTTCAGATAATCTGTGAGCATTACTTTCTTATGGCAGCCCATATAAAAGGTCATGGACAAAGGGAGCTTTTGACTTTTTGTCTGCTTGATATCTCTCTCACTGGTAAGTTCATTTTGCTGCTGTGGCATTCCTTCACTGGTAATAAATTGGAGTTCTTTGAACTCCAATGTACACTGAAGGCTAGCAGACCCCCAGGAATTCTCCAAGTCTTCAGTGCCAGATTGGGACTGCTGAGATATCCAGCCTTGTGGACTGAGCAAATACCTGATTCTCAGCCTCTCCAGTGTGGTGCAGGCATTGTTGGATTACTCAAGCTCTATTCTGTAAACTAATCTAATAAATCCATATATGTGTGTGTATTTATCAGTTATGTTTCTTTAGAGAACTCTGTCAAATATAATTTATATTCCCTAATTTTCATATTTTAAGAGTATGTTGTATTGGGGGATAAATTCTGTTTGAACACAGAGTATAATTCTTTTTATAATACTGCTAGATTTTTTTTCTTAGTGTTTTATTGGAGATATTGGCATTTATCATGATTTTGTTCTAACTTGCTAGGTGACAAGGTAACTCTGGTCATGTAACAATGGGTAGTACAATGGGAGAAAGTACTTTCTCACTTTTTTATTCAAGTTTAATTTAATAATGATTGGTGTTATATTTAAAAGGTTTTATTAGAAAAACAGTGAACAGATATAGGGTTAACTTTATTGAAGAATGTCATACCAAATGATCAGGTTTCAGGTTACCCATTCCTTCTTGCCACAACACATTTTTTTGCTTTTAATGATAAATTAATAATGATAATAATTTTTAAAGTAAGTAGATAATCTCAGAAATTTTCTCATAAGAACATATTCATTTGGTTACATGCATGTACAAACTAAAACAGGAATAATGGACAAAGGATGAAAATATAGATGGTTCATTTCCACAAATATTCACATATATAGGTACCTTGACAGTAGTACATTTGATAAGACTTAAAATTTGACTGTGCGTTAACTCTAAAAAATCCCTGAAAAATAAACATACTGTATCTAAACATGAGTGCATGTGTATACCTGAAGGCTAGATAACAAGGAACACAGTGCCAGATAGGAGAAGCCTCCCTTCAAGTCCTTGATCAGTATAATTCAAGAGACTCCCTAAATAAAACAGGCTATTACAACAAGCCTTGATTACCCCTCAGAACTTGAAGGTAGGACCCTATTGCTGAAGACAAGACAGGATTTGGAACATAGGAGCTATAACAGATCTTGAAGCTTACTCCTTGAAAACTAGTTCTAATAATTCTAGAGGATACTATTCAAGCTGCTAAGGGATAAAATCAATCAATTGTCCAACCGAGCTCCAAGGCCTAATAACCACAATAGCTGACACAGCAAACAATTTCTATTGGTGCAGCAGTGGCACTTTTATCAAGGGGGTGATTAACTGCTATATAATTGGATCTAAAGCCCTCAAATGGAAGAGAACTCATGGTGGCACTGCAAATATAGCCAAATACACATGGATGGAAAGGACATAGATCCTAGAGAAAACCATATCTGTCATGTCTCTAGACAAATTCAATTTCTTACTGTAAGCTAAATATGGATTCTTATATTTACAGACAAGTATACTAAACACCACTTGTCAAATAAGCTTTTTTTCACATCAAATGGAATCTATTACAGAGTTCCACAACTGGTCACATACAAAGAATATTTGTCTGAGAGATGCTTAGCCCTAAGTGACACATCTACAGTGGATCTTCTATACCTAAAACTCATGAAACATAGTGGATTAGGGGTTAGATAGAATACTAATGTATCCCTCCACTCTCATTAGCAAAGTTTCCTCATACAAAAGAGTGCAATGCACACAGAAGGCCACAACTGGCTATATTTTAGATAATAAGAGACTTCAGAGTATGTATCTGTGGATAGGACCTCAACCTCACATGGCTCAGGGACCATTGTAGAAGAGTGAGCAAAAAGATTGTAAGAGCCACGGTTGGTGCATGAACATAAGAAAACAGAGGCCAGGTTTTCTGTTTGAGTTTCATGGGTCTTGTGCATGCTGACACCATTGCTATAAGTTCATATGATCAAGATCCCAGGGGTTGGATGACTCTTTTTCCTTAAAATCATGTACCAACCCTGGGCACCCAATTTTACTTGTACTGTTTGTTTACTTTGTTTGAATGTTTGATGCCAAAAATTTTGGCATTCCCATTCTTAGTAAGATTTTTAGTAAGATTAATAAGAGGTGAGAATACTTGTTTGTCATTTATGTCTGGATTTGCTTCATCTAGCTTTTCATTTATATTCATCATGTCATTTACGTGTGCGTGAGGGGAGGTGTGTGTTAGGTGTTTATGTGTATTAGGTGTGTGCGTGTGTTAGGTTTGTGCATGTGTTAGGTATGCACATAGATGCATGGATACTCATATAGGTGTAGGCATCTGTGTGTGGAGGACTGAGGATGACATTGGGAACAACCTTAAGTCCCATTTCAACTTTATTTATTGAGATGGGATCTTTTTCAGAACCTGAAATTTATTGATTCAGCTAGGCTTGCTGGTCAATAAGTTTCAGAGATCCACCTAATTCCAGGGCTAGGGTTACACCTTTGCCTAGCTTTTTTTATGTGAATTCTAAGGCTCAAACTACAGATTCTCACAGTTCTGCAGGGGCCACATTACCAGGTCTGTGACCTCCTCATCTCCTTAACTTGTCATTTTTAAAAAATTAATGTATGATTTGTCTATTACAACTGGATATTCTTTCTAGTGACTTGAAAACCTTGTGCACCATAATAATTTCTAAAAGCAATAACAAATAAAATTTTGATTGGGTTTTGCTATAACTTGTTTTGGTAAAATATATGGGCATTCACTTAATGACATTGAAAATTCAAAATATCTGTCCTCTATAGAACTTATTTTATCTATGTTTATTGAATTATTCCAGCTTAACCAGAGTCAGTAAAAATAGACATGTGTATACGAGAAATGTGTTTATAACAACTTCAATGTGTTTTAGAAACCATTGTAAATAACTGAGGACATTGAACTGTAACAAAATCTTTTATTTATAGAATTGATCAAAAAATACAAAACTATAGTTTTGTTTTAGATCTGTGGAAAGCAAAATATCAGCAGAAACTTTCCATATGAAAATATGACCAACATAATTACTCTTATGAATCATTTGAAAAAAATTACTTAGTACACTTGCTTTTGTAAACAATTTTAAAATTGTTAAGTGCATATATTTAAATACATATAAAGATATAATATTGCCATGTAGGGTAAATTACATATTTTCAACTTTAAATATTTATTTGTTATTGCAAAATAATAAATTTATGATAATAAAAAGAATTACATTATAACAAGAACTCTATATTAGTACTAAGAGAAACACCACACAAGACAGGCTCTTAAGTAAAATCCACACATAACTGGTGGCATTAAATATGAACAAACAAGTTTAGGAGTTAAAGCCATTTATTCATATAAATCTCTTATAAGATGCCATTAAGTGCATTAAGCACAGTGCTAGAGATTCAATTGTTTATCCTTCTGCCAAGATTCAAATGATAAAGTCCTACATGTAAATGTTACTCTCTTTGAAATAGAGTATTTAAGTGCATAATGAATGAAGAAGTTATTAATGTTCAGACCTTCCTCTGAGAGAACTGATGTCCTTGTAAGAGGATAGACCTAAGAACTCCTTCACTACAAATGCATATCATAAGAAAAGGGCATATGAGGACATATGAAGCCGTGAACACTTGGACGAAAAGAAACTTTGGTATTAGACATGAAATTTGTTAGCACCAAGACCGTGGTCTCCTAGCCTCCAGAAGTGTAGGAAAAATATACGTATACATGGATATAAAATCTATATATATTTTCAATGCTTTATATATATACATGTATATATATAACATTGAAAATAACTTTATCTGCTTTGCTTGAAATCACTTCCTTTTCTCTTGTGCTTGTGCTTCACCCTTCCTCCTCTTCTGCTACACAAGACTGATGTGATTGCAGATGTACATAGGCTCTGGATCAGAATGAGTTAAGATGGGTTATTTTGGATACTGAGGAATCAATGCATGTCTATCACAGCCTCTTTAATAAAAACTAAATCTCCTCTTTCTTTATTTATATATAAATATTATATTCTACAGTGATTTATCTGCCCACAATGGATAGTTACTTGACATTGTGACAAGACGGTCTGCCTACAGAGATTACCTTAGCATCACCATGATACAACAAGCTACCTAGATAACAGCAAAGTGGGAGAAAAGATAACTATTTCCAGTGTTTGGAGTAAAAAGTTCATCTGTGAAAAATTATAATGCTCACTGAGTATACAAAATCATTTGCAGAATATGTCTTCATATATATATATATATATATATATATATGTAAAAAACAGCAGTCCACCTTCTGCACCCCCTAGAAGCCTCCCAGTATAAAAAGATACCAGCTCATGACCCAGGCAGACATTTTCCTTGCCAGGAAGGGAATCTGTCCCATGTGTTCCTTTGCTAATAAAC
The DNA here is from genome assembly GCF_000622305.1 of Nannospalax galili. Classification (NCBI taxonomy): domain Eukaryota; kingdom Metazoa; phylum Chordata; class Mammalia; order Rodentia; family Spalacidae; genus Nannospalax; species Nannospalax galili. The sequence continues at coordinate 39,904 of NW_008352267.1, read as the reverse complement.
TCTATTCTGATGGAAAAAAAATGTTTGAGAAGAATATTAAAATAATTCATTATACAATATAAAAATGAAACCTACAGAGTATTTGCAGGATATAATTATATGAGATGTTATTTACACAAAATTCAGTATTTCTAGCAGATAAATCTGTAGCATAAAAGTAAATATTGAGGTATGAGGTCAAGGATCAGTGGTAGAATATTTTCCTAGTTTGATTTTGGACTTGAGTACAAATCCAGAAATGCACACACGCACACACCATAAAAATGGAAAATTAAACAAATATTGATTTTATTTTTTATTTTGGCAAAGCTATCTCATCTACTGCATTGCACATTACCATTGCCCTGTGTAAGCTTATTAGAAAAAAATTGTTTTTTCCTTACTTGATAGAAAGTACTACTATTGAAAAAGATATAAAAATTCAATAAACAACACTACAATGATATCAAATATAAACTGGCTATTAAGGAACCACCGCAGCCAGTATGTGGGAGGTTACATTGTATTAATCTTGCTGATCCATGTGCATAGGAGACATTTTTTCATTTTCTGGTACCTTCTTCAGTTTCTTTCCTCAGTATCTTAATATTTTTATTGTACAAGTCCATCACCACCTTTGTTATATTTATTCCAAAATATTTTATGGATTTTGAAGCTATCATGAGTGCAGTCGTCTCCCAGGTTTCTTCCTCAGTGTGCTTGCTGTTGGCATATGGGAATGCTCCTGATTTGTTGAATGTATTGTACAGCACTCAGAGTTTCTGTTGAAGTCTTTAGGGCACTTTGTATAGAATCAAATCATCTGAAAATAAACATACTTTGACATCTTCCTTTCTGATTTGTATTCCCTTTATCTTCTTTGTCTTACTGCTCTATCTAAGACTTCAGGTACTATACTGAACAGATACGGAGTGAGTGGGTGTCTTTGTCTTGTTCTTAAATATATTGAAACATTCTTTGAGTATTTCTCCATTTAGTACAGTGTTGCCTGTGGGCTCATGGTATAATGCCTTTATTATGTTGATATATGTCCCCAGTGTCCTTAAATTCTACATGACTTTCACATTGAATGCATGATGGATTTTGTCAAAGACATTTTCTGCAGCTGAGATGATCATGTGGTTTCTGTCCACAAGCATGTTTATGTGATAAATTGCATTTATTGACTTGCATATGTTGAAGCATCTCTGAATCTCTGGGATGAAGTCTACTTGATCTCGGTGAACAATTAAAAAAAAGAATGAAAATGTGTCAATGTTTATATTGATGAAATTATACTATTTTTGCTATGATAATTTAAGTAAAATATTTTAGCATGCTTTGAACATTTTTCAAAAATGTTAAAGACTATATAACACATCTTTACTTCCTTTCAACAGTGTGATTTAAATGAAAATGTGAGTTGAAAAAGGGTTTGAAAGAAGTTACATTTTCAGAACTTTATGTAAAGAACCCAGAAGATAAATATTTCCTTCATATTAGAAAAATAATGTCACGGGACTGGAGAGATGGCTCGGTGGTTAAGACCACTGATTGCTCTTGTAGAGGATCTGGGTTTGATTCCCGGCACCAACACGGCAGCTACGAACTATCCATAACTCCAGTTCCAGGGGAATCCGAAGCCCTCTTCTGACCTCTGCTATCTGAAAGGCCATTATAATTTTGCATTGTCTTCCTAAGAGGGCTGCACAAATTGCTTAAGTATGAAGTGACATAACCCTAGAACTCTTTTAAATGTATCTCTTTAAACTATCAGTAGTCATCATCATCACAGTTTAAAGGCCAGAGAAAATGTTATTTTTGCTATGGTATAGTTGCGAGGGCACATGGAAAAAGGTTTACGTGGATAATACCTGAACTGAACAATTGAATTAACAATATGAAGAAGCTGTTTTTTGTGTAAATCATTAGATTAAACGATATTTCTGCTAAACATTGCTGCATCTGAAACACATGGATAATCATGATTCAATTCTGTTGTTTCTGATTTCCATTATTAGCCTGGGCTTTTGCCTGTTGCATATACCTTCTCACTCCTATTGTCCTATACAATCTCCATCTCTCAGCTAACTCAGGTCATCTCCCTTCTTTGAAGTACTTCTTTGTCTTAGATGGAACCATATATCTTCTCTGGCCACATTTTATTTGTTAAATAAAATGTGATTGCATTCTTAACCATATTAACTTATTTTTACACTTTGAAAACTTTTGTGATAATTTTTTCATAATTTATATGAAAAGGATGGCACTCGTGGGCTGGAGAAATGGTTCACCAGTTAAGAGCACTTTCTGCTCTTCAATAGGGCCTGAGTTCACTTCCCAGCTCCAATTCAGGCAGGTCATAATAGCCTATAACTCCAGCTCCAGAGATTCAGACATTTTTTGCCTCTGTAGACACTTGTACTCTCATGTACATGCCAGTACACACACACACACACACACACACACACACACAAACAGACACACACACACACAAACACACACACACGCACACACACACACACACACACACACACACACACACACACGGGGGGAGAGAGAAAGAGAGAGAGAAAATTCACAATAAAAATATTTAAAAGGAAAAAAAGAATTGTACTTGTGAAATATATGGAAACTGATGACCTTTAATGTATTAGAACATTTGAGACATCAATAACAAAACAAGAAATGCAATAGATATATCCAGCACCTCCCAAAATAGCCTTGGTTCTTGTATTTTGGGGGGGGGTATGGTGATTTTCTAGATGA
>NW_008352267.1:4148-37134 GCF_000622305.1 Nannospalax galili | reverse complement strand
GACGACAGACGACATCCCAATATTTTGAAATTTTATATACAGAATTGTTTAAATAAAACATTATATTATATGATATGTCTTTAGATTTATTCATGTGATTTGGATTATGTTGCCTACATTTGTGTTAGTACTTCCTACTTCCTATTATTGTCACTGTGGCTGACCTGAATCCATCATTTTCTGCCTCTGTATTATTCTATATAGTTAATATAAGGTGAATTATTTAGTAATTTTCTTCCTATGATATACTTCAATTAACATAATGTCTTCAGACCCAACCATGAAGCTGCAAGTGGTAGGATTTTCTTCCATTTCACAGATGACTAATGCCTGTTGTGTGTATGTATCATGTCTTCTTTATCCTTTCATTTGTCTGTGGGCATGTGATCATGTAGTCTGGTTTTATATCTTGGTATTGTTAAAAATGGTACAATGGACATGAAAATATAGACATTTATTTTGATTTTCATTTGTTTGTGAATATATGCATTTAGGAGTAAGTTTGTTGTAGCATATGTCAGTTCTATAATTAATTTCTCTAGAAACTTCTGTATTGTGTACCACAGCTGCTACACCACTTACATTCCTTCCAACAATATATATATGCTCCAATTTCTCCACATCCTTCCAGCACGGGTATGTTTATTTTAGATAACATCAACCAGAAGTGACATCTTATAAGTTTGTTACATGGGTCTGGTAATTAATAATGATAAGTTTATTTTCATGTCCTAACTCATGATTTGTGTGTCCCCTTTGGGGAAATGCTCTTTCAGATCATTTGTTCATTTAAAAGAAGATGGTCTGGCCAGGCATGGTGGCACACACCTTTATTCCCAGCACTCAGGAGGCAGAGCCAGGCAGATTTCTGTTAGTTCAAGGCCAGCCTGGTCTACATAGTGAGTTCCAGGCTGGCTGGGGTTTCAGGGAGACCTTGTCTCAAAAGACAAAAAACAAAAAAAATTCATATTTTCAATAGACAAAATGAAAATACATTCATTTAAATACATTACACAGATGAATAAATAAAACAAATGGATGACGCACAATGTAGGCTTTCACCAATCAATTTAGCCTCAGCAATTCTTAGCAAGCTGAAGCAGAAACAGAAAAGCATGTACACCTCTAGTGGTTCTTTACAAGACCTAATACCATAGAAATGTCAGGATCTACTTTTAGTAAATGCTTTCCTTTTATAAAACATACTATCTAGCCGAGTATGGTGGCTCACATCTTTAATCCCAGCACTTGGGAGGCAGAGGCAGGCGGATCTCTGTGAGTTCGAGGCCAGCCTGGTCTCCATGGTGAATCCAGGACAGCTGGGGCTATAGGGAGACCTTGTCTCAAAAAAAAAAGTTGTATCATGAAATGTCTTTGCTTCTTTTTCTTCTAGCAGTTTCTGATTTTCAGGACTTATGTTAAGGGCTTTCATTCATTTGGAGTTGGCTTTTATGCAAGGTAAAAGATAAGTACCTAAAAAGCAGCAATTACAGTAAAAATATACAATATATTCTAAACTATGTGGACTGGAGAGATGACTCAGTGGTTAAGAGCGAGAAGATCCCAGTTCGAATCCCAGCACCCACATGGCAGTTTTCTCTGTAATTTCAGTCCCAGGGAATCTGACGCTCTTTTCTGCACTCTGTGTCACTTCACAACATCAGGACACTTACACACATGCAAGCATGACACTCATACACATAAAACAAAAAATAAATTTTAAAATATTAGAAAAAGAAAACAATGTTTCACCAAATCATTTATAAAATGATAAAATAATTAAAATCAAAGGAAGGATCTTGGCTTTATTTTTTAAAAAGTACTGACTTACTGGTTTGAGATGAGAACTATGTTGTTGCCCAGCAGTATCTCAGGCTTGAGGGCTATAGTAATTCTTCTCTCAGATTTCCCTTAGCTTAGTAATACTGCAACTGGAGTTACATTCTCTTTTTTCTCACTATTGGCATTTTTACCGTTCCAGAACTTATATTTGGGGAATTTGGAATTCCTTCTTTGGGCCCTTTGCCTCATTAATAACAGATTTTAGGTAAGTTCTCAGAAGGCAGCATAAAGAAAATTTAATTAGCGTTTAGAACTTTCCAGAACTTATATTTGGAGAATTTGGAATTCCTTCTTTGGACCCTTTGCCTCATTAATAACAGATTTTAGGTAAGTGCTCAGAAGGCAGCATAAGGAAAATTTAATTAGCGTTTAGAGAAAACATCAAAAACAGGGATATCAAGCTGTAAATATGAGCAGATGCCTAGATGAAGGAGATGGAGGAGAAAATAGAAAGCCAAGCTTTTAAGTCAGGTCCAAGGAAGCAGGCAAGTTCAGCAACGGAGATGGTTAGACAGCCACATGATGGGCATGCAGCCCCATTGGAGAAACAGCAGTCATATGGCAGAAGCAGTGGTATGGGGATTCCAAGGATGTGAAATGAAACCAACATCCATCCTCAGTGATGTCCAAGATATCCATATCTTCTCTGGCTACCTAACAGAATTGTCTTTTATGTAAATTGGTTTTCTGATATGACAGCCTTTATATACACCAGAGTTTCTGTTTCTGTAAGGATTGGAATAGAGATAAGTGTTTCTTCAAAATTAGGGCTCAAGGCATACCCCCTGTTTCTCTCTCTCTCTCTCTCTCTCTCTCTCTCTCTCTCTCTCATTTCATTTGTTTGCTTCTTTAATTAAGACTGGATCTCATTTCCCAACCTGCAGTCTGATTCAACTACAGCCCAGGCTGGCCTTGGATATATACTCCTACTGGTTCACTTTCTTGAGGGATGGATGGGGTTACAGAAATGTGTCATCATGTCTAAATCTCTCTTTCTCATCCTCAGGATGTAACCCAGGCTAGTCTCTAAATTCTCATTGCTGAGATTTCAGACATTGGATATCATACCTTGATTTAGAGTAGATTTTAATGGCAATGCTTTTACTCTGTATTGCTGAATGGACCTAATTGAAAATTTTGATTAATGCCAGTTTGAAAGGATTATTGTATGTAGTGAGGTCTATTTATATTTTCATTTCACAGAAAAATTTGAAAATAAAAAAACAGCAACAAAAAGCATTTGTATATTTTGAATTGGAAACTTCATCAAAATTAGTATCTTTTTTAAAAAGTATTTTAATTATTATTTTTATTTTATGTGTATGTATATATTGCCTGCATGTAGGTAAGTGCACCTGTGTCCTGGAGGACAGAAGCTACTGTCAGATCCCCTGGAATTGAAGTTACAGACAGCTGTTAGCTGCCTTGTGGGCGCTGGGATTCAAACCCTGGTCTCCTGCAAGAACAGTCAGTGTTCTTAACTGCTGAGCCATCTCTCCAGCCCCCAAAATTAGTATCTTACCCAGATAAATTTGTCTAATATTTTAAAAAGTGTTATCAGATTTATTTTCCTTACATATATACTTAATATACGTATTATGTTTGGCATTTATGTATAGCATGTGTACATACATTTGTGTTTTGTGCGTTGCTTGTGCTGTACTTTGTGTTTTCTTTTCCACTTTTGTTCATTTCCATAAGTTTATCTAGGAATGAAAAAATATTTTGCTGGCTTCCATTTGGCTTAGATGCTGAGAACCAAGCATACTGCCTGAGAGCGCCCAGATGCAGCCTCCATGTGGTGTAGATGGAATTCCACTCAAACTGGCCAACAGTCAATGGAAAATAAATGATGCAGAGACCCGAAAGTCCAGTGCCTTGCCACAATGGGAGGAAGATCATCCCACACCTATCACCCCTTCCAGGGCTCAGGGACTTTTGTGGAAGAGGTTGGCAGAAAGATTGTAAGCCAGAGGAAGGGGTGAGTGTTAACTGGATGTGTCCTCCAACCACTATGCCAGGAAGCTATAGTCACACCTCCTTCCCACACTCATCTAGGAGTCAAGGGGAAGTCAATTACCCCTCCAACCCAATCAGTCGACCTTAGTTACATGTGGGGGAGGGGCTAAGGATATGTAAGCCAAGAACACCAAGAGGCACCTCTTTCATTTGTTTGTGCAGATGTCAGGAGGTCATAGGACCTGTATTTGAGTGTGGGCTTTACGGTGCAGCCATAAATATGGGGCACCCACTCTTCTCTGCATAAACTACTACCTTATGCTCTGTTAAAAAAATAATAAATAAAATAAAAATAAAAATAAATATTTTATAAATTATATCAATAATATTTAAAGGGAGATTCATATATTTTTAAGTACATGAATATCTAAAATATATTTTAACATTTATTGCAAACCATTTCCTAAAACAATGAGACAATAAGTTCAAAATGGGAAAATCATTAACTTTGTGGTCTTTCTGCTATCAATTTCCTACACATTTTGTGCATTACAATGAGAATCCTGCCATGAGAAAAAAATCGTTTGTTTATTCTTATTCTGTTTCATTGGCCATCCTTGTTACCTGATTGGTTGAATGTCAGAATTAATTGAAAAGGATGAAAATTTTTTAAAATACCACCTCACAGCTCTCTATAACCTAATTTGATTGATAGCTATATTGCATAAGTGTGCAATTCCTCAAATGAAAAAACATCATAATCAATTCAGAGTTCAAATGGTCATAGTTTTGAACCAAGAATTCTGTTGAAAAGCTCACATATAAAACTTTTCAAAATAGTATTTAATAGTATTCAAAGCATGGTTTACAGCAGAATGTTATATTTGTTATCACCTCATATTATGTTTCTTTTGTGTGTTCCTCACAACTCTTTCTAGGTTTATATAAATATCACAGTATTTAAATTCTGTGAAGGTTATAGCACCTCAGCTTGACATGCTTGATGGATAGAGCTGGCACAGCAACAGATCTTCCTACTTAACAACCTCTATGTAAAATTTCAGTGATCTCATTGAAAATAGCTTGTGCTCTATTATTTTCTAGCACATTCTGATTTATAAATAATATTTTGATGATTATAGTTATATTATTGAGTCATTTTATAATTTTTCTTAATTTAATTTTCCTTTATCTTTGAATAATTCTCTGGTATTTTCTCTTTCCCATTCAATCTACTGTAGGCACATCAGTAATGATTAGTCAAAACTAAGACAAAAAATTCATATATTTTAGTTTATTGTGTGGGTATGTGTGTATATGTTGAGCTGTGGGATGGGCTTGTATGTGTGTGGGAGAGTATGCATTCAGATTTCTTCACATGTCTACTTCATTCACTCTTCATGATAGTGCCAAAAATTATTGATTTTTTTTTTGTGGTTTTCATGAAATGTAAATGGATAGAACTTAGATTCCCCAGCTGCACCTACCCTTCTCCTGTGGTCCCAACACTCTTGAGCTCCTTCTTCCCCTTTATCCTTGAGGTTCCTTGTATAACTTTCCCTCCCTGCCTCCATTAAAATAAGCACATTTTTATTCATATCTCCCTTAGTAACACCTGTTCCCTCCTGTTCTTCTCTTTCAGATTCTTTCTTTTCCTTTCCCTCCCTGGTTCCTTTTCATTATCCTGGTTCCTGTAGTTATGTCTGGATACATACTCACTTACAAGGATGGATTTGGTGGCTAGGATCCACATATGAGGGAGGACATATGTCATTTGTTTTTCTGAGTCTGTGTTGTTTCACTTAGTATCACAGTTTCTAATTCCATTCATTTACCTGCAAACCTCATGATTTCATCATTCTTTACTGCTGAGTGGAACTCCATTGTATAAATGTACCACATTTTCATTACCCACTCATTAGTTGAGGGACACTTAGGCTGCTTCCATCTCTTAGCTATTGTGAAAAGAGCAGTCACAACCATGGATGTACAAGTGTCATTACAAAGAATGAGTTCTTTGGATATATGCCAAGGAGCAGTATAACTGAGTCAAATGGTAGATTCATTTGTAGTTTTTTAAGGGTTATCCACACTGCTTTCCATAGGGGTTAAACAAGGTTGCAGTCCCACCAGCAGTAGATGAGCGTTCCCTTTTCCCCATATCCTCCCCAACATTTGATATCATTTGTTCTCTTGATCTTAGCCAGTTTGTTCAGGGTAAGATGAAATCTCAAAGTGGTGTTAATTTACATTTCCCTAAATACTAATGATGTTGAATACCTTTTAAGATGCTTCATAGCCATCTTTATTTCTTCTTTCGAGAACTCTCTCTTTAGGTTCTTAGCCCGTCTTTTAATTGGGTTACTTGCTCTCTCTCAATTCTTTGTTTTTTGAGTTCATTATATATTCAAGAAATTAAACTTCTGTCAGATGTATCAAATGTGAAGATTTTCTCCCACTTGTGGGTTTTCTCTTCACTTCTTTGGTTGCTTCTTTTGATGTACAGAACCTTTTTGGTTTAATGAGGTCATATTCATTGATTCTTGATCTTATTCCTTGAGCAACTGAAGTCTGCTTCAGAAAATCCTTTCCTACACCTATATCTTGTAGGTTATTGCCAAAATTTTAGCAGTTTCAGAGTTTCAGGCTTCACATTGAGGTCTTTGATCATTTTCAGTTGGCTTTTGTGTAAAGTGAAAAATAGGGGTTTATTTTCATCCTTCTACAGGTGGAGATCCAGTTATGCCAGCACCTTTTATTGAACATGCTGTCTTTCCTCCAGTGAATGTTCTTGGCCCCTTTGTCAAATATCAGGTGGCTGAAATTGCATGTACTTATATCTGGGTCTTCAATTTTGTTCCATTGATCTACAGGTCTATTTTTCTGCCAGTACCATGGTTTTTTTATGACTATAACTCTGTAATACATTCTTATTCCAAGAAAACCTCGCTTTATTAAAACACATTCATGTACAAACATCTATCATCTAAATTTTCAACATCAAATGTTCATCAAATATTTAAAATAAAGGACAAAATATTACTAGACTATTCACCCATAACACAGGAGCATGTTTTAAAAACTGTTCCTTGCAGAAAATTGCCCAGATGATCCCTACTCATACACTGTATGAATGAGATCTATATTTATTATTAATAGCAATAAAAAAGTTTAATCTTGTAGAGAGTGGGAGAACTTACTTATTTCCTCCATTTGGCATTAAGTTCCTTTGAAGAATTGTTTAAAAATACCCATGTCAACACAATCAGTCCTCGGCCTTGTCAATAAATAGTTTAGTTAGAAGAGTTGGCTGGATTGGTCCAGAGTGCCGCCATGAACACACTCTCAAGCAGACAAATTCAAGGTTCTGGTGAACACTGAACATTGAATATTGGCCAAATATGCATGGTGACAAAGCAAATCCCATTTCTCCAAAATAATGTTGTACAATCTAAAATCTTTACATTCTTTAAGATAAGTGGTATCAACCACCATGTCATTATTAACATTGTGCTTCTTAATCAACAGCAAAAGTCATATATAAAAAAGTCACATGCTTTTATAATCTAAACGAGTGAAATGATGCAAAACAGACTAAAGTAGAGAGCATGCCACAGGCTAGGGAACTTCACTGGACACACAAAAAAAAACAACCCAAGTGCCATAAAGCCTAGGTCTGGCAACAGAGCATTGCCATGGAAAAGCTTTGGCTGCTTGAGATGGCTCCTAACAGCCTTCCCTATTGTCTCCTCCATCCCTATCTAAAAATGTCAGACCCACACTTTAAAATCTGGTAAAATAATCTCCCCAGCATTGTTCTTAGTGCTCATGGTTGCTTGGATAGCAGAGGTCTTTTGTTCTTCCATATGAATCTTAGGATTTTTTCCCAATTCTGTGAATAATGTCATGGGGATTTTGATTTGCATTGCATTGAATCTATAAATGGTTTTGGTAAGATTGTCACTTTAACAATATTAATTCTTCCAATCCACAAGCATGGGAAGTCCTTCCATCTTCTGGTTTCTTCCTCAATCTCTTTCTTTAAAATTTAAAAATTTTCATTGTAGAGATCTTTAATTTCTTTGGTCAGGTTAATTCTGAGATTTTTTTTGAGGCAATTGTGAGAGGGAGTTTTTCCATGTATTCTTTCTCTGATTGCTTATTAATTGGTAAATAAAAAGGCTACAGAACTTTTTAGATTAATTTTGTAAACTGATAATTTACTGAAAGAGTTAATCATTTCTGGGGTTTTCTGGTAGAAATTTTGGCATCTCTTAGATATATCTTACAGTCTGCAAAAAGCGATAATTTGATCTCTTCTTTTCCAATTATTATACCTTTAATTCCCTTGTCTTATTTCTCTGCAAGAGTTTCAAGCACTGTGTTCGGAAAGAGTGGAGATCGTGGACAGCCTTGTCTGGTTCCTGACTGTAATGGGAATGCTTCCAATTTTTCTCCATCTAGAATGATGTTGTCTGTGGGTTTGTTGTATATGGCTTTAATTATGTTGAGGTGTGTTCCCTCCAGTCCAATTACCTCTAAGACTTTGAACATAAATACATGTTGGATTTTGCCAAAGGCTTTATCTCATCTATTGAGATGCCTATGTGGTTCTTGTCTTTGAGTCCATCTATATGATTTATGACATTTATTTACTCACATATATTGAACCATCCCTGTATCTCTGGAATAAAGCCAATTTTATCATGGTGGATGATCTTTTTGGTATGTATCTGTATGTGGTTTGCAAGATTTTAGTTGAGAAATTTTGCATTTACTTTCATTAAGGCTATGGGACTATAGTTTCCATTTTTTGGTGTATGTTTACCTGGTTTTGGTATTACAGTGATGCTGATTCATAGAAGAAATTTGGAAGTTTTCCATCCATTTCTATCTTTTTGAATAAATTAAGTAATATTGGATATAGATCTTCTTTAAATGTCTGAAAGAATTTCACTGTAAATCCATCCGGTCCTGGGATTTGTTTCTTAGTCGAGAGGTTTTGTATTACTGTTTCAATTTCCTTATGTGTTATGGGACTGTTTAAGCTGTTGAGCTCTCCTTGATTTAGTTTTGGTGTTTCCAATGGTTTGAATACCCATCTATTTCTTTTAGATTTTTCAAATTTAGTAGATGTATGTTTTTTAAAATATTCCCTTATAATGTTCTGGATCTTTTTTATTTCTGTTTTGATGTTTCCCCTTTCATCTCTGATTTTTTGTTGATTTGGAAGTGCTCTTTCTCTCTTTTGGTTAACTGGGCTGAGGGTCTTTGTCAATCTTGTTTGTCTTTTCAAAGAACGAGTTCTTGGATTCTATGCATCTTTGTATTGTTTTCTTTGTTTCTATTTCATTAATTTCTACTCTGATTTTTGTTATTTCTTCTTGTCTGCTGGGTTTGGGTTTCATTTGTTGTTACTTTTCAAGTGTCCTGAGTTGTAATTAAGTCATTTATTTGTCTTCTTTCTGATTTTTTAAATGTAGGCACATAAAGCTATAAACTTCTCCCTAAGGACTGCTTTCAATATGTCCCAGAGGTTTGGCTGTATTGTATTGTCTTTTCATTCAGTCATAGGAATACTTTTACTTCTTGTTTTTTAATTTCTCCTTTGACCCATTCATCATTCAGGAGTGTGTTGTTTAGTCTCCACGTAGTTACTAGGATTTCTTCCGGTGTTGATTTTAAGCTTTATTGCATTGTGCTCTGATAGAAAGCCTGGAATTATTTCAATCTTTTTGTATTTGTTGAGGCTTGTTTTGTGCCCCAGTACGTGGTCGATTTTGGAGAAAATTCCAAGGCATGCTGAATAAAAAGTTTATACTTTGGGTGGAATATTAAGTAGATGTCTGTTAGATCCATTTGATGTATGGTATTGTTTAATACAGATGTCTCTCTGTTACTTCTCTGTCCTGTTGACCTATCTAATGGAGACAATAGAGTATTGATCTTCCCCTACTATTAATGAGTTAGGATTAATCTGGGTCTTAAAGTCCTGTAGTACTTTTTTAATGAAGTTTGGTGCACCAGAGTTTGGTGAATATATGTTCATGATTTTAATATTTACTTGGTCAATTGTTCCTTTCATCAGAATGAAGTGGTCCTCTTTATCTCTCTGATTAATTTTAGATTGAAGCCTATTTTTTTCAGATATTAGAATTGCAATTCCTGCTTTTTTCTTAGTACCATTTGCTTGGAATATTTTTTTTCCATCTTTTCACCTTTAGGTAGTGCCTGTCCTTGAAAGTGAGATGGGTTTCTTACAGACAACAAAAAGATGGGTTTTGTTTCTTAATCCATTCAACTCATCTGTATTTTTTTCACTGGGAATTTAGTCCATTGATATTTAAAGGTATTAATGAAATATGTGTATTGGTTCCTCTCATTTTGATTTCTGTTCACATTCTTAGTGTAACTGTGCATTTCCACAGTTGTACCTTCATTGAGTTTCTTTCTGTTATCCCTTGGGTATAGTAGTTCTTTCTATAGTTCTTTGTGTTGCTTCAAGAATTCTCTAAATGGCTGGTTTTATGCACATGAATTCTTTCAGCCTGCTTATGTCATGGAAGATTTTTCTTTCTCCTTTGACTAAAATAGACATTTTGGCTGGGTAAAGTAATCTGGGTTGGCATCTGTGGTCATTTAGACTAGGAATAATTTGGTCCAGGCTCTACTAGATTTCATAGATTGCACTGAAAAGTCAGCTGTAATTCTGATGGGTTTTCCTTTATATGTGACTTGCGGTTTTTCTTTTGCAGCTTTCAGTATTCTCTCTTTGTTCTGTACATTCAGTGTTTTTACTATGATGTGCCATGGAGAGTTTCTTTTCTGGTCCTGTCTTTGGTGTTCTATGTTTTTCTTGTACTTTATGGGCAAATCTTTCTTTAATTTTGGGAAACTTTCTTCAGCAATCCTTTAAAGATCTGGTCCATACCATTATTCTGAGGTTCTTCTTCCTCTATGCCTATGATGTGTAAGTTTGATCTTTTTATGGTGTTACACAATTCCTGTATATTCCATCTTGTGTTTTCTTAAATTTTTCATAATCTTTGCTTGAGTGGTCTAATTCATCCACTTATCTTCCAGTCTTGATATTCTGTTTTCCATTTCATTCATCCTATTGGTGAGGCTTTCTGCTGTCTTTTCTAAGTGGCTTATTGAGTGTTTTATATCCTTCTTCTTTTCAGCCTGAGTGTTCTTCGATGTTTCTGAATCTGTTCTGAATTCATTCAGAAGTTTATCCCTATCTTCTTCTAGTTCTTTGATTTCATTTTTTGTGTGTGTTCTTTAAATTCACTGAATTCTTTTATCATGTTTCTAATTGTTCTTTTGAATTCCACGTCCTGTGTTATCTTAAGGGGGTTCTCATTCGACTCCTCTACAGGGCTGTTGGTAGTTAGAGGGGACATATTATTTTTTCACTTGTGACTTTGACATGTGAATTTCTTTTGTGCTTTCTGATTATTTTGTGAGGCTCAAGCCTTCCTTTGTTGAATTTAGGTCTGCTTCTTTTTATAAACTTTATGTGCCTTTGTGGTTTACTTATTGGGCATGAAAAGCTGATTAATCTAGGCTTCTTGTTCTCTCTTTTGATTTTATATTGGAGGGGTCTGAGGATTTTCATCTTGCTTCCCAGGAGTTCCCACAGAGGCCCAAGTCGAATGAGGATCAGATGCTCTCAATCTTTCTCCTAAGGTCTGGAAATTTCTTGTCAGCACACACAGTTTCGGAGCTTGCTAGGTGGTGGTAGGATTCAGGACTCTTAGAAAGTCAAGGTAGTAGGATGATCTCTGGCATACAGAGCAAGCAGGGGATCAGGATGGTCTGAGGAATCCAGGTTGGGGGTGGGACAGACAGGGATGAAGTCCAGTCTCAAGTATGCAAAGGTAAGGTGGATGAGAGAACAGGATTTGAGGGCTCCCAGGGACCAAACCAAGGTATTGGGTTGGTCTGGGTGCAAAGGATCAGGAAGCAGTGAGGAGTCTGGGCCAAGTGGGCAATCCAGAGGTCTGGGGTCCCAAGAGAAGAAATGAACCAGTGCCCATTCTAAGAGGAGAGATGGGGGTGGAGGAGCTGGGAGAATGAACAAGGTTGTGGGACTCAAGGAGCAGTGGGCGTGGTTGAAGTTACTCAGGAAAGATGCTGGCCTCAGGGCATTAGGGGCTGGGCTGACCAGGGATGATGGCGTGTCTCAGGCACACAAGGGCTAGGTAGTTGAAGGAACAGGTTCCAAAACTGAGGTATTGGGCTGGTCTAGTGCGAAGAATCAGGAAACAGTTGGGAGTCCGGGCCAAGAGGGCAGTCCAGAAGACTGGGGTGCCAAGAGAAGAAATGGGCCAGTGCCCATTCCAGGAGGAGAGACAGGGTGGGGGACCTGTGAGGGTGAACAAGGTTGAGGGAGTCCTATATAGCGAATTTTAAAATAAAAATTGTTTTCTAAGTCAAACTTGTATCTTATTTCTTGAATGGCTTCCTCTGCATCAATAGGTCTTGTTAGTATCTATTTATTAGTTATAAAAATCTTATTTAAGTTTTATACCCATATATATGGAAAAGTTATGACTGATGATCTTTAATGCCCTTCCAAACTCCAGAAGAGTACTAAAATACTTGATGCCAATTTATTTTATTTTATTACATTCCAGAGCAATTCAATATTTAAATCAGCATATGGTCAATGAGTAACCATATGTTCCAATATGTTATAAATTCCTAATAAGATCATTGAACTCAATAGTACAATTGGAAGCACTATGTACAAAATGAGAAACTATTTGGAACCTGGGTACATGGTTATACTTACTATAAATGATGAAACAATTAAACAAGCAGCTTATGCTGCCTAGAAGAGGCTCAGACCAGCTGAGCTACCTGGAAAGGACACTCTACAATCTGTTCAGCTGCCTGCAGGTTGTGCAGTAGATTCCAGGGTTCCTGCTTTTGTGAGCTGTTCCTCATGCTGGGTGGGTTTTGGTGGTGCAGCTGTCTGAGTCATTTCTGTTCCTGTAAGTAACACCTCACCCATATTCCTATAAGTAACCCCAATAAAACCCATCAACTGGCCAAGATAGAAAAAAAAAAGCAGCTTGTGCATTTTGTTGAAAAGAATCTCTCTGAAGCTTTTAATGCACTCTCTACAACTAGAATGCTTTTGTGTATGCATGCTAAGCACTTAAAGTACTGAGATAATCATTTTAGACTGACTTTTATTTTCCAAAATACACTCATGTATTTCCTTCAGCATCAGTGTATCTTATTACAGTGAATTAAATTAACTAAACTTTATCTCTGTTTTATGGGTGCTGAATTTGGTATGCTTAGTTAATACTTTAAAGTATTTACTTATTCATTGTTACTTTGTCAATGAGCTTCAGGTAGTGGGTTATCTTGTAGCTACTGGCAATTTCCTCTCAAATGAAACATCATAATATAATTTTCTTTTTGTTGAGATATACCTGGACATTTGATGAGGACCAATAATGTACTTTTGCAGTTCAAGCCAGATATATTTTAGTTATATTTATTCACACAGTAGAAAATTGTTTACAAAATGAATTCACATTCAATTCTATTATGAATATATACCGTGCTTCATAAGACTATGTTTAAGTCATACATTTATTGATATTATACTAATGAATTTAAGAAATGATTATGTTTATAGAATTACTGAATGATAAAGAATTCAATGGTTATATAGTATAATGTCACATTTATTATGAGTAAATTAAGTTTAAAATAAGCAGTTCCCCATAATTTAAGAAAATTAGTCTTAAACTTGTTTATGTGTCTAATAGAGAACTAATAAATATAAAGAGTAACTTTAGAAAATAACTGATTTCCCTTTTTTTTTACATTAAGAACTTTGATTTTTGGACTGCTGAGTCAATTGCTTGAAGAAGAAATTATTCCTTCACTGTTTTCCAAGAAAGAATTAGTCAGACACTATTCTTTCACTCAGTTGAATGCTTTCCCTACTTCTCACTACAGCATCTTAGAGAACTACACTGCTAGGACTTTTCCTTTTCCTTCTAGCATCCAAAACCCTATGAAAAGGAATGAGGAAGTGACTCAGTACAGATCCCCGGGGCTTTTCATTTAAGGTCATAGGGAGGGCTGAAAGTTGTTATGTTGCTACACTGTGCTTTACAGGGATTTACTTATAATCTAGGGCTCACACATCCACAAATAGCTTGAATCCCTGCTGCATCCCCAATAAACATTTAACATATTCTGCTCTGTTTACCATAGGACTATGGTGAGGATTTTCTGTCCATACTCAATCACTGGTACCATAGAGCTTTGGGAATGCTAAAATATTGGACTATTATGGAAAAGATCATAATTAAAGGGTTTTTGATGAGGAGATGATCCCTCACCATTTTTTGTGGAGCAATCATAAATCATGCACAAAATCTGGAGAGAAGATATAAGTGTTAAGTGTTCAGTGTTTGCTTTGTCAGTCTACATTATGATGTGTGTAACTGTCTTATGTTTCATTCTTGAGAAATGAATGATTCTAAGAAAATTATGTCTAAAATCTGCTCAAATTCTAAAATCCTTCGGTTTTGTAAGTACAAGTTTAATACAAAGTTATTCTTTCTAATTATCTTTTCCTTGTTATGTGCTTCAATAAATGGATATTTCCATATGATAGAAGTGGCTGAATTTTTCTGACCTCAAGGTTAAATCAGAAATTGCAACTAAAACTTTCAAACCCTTTAAGATGTGACAGTATCATAGTTTTATAAATAAAGTCAGGTTGAAAAATACTATGAATTCATTCTTAGTCATTTTTGGAGCACTTATTTATAAATGTACAAGCACAATTTAATAGGTAGATAAGAGACTATTATTTTTAATCTCTTAAAATCATTTATCACATTGCATATTTTGTGTAATTATTTATGTATGCATTTACTTGTATGAGAAAAGAAAAAGCCAATTTTAATACCAAAAATGTGTATAATATTCCAAAGAATAATTTTATAACCATGTGTGTTTTCAATAACTATAGGCAGGTACAAAATATATAAAAATACTGCCCTTAAGTTACCAATTCTTCATCTTTCAGAGCAAATTGTTGTGACATCTCCACCTACATATGGATTTGATGGCATGATGATACTTTATTTTGCTTTTTCTACTTACTTTTCAAAGAGCATTTATACTAGAAAGCAGACAGTGAGCTTGTTAAATATTATGTAATCCATACTTTACATTTATCATTGAATTTTTTTCTATTAAAAATGAGTTTTTTTTATTTTTAATTGAGCTTTTAAAATTTCATACAATATTTCCCACTCACATATAGATCCCCTTCCAATTTTTACTTAATTTTAAGATTTTTACTGATTTTTTTTTCAATTTTCATACAATGTAATTTGATAGTATTTTGCCTGTCCCTGTCTGCACCTCCACCTCCCCCCTTTTGTCCTCTCATATACAGTGGAGTCTGATTTGTGTCTCCACATGTCCCTCAGCATGGGTCCAATCCCTGGAGATAGCTGAACCTATGTAGAGTCCCATTCCTGAAACAAACTGCCTCTCCCCCTCCCAGGAGCCATCAGTTGTCAAAAGTTCTTTAGATTGAATTTGGATTTCTTGCCCACTTCCCCATGTTTATGCTAGGATTGTGTCTGATTTGAAACTGCCTAGGAGTTGTGCATGCTGTCACCATTGCTTTGGGTTCATACGTGTAAGTAAGCAGCTTTCTTGAATACTCTGTTTCTTTGTAGTCATCCAACACATCTGACTCTTACAGTATTTTGGGTACCACTTATGTGATGATCTTTGAAACTTGGAAGGCAGAAGTTTGAAATACTTGTCCTAGTCAAGGATGAGAAATCTGTATCCTCTTGTTCTCTCATTGGCAAGTTGTGGGTTTTAACCACATAGGGAAACTTCTCTAAGGAAAGTTGAAAGATACATTCATCATATATGTAGAGGTTGCATTGAAAACATGTCACGTATGGCTAATCATCCAACAATCACTTATTTTCTGTGTCTGATCAGTTGTAGAAATCTATGTTACTTTGTATCTGCTACAAAAAAAATCCTTCTTTGGTGACTTATGAGTAGTACTCTTCTGTAAATATAAGAATGCATATTTAAAATACAGAAAGAAATTACATTGGTCTAGGCATGTGGGAAAGTGTTTTTGTTGTTTGTTTTTTTCTATAGGATCTATAACCTCTCCAGACAGGTGTATTTGGCTGTGTTTACAGTACCACATATGAATACCACCCCCATTGAGTGGACGTTAATCCTAATTAGACAGCTTTGATTCCCCCCCCCAACCCTAGCAATATAAAAGTTCCATTACTGCATCAATAGCAACAGCTTGCTGAGCCTGTCATTGTTTATTGGGCTTCACAGTTAGGTAGGATCACTAACTGATTTTCTCCCTTGTCAGCATGCTTGAGAGCTAGTTTTCAGGGATGTTTCTAGGTCATTTCCAGTTCAATTGCTTTAAGAAATGTGCCCAAAGTATGGCATGTCTTCAGCAGTAGGGCTTCACCTCCAAATTCTTAGCAGTAATTAAGTTCTGTGGTAATAGCCTGTGTTATTTTGGGAGTCCCTTGGACTATCCTGACCAACAATTCCAAGGGCAATTTCTCCTGACTGACACTTTTTAATGTTATATAGCTTTCAGTAATGCATACACACGTATAGATGTGTCACTCGGTGTTAGGCGTTTTACAGTCATTTAATCTCTGTGTGTGACCAGTTGTGGAAATTTGTAAAAGTCCTGTCTGTTACAAAAGAAGCTTCTTTGATGAGTGGTGAGTGGCATACTTGTTTGCATATAGGAGAATTCATATTTAGACATACTAAGAAACTACATTTGTCTAGGGATATGACAGCCTTGGGGTTTTCTCTAAGATCTATGACCTCTCTAACCATGTGTATTTGGCTCTGTTTACAGTACCATACATGAGTTTCTTCCCATTGAATGAGCTTTAAGTCTAATTAGGCAGCTAGTGATCCCCCCCCCACCAAAACTTCTGCTACTGCCCCAGTATAGATTGCTGTGTCACTCATTGTTATGGTTATTAGGCCTTAAAGCTAGGGATGGACTGTATAGTGATGGCCTCCTTAGCATTTTGCATAGTGTTTTCCAGAAATATGAGAGCTAGCATTCAGAAAGGTGGCTTCCAGATCAGTTCCAGCTCCATTACTGTAAGTCCTGTGTCTGAAGTATGTCTTGTCTTCACCAATAGCATCTTACATTCAAGCTCTTGGAAACAATCAAGAGCTGTGTCAGTTTGAGGAGTCTTTTGGACTACCCTGACCAACAATTCAAAAGGCAATGTGTCCTTTCAGGAACTATTTCTTGTTATGTAGTCTTCATCTATACATATGGACTCATGTAGAGAGATTGTATATGTAATTTTTCCATATAGTTTTGAACTACTATATTTCTTCTGATTTTTTTTTTTTTTTTTACACCAGTCAGGCATTAGCTTTTCATGTTTACTGGAAGGACTGGATGGACCCAGGAAGACTAGTCAAGAGTTCTCCAGGAAGGCTGAAATTGTGGTGATGGTGATTTGCTGGGCCTGTTGGGTCTAGCTAAGCAGAGAAGTTATGAGCTCTGGAGAGGAACAACTGGGACTGATCCCAATGCAAGGTGTAGCCCTAAAATTACTCATTCCTCCAAAAAGATTGAGCCTATGGAGAGTAAACCAGCCAGGGGCAAGATGAGGAGCACCCTGGGAAGAGGAGTGGTGCTGCCACCATGTGGAGAGTGAGCAGATGGAGAGTTAGCAGGAGCCATATTAGAATTCTGGGAGCTAGGAGTGTGCCTGTGGTCAGGAGCTTGGACCTGGAGGCAAGTGGCTGATTGCCAAAAGCTGGCAGTAACTGTGGACAAGTGGGGTGTGACCCAGCCTGCCCAACTGTGCAAAATGTGAGTCGGCATGTGGAGATGCGAGATGACCACTCATGCCATGGCCATGGTGCACAAAAGCTGATGGACACTATGGATGGGCTTGAATGGCAAGTGAGTTATGAGAAGCCTTTCTTTGTAAGTCACCCCCTCCCAGATGTCATATAAACTATACAAAATTCAAATAGGACATCTAATATTGGTTTATTAAAGGGTGCAGTCGGGAGTCTCCCAAGAAGGGAGGAAAAGGAAAAAAATGGTGAAACACAAGGGAATGGTGACCCAGAGTGGCACAATATGAGGAACTTTCCCAGCTAGTCAGGTGTTCTCTAGGGACCAAGGGCCAAGGTGGGCTGATGGAAACAGGATGAGCTAGCTCTTACTAGCTAGCAGTAAAGATGTGACCTCTGGTGCAGCAGGACTAGGGGTGGTCTCAAAGCAAAAGGATGTGCATTGGGGTGGGATTTTGGTAACACACCCCTGCTAGTCTGGGGTTCTCTGACAATCTCAGTGAGAAGAGAGCAATGACCAAGTAAAGTTGGTGGAAACAGTGCATGTAGATTCTTACGGAACACTATTTTCTTTATGTAAAATGACTTTCCATGATAATCTGGCTTTCATTTCCAGGACACTAATTCTTGTGGATTTGAATATTATCTGCTTTTAAAACTTCTCTTAAAATTACTTTTAGCATAAGAAGATAAGTGAGAACTCCTTTTGGAAAAGAGTTTGTGTTATCAAACTTTGTGAATTCAAACACATGCACATCATACAGGTAGAGTGTAAAGGTAATTCAATCAATCAGGCATTAGAAAGTAAGGATTGGTGGGTTCTACGATAAAAACATGGTCTGTGCTCCACATAATTTCTCACACTTGACAGTTGAGGGTATCTGAGCCAGCCTTTCACGCTAGCATTTGATTGCTTTTTCTGCGTACTCTCTCGGGTTGCTTAAGCCCCATTTTTAACACACAGAGGCAAGGAGAGATACTAAGGAAGTTTCTATGATGGTTAGCTCATATGTGAACACTGGGTGCCAACCCAGGTCTGCTTCAAAACAATCAGGCCACTTAACCACTGAGGTGCCTCTCTAGTCCAGGAAAAAAATATATCTTCTTTCTTTCCTTCTGCTCAGTTACCTGTATTTCTCCCAAGATTTTATTCTCACATCTGTTTTTTTCCTCCTTTCACTCCATGGAAATTTTTAAAAAATTTTTTTTTTTTTTTTTTTTTTTTTTTTTCCTTTCTCCTTTTCATTTCAGTACAAAAACTCAAACCATAGGATGATGCCTCCCATAATTGGTCCCCCTACTTCAATTAACCTAATCTAGTAGACCTCTCACAAGCATGCCTAGAGCTTTGTTCCATAGTGATTATATGTCTTGCCTAGTTGACAATCAAGCTTAACTATCACAGTTCCAACCCTTTGGACTTGGCACTCAAGAACATCATTTTTAAGCCATAAACTTGTCCCCATAGGCTCACAGCCATCCATAATGCAGAACTCATTCAAAATTCCTCAGTTCAGGGGATCCAATGTCCTCTTCTGGTCTCCACTGGCATTGCATGACATGGGTGCCCTTACATACATGCAGGTAAAACACTCATACATAAAAATAAAATAAATAAAATAAAAAGGTTTCTTTCAGGATGTGCTTGTAGATGAACTGAGAACCAAAATAACTGACTAAATGCATTTCAAATACAAAACTTCATGTCTCCTGAGTCCTATTAGTGCTACCTGTACACCCGTGTGTGTGGCTATTCATTGTGGCAAGAATACCCTACCAGTGGCCATGTCCCCAAAGGAGAGTAACTCCATTTCACAGCAGCCTTCAACTGTCAATAGCTCCTCAAGAAGGGGTGGGGCCTCGGGTTCCATCCCCATTCCTGCTGAAATTTTAAGTAGTTTGGTCTTATGAAGATCTTTGCAGGTAGTGTCTGCTGCCAGGAGTTGTGTGTATCAGCAATCTCAGGTCCAAGACTCAACATTTCAGTTTACCTCTCCATCTGACAGTTCTCACACTCTATTCATCTCCTCTTCGGTGAAGTTCCCCAGTCTTGGATAGTGAAGATTGATATGGAGGACTCATTAACATCTGAGCCCTCAGTTATTTGTATTTGTCATTTTGACCACTTATAAGACTTTACAGTAACCACTACTTACCGAAAAAAGATGCTTCTCTGACCAAAGTTGAGAGCAGTACAGATCTAAGGGGAACAATTTAAATACTGAGAATTCAGTGTGACAGCACAGTCATTTAGCAAAATGCTCTCCTTACTGACTAGATTACACAATTCCAGAAGGTGTTATTCAGGCTGCTGGGGTAAAAAAAAATGTCAGTGATCTTATTCAGTGCTGGACCTTGCAAGCTATAATTCTGACCTATTGGCAAAATGTGCCCGCAAGTGCAATAGTGCCACGATAGCCATGGAAGAAATCATTTTCTGGTTGGATAGAAGACCTACTCCAAAGAGGAATTTCATGTGTGCTGCTGCATATCTGGTTGAAAGCCAATGAGTGGGAAGACCATAGGTCCTAAGGGCAAATTTACTGCTGTGTTCCTTGTTGTGTTTTGTTTGGGTCAGGGCATACAGTTTGAAAGGAGGTTTCTTCTACACAGATCTCTCCACTTCACAAACCTGCTTCAGTCAGTAAAATCTTGTTCAACACCCACCTGATCTGTGTTCTGTATACCTCACAAATTTCATGTTCTTTTTCTCAAGCACCTGTCATTGACTGTGCAGTAAATACTCCATTTCCTTCACTTCATTTAAAGCTGTGTTTTCATTGCTACTACTTAGGAAAATTAGATTATCTCACGTGGTCCAGTAGCAGCCTCCTTAGGTTCAGGTCTAAACTCAAGAATGCCTCCTGTACTCAGACCTAGGCTCCCCAAATTTCACGCAGATACTCTAGCATTCTCCCATCTTATTTTGTATTTAGTTCTATATTTAACATTTTATTAATAGTTCACTTCTGACATTGTTATATAAATTAATGTGCACTGTGTCATAGAATGCAAGGGGATAAACAGCACTGTTGTGTGTATTTCATTGCACTATATAGTCTCTGCAATGCAATTGGTGATGTTTGACCAACTGAAATGGTCTTGTGTTTATGCAAACAAACACTATGTTCATTTTCTTTCTTGAAGTTTGTGATTTTATTCTATTTCCAACTATTACTGCCATGCTTTGTCATCTGAAACATAATCCTATAACTGCCCATTAGGTTTTTCCAAGAACTAGTCTGCTGTCTGCTTAAGATAGTTGGAGAAAACTGTTTTTTGATGACAGCTGAAATTAATAAACACCATACTTGTGAGGATCTTAGTGCATCCTGCTAAAATACCTGCAATTCCTTCAGCTGTATAATCCCATTCTTCATTGCAATATGCAACTCTTGTTTCACTTCAAGTTGCAACCATATCCTACTTTAGGATTTATTTCTAGTTTTAAAACAGATAAGAGAAATAGAGGGGGAAAAATATCCTTCTTATGCACATGTCGTTTTCTGCTCACATGTTCAGTACCTTGGGTCCTGTTAGAGTAATGGATCATTTATTCTCCTAGCTGGAGCCAACCCCTCAACACAATCACTAGATGTTCATGAGGAAACATAATTAAATCTGAATTTCCAGCCAACACAGACCATCTCTTTATTTGATAAAAGGAGAAAGAAAAGGATTAATTGTTGACTAAGTATTAAATCAAAGCTTAATGTGCTTCAAAGGCATGTACTAAATGAGTTGCAAAGATAAAGAGAAATTTCATAGTTTTACATAAATCAGACTGATATAATGCATTGCATGCATGTTCCCAAGATAAATTTACTCTAAAAAAACTGTTTGTTACACATAGTTCACTCAAATTCACCTTGTAATTCTGGTGACCATTTGAATTAGCTATCTGGCTTTCTCTAAGTAAAACTCAATATTTATTTGCCTGGCAAGAAGATTTTGCAACTTGGAATGAGGCAGCTATTGAATATAGGTTCCTAAGCACCCATAGGAGATAAAGGCTAATTATACTTTTTACTTTTTAAAATATTTTTATTGAGTTTTGTGCATTTTATATGATAGATCTTAATCAAATTTAGACCCTTTCCTCATCCATATCCTCCTGTATCCCACACCAGATTTCATTCATTAAGTCCTACCTGGTCAACCATTTGTACCCAGATGTCCCTTGGTGCAAGTTCATCCAAGTTCAGCCTATTTAGAGTCACTCCCTTAAAGAAGATCTACACTCTCTTACACTGCAGTAATCAGTTGCCAATACTTCCTCACCTAGGATTGGAGTCTGCTGTTCATTTCCCCAGTTCTATGCTGGTTTTTATCTGACTGAGTCAGCATGGGTCTTGTACATACTGTCACCTTTCTTGCAAGTTCATATGAGCAAGTTCTCAGAGGCTTGGAAGCCTCTGTTTCCTTATGTTCATGCACCAAAACAGGCTCTAACAATCTTTGCTTTCCTTCTGAAATGGTCCCAGAGCCATGAGAGGGTAAGGTTTAATACAGCAGTCCTATCCAGGGACACACGTTTGCGGTGTCTTATTCTCTAAAATTTAATCAGTTGTGGCCTATTGTATGCATCACACTCTGTTGTATGAGGAAGCAGCACTGGTGAGATTTGAAGGATGTATTAGTATGCGCTCTACACCCTGATCCACTCTGTTCCATGAGGGCATGTTATATTTTGATAGCTGCATTTCAAAGCATTCCTGCTAATTCTGTGAGAAAAAAAAAAATGACTGGGCTGTAATTCAAGAAGCTACTTATTTATATTTTAAAAGATTTTCATACACATCAAAGGAACAAAAGATGAATTTATAATTTGCACCTGCCTAGAAAAATAGAATATGAAAGAAGAGGGAAAATGCTATTTTTTAAAAAAGTACAATTATTAAACTTTTTTTTTTCATTTCTAGTTTCACTGGCAGCATCATTCATTTGTTTTTCTCTAGAATCACCTATCCTGGTCTTTTGCATTTGCCCTATACACATGCAAATATGGTATAATTCAGTCATTTCAAGATTTAAAATAAATTATTACTCACCATTGAGTCTACCTTCTATCCATCGATAGATTTAATACTTTTGTTTACACAATACTCCTTATGGATAATTCTAGAGAGGCTGTGTCATTTGTGACTTTTCAAATAACATATTTTCCTATTTTTAAGAACTTCTGTGTGAAGTAGAGGCATGCCCATACATATGAACTTATGTGTGCAGGTGTGCATACAAGTGGAATCCAGAAATCTATATCAGGTGTCTCCCTAAGTCACTCTCCACATTATTTTTTGAGATAGTGTCTCTCACTAACCTTGGAACTCAGTGATTTGATAGAATTAGCTGGCCAAAAAAACCCAAGAATCCTCTTGCCTCTGCCTCCTCAGATCTGGGATTATCGGTACAGCCTGATGTGCCTGAATTTTATGTGGATACTGGGGGACTGAACTCAGATCCCCATGTTTTCAGGACGAACACTTACTGACCGAGCCATTTCTCTAATCCATCTCATGAACTTTTGTCCAAATGCATCTTTCCTTACAATCAAAACTATTAAAATCATTGGAGTATATATTCAACAAATATATATGCATTGCATGTGTGTGTGTGTGTGTGTGTGTGTGTGTGTGTGTGTTCCAAATGGGCTTTCAAAAAGATGTAAGCAGGGCACAGTGGTGCATTGCTTTTAAACACATCACTGATAGAGAGAGGACGACCTCTGTGAGACTGAAGCCAGCCTGTTCAGTATGTGGAGTTTCAGGTCAGCTGTGGCTACAGAGAGACACTGTCTCAAACAACAACAACAACAACGACAAAACCAGAAACAATGACAGAATTTCTATGTAAGGCTAATATATTTTTACTCTCAATGATTTTATGCTCTTGCCCAATAAATATCTTTGTGATCAGTTGTTTATTATGCATCTACTTAAAGACACCAAGAGAAATGGAAATATTATCAAGGATGAGTTTCACAATAAAGTTAACTGAAATTTCCCTCAAGTGAATAGTACATACTATAGAGGAATATATATTTAACTGGGTTTTCTCTGAAACACATCCCACTGTAACTGGACCCAAAACTGCTTTTTTTTTTTTCTGTCTCTAGCACGTGTTCTTCAATAAGGCATTTTAGGTTCCCCTCAACTGAAAATCCCGAATTAGAATATTAGAGCTCATTAGGACTCAGTCTTTTGATTGAGGCTCTTGCAATTACTATTTACACCATTGTTTATGTTATAGACTTTGCTGATTTTCCTGTTCTGATATACAATATACATGAACACTAACTATTCAGCAGTTTCTATTTCTGGCCTAGGTCTCTCTTTTGAGCCATAAACTATTTTTTAAATTTCAGTGAACAGTGAAAAGAAACAGAATGTTATTATGTCCAAAACTTAGTTTGGGTTACTTCCCCCATATCTGTTCTCTCTACAGTTTTTCATTTTCAGAAGTGTTTTAAAACACATATTAAAATTTGTATGTCTAGCTATTTGCCTTATAGTTATATCTTTTGCTCTTATTAGTGAATAATTGCTTTAATAATTATTAATTTCATTAATTACAAATTAATTTTTTCCTTACTTAGAGTCCAATATCTTTTAGACCTTATCTAATTTCACTTTTATACTAAAACTAAGCAATGCTACTTTATAATTATTTCTACTTTCAAGTGAATAAACCAAGTGGTAGATACTGAATGTCTTATTTAACTTTAAACCAAACAGCAATGTCTTCCTAACTATTTTATCTCTTTTCTATTTGCACTCGGAAACTGACCAGTTATTTTTTTTGCACCAAAATTTTTAAGGTGCACCTGCACACACCAGCACACTGTACATAGGTACAAACTTTATGACCTCCAGCTCTATCACTGTCTTATAAGGAGATGAAATTGTGAAAGGTCAGTTTTGAATATGTATGATGAATCAGACCTAAGCATAAACTCCCGGAGCTGGAGTTACAAGTGGTTATAAGCTTCCAAGCATAGTTGATGGGAGTTGGACTTAGTCAGATCCAATGGAAGAGAAGTACATGGTCCATCTCTCCAGTCCATAAATTATATTCATTAATCTCAGACTTGCTAACAAGAATTATTTAGTATTTTGGTTATAGTTTAATATTTATGGCTATGTCTTAGTTTCTTTAACTATTTTCCTTATACCTAATGAACATTCGTTTTCCCTGTTAAAGCAGGTACTTTGACCAATAAAATGACAAAATGCAAAAATAACTATTCAGTGTTATTTGTAGAATAATTTTCATATTGGAAATTTAAGAAAAGGTAAAGGATACACTAGGTCAAGATATAGTAGGCATATATATATGAGCATATTTGTTGCATTAAAAATATCTGCTCTATATTACAATAAGAAAACAATGATAAAGTTCACATGAATTTTACATCTTACTTTAATATATATATTAACAAAACAGAAGTCAGCAAGTATAAAAGCAAATAAAATCTGTATACATTATATGGTAATGAATTTTCTAAAAGAAATAATAGTGGCTGGAGAGATGGCTCAGCAGTTAAGAACACTGGCTGCTCTTGCAGAGGACCCAGGTTTGATTCCCAGTGTCCACATGATGGTTAATAACTGTCCCTACTCCAGTTCCAGTGTATTTGACACCCTCTCCTGACCTCTATGGGCATTGTATGACATGGATGCACTTACCTACATGTAGGCAATACACTCCTTACTCAAGAAGCAAAATTATTAAATAAAAATATTAAAAATCTAGTCATAAGCCAATAAAATCATTATATATATATATATATAATTTGGGAACTAAGGAGATGACTCTGTTGGCAAAGTTCTTACTGCTCAAGCATGAAGACCTGAGTTTACATCTCTTGCACCCACATATAAACTGGAATGTGTGGCCTATGCTTGCAACATTGGTGCTGGGGAAAGGCTAAGACAGAAGAATCCCAAGGGCTTTCTGGCCAGTCTGTCTAGAAGAAATACTGAGCTCCAGGTACAGTGAGACACACTGTCTCAAAAAAAAGGTAGAAAGGGACAGAGGAATATACCTGAGATCAACCTCTGGCCTCCACATGTGCACATACAGGCAGAACACCCACACACATATACACTACGTTGCACTGTTTCTGTTTTCATTTATCTCTATCTGCCATGGTCTAAATGTTATGTCCACCCAATATTGGCATGATAAAATTCATATTTTTTAAATGTACATCATACATTTATTAATAACAATCTTCTCAACTCCAAAATTGGGAACAAGGAATAAAAATAAAAATTCATTGCACTACTTAGTAAAGCATTACTAGTAACTTTCATAAAAAAATGTAAAAACTTTATTAAAAATTTATCAAGCCTTCAAATAATTTTTAATGCATATTTATAATATTTATAATGCATACATTTAAAACTATTTGTTAACTGATACAATGGAATGTGATTTGAGAAAATAACTCAGCAAGTGATTCTAACAAACACCCCTGTGTTTTCATAATCTGAAACAAATGGCAAAATGAGGTAAGCAAATGTGTAACAGGGGACACAGCTGTCTAATGAAGGCCCACAGATATTTGTGAAAAATGTTCTCAGAAGTGAGTTGGCAAACCTCATTCGAAAGTTGATGTGGTATTGGGAAGTGGCTTTTGGTAGATGATTAGGTTGTTATGGCAAGGCCTTCATGAATGAGATCAGTTAGCACCTTTAAAACAGACCCCAAAGAGCTCCTTCATCGTACCACTGCTTAAGGTCACAGCAAGAAGCTTCCCCTCCCCCAGATATCAACAGTTTCCAGCCCCTATAACTGGAATAGAAATGTGTATCACTTAACATTCCTCAAATTTGTAGTAATTCACTGAATCAGCCTCTATCTGCTTGCCATGCACATGACCTTTACTCATCAAATAAACAAATAATCATGCCTCTCTGCATATCCCCTGGGGCATCTAAATTAGCCAAAACATACCTGAAAAGATGACTGTGTTCCTGAAACCAACCTCCCTCCAGAAAAAACATCCTTTTTCATGCAAATTTCCTTTCCCAGGATATATATTCCTCAGATTAAGAAATACTGGCATTAACTGGATATTGCAATGTGGATATTTGATCTCAAATAGATACAAAGTGTTTATTTAGACTTCCTCATATCTAGTAATGCAGAATCAGAAACTATTCCCTAAGTATCTGCAGAAATTAGGCTCAAGTAAAATTAAAGACTGATGATTTCAAGGTTAACTTCATTCTTGTTCCTCTATTAGATAAATTTACCAGAATAAACTTATTGTGGAAATTCTTAAAACCAGTTGAAAGAGTCTTTCTTTTGGTCAATACTGTCTTTGATCATTATAAATTATAGTATCTATGAAAAAAACAGAAAAGTAACATAAAATAGACAAAGTGAGGCAGCCCAATAGTCAATGAAGAAATTATTATGTCAAATACTGGAAGTTAAATATAGTATGATGACATTATCTAGAGTCAAGATTGTTAGTATTCTCAAGCCAAAAGTAATTCTTTAGAAGTGTATTTAGTAGCAGAAAGTAGCTATTTTTTCCAGTTATAAGAAAGAATTTACAATATGGCTTTAGTAGTTTATTTTGAACAATAATTTACCTTTTCAATGATTATAGATTTCTTTTCTAACTGGTAGAAACCGAGACAACAAATAACAATTTTGGTGGAGAATGTAGATAATATTACAGCCTGTCAAATACAACAAAGAAAGATAGGTCACTGAGAATTTGTAAATATAGTATCTGTCTGAGAAAAATCAAATCACACTAATTTTTCTGAATATTACTGGACATTTGTGAAATAATTTCATAATTCAAATTGCATTTTTTAAATGGAAACTTGAAATGTTATTTTAGTCACTCTGTTTATGATAGCTCCACTTAGACAAAATGGAAGACATTTAGGAGATATTTTTGAAAGCCTAAAGCATTTCTTAATCTTTGTCTTCTTTTCAGTTATTATCTAATTAAATTTTATTGGCTTCACTTTTATTTTAATGGTAAAGTTTTCCCTGAAGGACTGTATGAATAATATATGATTAAAATACAGATGTATATAAACACAAGCAAAATTCAAATTCAGAAAAATCTTAGAAAAAATAAAGACTTTGAATGCTAAAAATATATTCTTCTTTGCAGATTATAGGTTTATAATATAATCCTAGACAAGTGAGCTTAATGATAGCCAGGTGCTATGTTTATTTATTTATTTATTTATAATTTATTTTATGTTTTTGAGAAAGGATCTCTCTTTAATGTCAGCTGGCCTGGAACTTGCTATGTAGACTAGATTGGCCTTATGTCACAGAGAGCTGCCTATTTCTGCCTTCATAGTGCTGGATTAAAGACATGTGCCGCCACACGCAGTTTCTCATATGCTTTTATTTATTTTATTTATTTATTTTTTTAATAATCACATGATTGGAAGAAGCATTTCATTACAGCTTTAACATATTTGATAAAAATTTCCAGAGCAAAGATAAATATCTTTCAAAAGTGGCTATAAGTTTTTAGTTTCACAGTTGAATTAATATAATTATACAATATTGAACTCAGTATAAACCCTTTAAGGCATAAAATTGAATGACTTTTTAACCTTACAAAAGATTTCCATTTTATTTTAAAATATAATGTTTCCTACAGAAAGACTCATTGTTTTTGCTACTAACACTTAGATGTTGGCACATAAGATACATCTCTATGTATCTGATTATTACTAGTCATAGTTGGTTACACTCAGATTCTTAGTGCCTGAGTATGGACATAAAGTCATCAGGTAGATTTCAATGGTAATGTTTATCATCTCTACTAATTAACATGAAGTAAATTTTTATGATTCCTCCTCAAATATAACTCATTTTTAAAACTTGTTAATGTTTGTGTGTGATTATTGTACAGAACATCCCAAACAATCTTATTCATCATTCTACCCATTTCCCAAATGACATCCTTTCATATAGCACTCCCCCTGTGTTCCCCAGGGGTTCTAGTTCCTCTAAATGGTGGGTCCTGCTTCAGAGAATGGACTGGGCAGAGTGAACCACGGAAGGAGGGGCTTGTAGCACCATCTTGGGTCAAGACTGGTGCTGGCAATGGGCACACAGCAGCCAGGCATACTCAAGGACTGAATGGCCCCACACTTATGGACCTGGGGCAAAATCACTGGTCCCGGAGGTGTGAGCTAATGCTAAAGATGACTATGAGCATGGCATGGGAGCAGTCTGATAAGGTTGGCTCTGAGCTGTGCCACCAGAGGTGCCCCCTGATTTGAGCAGCGCAGGGCTAGGCACCGGGTGCTCATTCCTTTGTAAGTTACTCCACTCTCACCCCCCCATGATAATAATAAATGCACTTAAAGATATGTTATATGGTTTGCCTGATAGTGCAAGTTACCCCAAGAGAACTCTGGTGACAAAATTGGTGCAGCCTGGAGGATGGCATTAATGACAAACCACTGAAGTTTGGAAAAAGCTGGAGTGCTGATGGAGGTGCTGATGTGGTTTTTACAATGGATTAACAAAAAGAGGCCAGCCACGCAGAAGCGTGGATCACAGCTATGTTGTAAATGTGGGGATGTGTTGAGGGTATGTGAAGATTTGTTAAAGGTTACCCAAAGGCTAGAAAATCTTTTACTTGCTCTGGACCCAAACTGACTGCCCAGAGAGGGTGTGTAGCCACTTTGCATAATAAAATATGTGCCTCAGGCAGGGGAAGCTGAAAAGGCTAGGGAAGTCCTGGCAGACCCATTTGTGAAGCTAGAAAGAGAGAAAAGGCCAGATACTTGTGTAAGATCCAAAGACTCAGAGGAAAAGACAAATAGTAGTAAAAAGGAAACAAAAAAAAGGTAACTGTGCAGTAGCTAGGAAATATTCCATGCTAGATAGAACTGTGAAAACTAGGAAAAATTTACAAGCAAGCAAGCAGAGAGCACCTGGCCACATGGCTTGTGAGAGTGGGACATGGGAGCAAACAACATCAGTCAAAGTCCTTCAGAAGCTTCACAGCTGAGTTATATAACCACCCATCCATCCTTATGATATAGGCTGTTCAACTTAGGCTGATGCAGGAGGGAAGCAGTCCTTAATGGGATGGCTGGTTGAAGGCATTAAAGATACATGGTGTCACCAAGGGAGGATAACATGATTAGCATGGGCTGGAGGACTATAAAGGAGGGGCAGGCATTCCTGAGAGAACTAGGTATGAGAAAAGCAATATATGATGTCCAGTTCACTGGGCCAGATGAGACTGTTCACCAGAGATATGAAAGAAAGCTTAATTCAACTGGGTCCTTGAGAATGGTATGGGACTTTAATGGTTTTACTAAGTCCTTTGATGAGACAGGATCTTTGAAAAGTGAGACAGGCTTTGGCAAATCTAAAGGATTCTAACCAGCATGTAAAACCTGACTGTAAAATAAAAGAACACTCTATAAGAGTTATAAAAAAGAACAGACTGAAGAAATGTTTCACTTGGGTTACTCAAAGACAAATGTGGCAAGACTTATGTCAAGCCCAAATTCCCAGAGAAAAAAATTGATAGAAAAACGAATTAGGTACTAAGGATTTCTGGAAGGCTTTAAAACCAGAAGAACAGTTTACAAAAAGCATTTGAAGGATAAAAAATGTACAGAGGGTGGTTAAGAATCCCCAAGGATTAAATAAGATGCATTTCTTGTTAGGGTCCGAGACTCCATGGGCTTCCCAGGAAAACAATATGTACAAGCACAGAGATGTATTTCAAGCAAAGTCTTTATTAAGCCAGCTAGCTGGGGTTGACCATCCTACCAAGACACGCAGGCCTGGTTAGAGCAATTGACCCTGAAGCAACTTCAGGCAAAGTTTATATAGAATTTTCACAGCCGTTGTACCAGAGCCTGCACATTTTCACACAAGCAATAGCTTTAAAATACCTAACCTATAGATTTAAGTTAATTCATGTGTGTCACCCTCTGGGTGGTACGTGTCAGTTTCCTGATTTCTGTAATCTCTTATTTACACAAGCATTTCTGACCGCTTTCTATTATCTCTCACATGCCTACATGACTTATCATGGGTCACGCACCAGAGTTGAGTGGCTCTTACCCAGGAAGTTATAAGCAATGAAGTAATTAAACTTAAGTACTATTAAATTTTCTTTCTCTCTCTTCAATCTTTGATTTCCTCTGTATTTTTCCCTTACATTTTCCCCCCTTTTTCTTGATCAGACTGAGGAATCCTCCTCAGCAGTATCCACGGCTTGATATTTTTGGCGAAGGACCAAGAGTTGGACAGTGTCAAATTTCTCCTGAACAAACCTAAGCAACCTATTTATTATGCATGGACCAATTGTGACTATTAACAGTAAGATGACTAGTGGCCCTGTGCCTGCCGAGAGGAGGGTTGTAAACCATGGTCTATGCTTAAACCAAGACTCAAACCAGCTTTCATTATTTTCATACTCCTTGCGCCTCCTCTCCAGGTCCTTTTTTAACTTGGTCAAGGATGCCCTGACTTCCCCTGTCTTGTCCACATAGAAACAGCATTCTTCTTTTAAAGCTGTTCATAGCCCATCCTCCTTCAAAAATAGGAGATCCAAGCCCCTTCTGTTTTGTAACACCACCTCTGATAAGGAAGAGAGAGATTGCTCCAAGTCCGACATCGTCTGCCGGAGCTGTTCTAAGTCCCTGTCAATTGCTAGCCTTAGGGCCGTGAGCTCTTGCTCTCATGTTACTAGGGCTGAGATTCCTGTCCCTGCTCCAGCCAACCCCATGGAGAAGAGGGTTCCAATGGTTAAGGCAGTAATGGGCTCCCTTTTCTTCCAGAGAGGACTCTTTTTCCTCCCAATAGGAGAGGAGGGATTCATGAGAGTGGTATGAAAGATGGGGCAGAATGGCCACAAGCACACAAAATTCATTATTAGCATTAAATACAGAGGTGGATAGGGCTGGGGTGAGGCCTGTTTTTGAACAGAGCCACCAGCCCGAGGTGGGTATAATCCACTTCCCCTGCTCCCACGGGGTGTTATTACATGAGGAGCATAACTTGCTTTGGGATGTTGGAACTGTGCCTACACACATGCCAGAGGCTGAGATCTGGGCAAGAGTAAGTCCCCATGGTCTCCCATCCCAATAGGTGGGATGAGAGTTGTTGAGAGTATAGGAACTACTTATCCCAATAGCCTCATAAAAGGGTGGGGATCCTGGGTAGCACAGCCAACAGTGGTCAGTAAGAGAGGGAATGGTATGATAAAGGGTGTCTACTACATCTTGCACCATCTCCTACATAAGGTTGCTGGGAGTCTGTGGTTTCGCAGCTGTCCCCGGACTTTCCATGGCTGGGGCTGCTGATGTCATTGCGGTGCCTGATGGCTTGAAAGTGGGCCTAGGAGACCCAGGCAGGGGAGGTCAGGGCCTCAGACTAGGGGTATTTAACACCAGGTTAGGTCCTAACCACTGCCTCGACCTGGAGGAAGATCTGGAACAGGACCCCCCTCCATGGCATCTGGTAGAGCATCAGACCCCATGTCAGCCCATCTATCCACCTTTTATCGTTTTTTCCCTTTGAGGTAAAGGTGATTTTTAACCTGGTTGGCCAGTGGAGATACTGTCCATTGGTTATACGAAGTAGTAAACCTCATATCAATCAGGTCAGGGGAAACCTCCCATCTCCGCCGCCCATCATTAACTTCCACACAGTTCCATTCAGCATAGTAGAGTCTATCAGCACCCCCACAATTGCACCTCCACCAACCTGTCCGAAAACCTGGGCAAGCAAAGAACCCGTTTGCCCGCAAAGCTTGGCAGTTGACTGTGGATGATGAGTCAACCAAAGTCCGTTTTTTCATATAATACTGTTCCTGGTGGTTTCTCTGGGGGAGGTGATAAAATTGCCCCAGTACAAGTTCTAAGTCAACATACAGATCTGGCCACCATGTCCACAACAGGGCCGTATGGGAGGTGCGGTTCCATTCCTCATAGGCGTCGCCGCTTCGCAGGATCCATGTCTGATGTACCGGTTGGTGGGGGTTGATGCTCTGAGCTCCCGCTGTCACTACTATTCTCTGGAGAGCCCATAACAGTGAGCTTATCAAGAGGAATCCTTTCATGTCCGGCTCAGCTGTAGCTTCAAGGGATTAGCAGGATTTGGCCGCACCTCCCACTTCTTCACACAGGATTCCGGGTCCTCGAGAGGCAGGGCCTTCCAAACGTGGGTGTGGTGGACCCAGGGAGCGATGCCGACAACCTTTAGGGCAGTGGGGGTGGTAGACAATACAACATAAGGTCCCTTCCATCTGGGTTCAAGA
>NW_008352267.1:1811-3266 GCF_000622305.1 Nannospalax galili | reverse complement strand
CCAACCTCCCCCTTTAAGCTCCTTCCCCGGGACTCGCTTTCTAATCCATTCAAGGTCCTGAGGGGAAGAGTTAGGGTTGGGAGGTAGGGCTGGCAGTTCAGGGATGGGCACCTCGAGAGCTGCAAGTATAATGGAGTCCGAGAGGGCTGCCCTCCTAGCTTCCGCATCAGCAAGGTTGTTGCCAATGGCCTCAGGAGTCTTCTTTGACTGGTGGCCCAGCACATGTGTAACTGCCACTGCTTTTGGTTTTTCAACAGCAGCTAGCAACCTTTGGACTTCTTGCAAGTTTTTTAGTTCCTTTCCTTCCGCAGAACGGAATCCTCTTTCCTGGTAGATAGCGCTGTGGACATGGACAGTGCCAAAGGCATACCCGCTCTCTGTGTAGATGTTGGCCCGTCTGCCTTCTGCTCTCTCTAAAGCCTCAGCGAGAGCAATAAGTTCCGCCTTCTGGGCTGAAGTTCCAGGGGGCAGAGCTGCACTCCAGATAACTTCCCCTGTGTGAGTCACCACTGCCGCTCCAGCTCTCCTGACCCCCCACCTGCACAAAGCTGCTCCCATTTGTGTACCTATTTAGTCCACAGTTTGGCAGCGGCATGTTTCTTAGGTCCACCCATACCTGGATGATCTTGGAGAGAATGTCTCTACAGTTATGGAGGTGGGCCAACAGGTCTGGGTCCGGCAGGAGGGTGGCAGGGTTCAGGGTCACTGTGTCAGAGAAGGTGATTCATGGAGAATCTAGCAGGAGTCCTTGGTAATGGGTTACTCTAGCATTCATCATCCACTTTCCTGGAGGGTGCTGGAGAATCCCCTCCATGGTATGTGGGGCTGTCACCCTCAGGTTCTGGCCAAAAGTCAGCTTGTCTGCTTCTCTTACTAGTAGGGCGATGGCTGCTAGGATGTGCAAGCAAAGTGGCCACCCAGAGGCTGTTGGGTCTAGCCGTTTAGACAAGTAGGCCACCGGTCTCTTCCATGGGCCCAGCTGCTGGGCCAGGACTCCTTTAGCCACTCCCTTCTTTTCATCTATAAACAAGATGAAGGATTTTTCTGGGTCTGGCAGAGATAGGGCAGGGACCTGGAGGAGGGATTCTTTTAGTCTGTCGAAAGCCTCTTGTTGTTCCTGACTCCATTTCCATCCCGGCCCTTCCTTAGTAGCCTCGTATAGCGGCCGGGCTATTTCTGCATACCCCGGGATCCAAAGCCTGCAGAACCCGGCTGAGCCAAGAAATTCCCTCACTCCCTGGGGTGAGGAGGGTGTGGGAATAGTCAGGATAGTTTGCTTCATGGCTTGCGTCAGCCACCTGGCTCCATCCGATATCCTGTACCCCAGGTAGACTACTGACCTCTGACAGATGTGGGCTTTCTTAGCACTGGCTCGATATCCCAACCCGCCTAGGTCTGCCAGCAGGCTCCCTGTGGCTTCTTCGCATTCCTCATGGGTTTCTGCAGCCAGCAACA
>NW_008352267.1:0-505 GCF_000622305.1 Nannospalax galili | reverse complement strand
GCCCTTTGGGGTGACTCAGGATTCTCTTTCACCCCAGCCAAGAATATCCTGGCCATCTCCTCCCTATGTTTCTTGTTCTCCCTACTCTGGAACCTTCTGTCCTCTTTCCTATATTTGTCCTGCATCTCCCATTCTTCCTTCCTTAGCCTCTCCTCCCTGTCTTCCAGAGTTTCCCTAGCATTGAAGACCTTCTCTGCTTGCTGCAACATTTCCCTGATAGAGATTTCTCCCAGATCATCCCATTTATGGAGTTTCTCCCTGATGTCAGGGGCTGCCTGATTGATAAATAAGATGACCACAGCTGATCTATGTTCCTCTGCCTCTGGGTTTATAGGGGTGTACTGCCTGTAAGCATCAAACAGCATCTCCAGATACGCGGCCGGGCTTTCAGTTTCCCCCTGAACAATAGTTTTACCTTAGCCAGGTTAGTGGGCTGTCTGACGGCTGCCTGGAGACCGGTCATTAGAGTCTGGTGGTAGACCCAGAGATGCTCCCTACCTTCTGT
>NW_008352266.1:36697-36883 GCF_000622305.1 Nannospalax galili | reverse complement strand
ATTAACAGATAAATATTATAGGGAAGAACATGCAAAAACAATACAACTTATCCAACAGAATCAAAATGCTACATTATGTTCAACATATAAACAAGCATTCGATGAAATTGCAAATCAGTTAAATCAACTATTTACCTTAGGTATAGAGAGAAGAACTAGAAAATATCAAGTTATATTAAAC
This sequence comes from Nannospalax galili, assembly GCF_000622305.1. Lineage (NCBI taxonomy): Eukaryota > Metazoa > Chordata > Mammalia > Rodentia > Spalacidae > Nannospalax > Nannospalax galili. The sequence continues at coordinate 36,702 of NW_008352266.1, read as the reverse complement.
CCTAG
>NW_008352266.1:35646-36161 GCF_000622305.1 Nannospalax galili | reverse complement strand
AGTAATATAGTAGGTATTTTAAGTACCAACACCTATGTAAATAAAGATTGGGTTAATAATATACAAAATTGTGGATTCTGGGATACCCTAGCAAGGATAGCCAAATTCAATTTCGTTTGCATACCAGTAGTTGGGTGGTGGCACAAGATATGGCTATATGTCAAATATACAATTTACATAGCAATAATAGTGATAATCATTATAATGCTTAAACCGATATGAACATGCATAAAAAAGATGCTCAGGGCATGCCTGAGAAATCTAAATTGATCCGATAGTATCGTTACAGGACAAACATGAGTGGACCATCGAGAAGATGGAATGACTTAACAGCAAAATATGCAACCCAAAGATTCTTTCATAGATGTGCTTACAAGCATTTTGATGGTATATCTGACATCTTTAGTAGAATGGGTATAATATGGAATTCAAAACACTATGAATTTTGTAAAAACCCATATCGATCATATTGGATGTCAGGACCCCCTGAACTAGACCTATTACCACAATTAATT
>NW_008352266.1:34264-35475 GCF_000622305.1 Nannospalax galili | reverse complement strand
TTGAGACTGATTTCTTTAGTGGGAAAAAGCTTATACAATGTACCAATGCAAATTCCCTACAAGCACATGCAACAAGAGTTTTAGGTAAACTCTTCTTAGAAGAGTGCATATTTCAACTGACTTATTATAGAAACTGGCTGGAAATGTACATTAACTGGAAAAAGCACAAGAGAGCAGTAAGGAAAAATAGATACATAAACAATGCTTGCTTCTCATTTGGATTTAGCTTAAACAGATATAATTGCCCAATTTAAGCCTAGATATACATAAACATAGATATACAGAAGGTAAGACATACATTTTGACTCATCCTTAGACATACAGTTAGAATAATACTTAGACTACTTAGAATAATGCTTAGGATAATAAGAGGAAGATGGCGACTCATACTTTGTAAATCCTCTGGCCTGCGAGCCAATATGATACCTTTTATGTTGACTACATTTCAGGTATCAAGGGATGGAATGTACTGAATGTATTAGGAAAGTAGAAATAAATTAAGATGAATAAAAGAGTGACTTTGAAATGAAACTAGAAACTTGATGTGACACTCTGTGAAGTAGAGAAGTAGATAAGAAACTAAGTTGTAACCTAGGAATTTATTAGGAATTTAGAAATTAGGAATTAAAGATGACTATTAACTCTGTAACTCTGAAACCAAATTGAACATTGCTGTGACACTGTGTGAAGTAGAAGCTAAGTTGTAACCTAGCAACCAAGTAGAACCTACGTGAGTTGAGTGCCTGTGTGTTGGTGATAAGTGACCACATGGTATGACCCATATCTTAAAGAACAGCTGAAGCTAATGACGTAAATGGAATGAACTATAGCCAAAAGAGAAACATATAAAAACTGGCAGCTCAAAGACTCCATCGATGCTTGGCTACATGAGACGCTGACTCGCTGGGCCTCATCCCAGCGCATCGCCCAAGAACTGAGACCAGCCTGAAGCTCTGCCCGAGACAAGACCAGACTGGAGCCTCGCCTGAGACCTGATCGAGGACCTGAGCCTGAGAGCCAGAGACTGAGGGAGTCTGCTACAACCGAACGTGATCAGAACCTGCAAGAGACAGCTCCACAGCCAGGAGAGTGCACAGATTATGGTGGATGAGAGAACCTCTCCACACGGAGTGACTGAAGGCTTAACCTCTGGAAGGTACTCCCTGAGACTTTGGGACTCTTAACTGCTAGAGGACCAGGTTTCCCCTTGA
>NW_008352266.1:30464-33792 GCF_000622305.1 Nannospalax galili | reverse complement strand
TCTGGCCCAGCAACATGGGCATCATACATTGCTTTTTGCATACCTAGTTCTCTCAGTAATGCCTGTCCCTCCTTTATATTCCTCCAGCCCCAGTTAATTATGGGAGTTTCCCTTGGTAATGACCATGTATCTTTAATGCCTTGCACCAGCCATCCCATTAAGGACTGCTCCCACCTGGACTGACCCAGGTTGAACAGCCTATGTTGCAAGGATGGATGGGTGGTTATGTTGGGGAACCCTGCTGTTAGGGTTGCAGATTCTTCATGTCCGGTTAGCCCTGAGGGCTCGGTGCCTGATGGAGAGACTCCCCTTTCCAGCAGGGGGACTCCTGCTCTCTTCCTGGCTAACCTTGAAGTGCCGCCACAGATGCCTTATCTGAAACATGACCTCTGGCATAGAAACTACCCGGTTTTTTCTATGTTATAATCAGGCACTGTCTGACAGCCTGAAAGATAGAAGCCCACCGCCATATGTAAATAAAGCATACTACGAGCACCTATCAACTGAGGCTTTTGCTACTGCCTCCACACTATAAATTCTCTAGTTTCCCCCCTAATAAATGGGAGCTGTATCACTAAACTTGGCTGAAGCTGTGTCACTGAATTTGGCTGAGCTGTTTTCACTGTGTCTGGACCTGTGTTTCACTGTGCCTGGGACCAGCCTGTGATCAGTCTTCCCGGAGGAGCTGTCTTCCGTCAGCACTCATGCGCCGCTTCTGCGCTGGCCCCTCCTGCTCTCCAAGCCTTCGTGGATCAGTGGCCAACGTCCCACGAGCAGAGGAAAAGCCTCCCACAGCTAGCCCGAGCCTCCCACAGCTTGGCGCAGAGCCTACAGCCGCCTGCAGAGCCCGCCTGCACCTGCCACAGCTGGAGAGAGAGAGAGAGAGAGAGAGAGAGAGAGAGAGAGAGAGACCCACCACCCGGCAGCTGGCGCCCGAATGTGCGGCTCCTGGAACGTGCAGAATTCGTGAGTATCACCCTCATCAGGGGGGCATCAGCAATCCCTTTCTCCTATCAAGAGTTGAGTGTCCATCCAATCAGGGGGACATCGTGAGTATCTCTCCCACCAGGAGAGCATCAAAAATCTCTTTTTCCTTCATCTCCCATCAGGAGATTAAAAGGCAGCTTTGCCTTTAAGCCATCCCCACCTTTGCAGGATCAGGAATCTCTCTTTCCTTCATCTCCCAACAGGAGATTAAAAGGCAGCTTTGCTTCCAAGCCACCCCACTCTTGGGGACTGGCAGTCTCTTCTCTCTTCCTCCTTTTATTTTCGGTCTGAGTCTTCACGTGGGACCGTTAAAGACAAAGAAGCAACTGAAGATTTCTGGTCAGGGCTACTCCTTGATGTAAGCTGGAGGCTCTTGAGTCCTCTTAACGGACCCCGACAGCCTGCATGGGCGTAGACAAAAGACCTCCCATCTATACATCTTTCTAATACAAAAATCTGGTAACGCAACAACCAGTCACAAGGACGGTTGCCAGTTCTTTAAACCTGCGGGCAGGCTTGTGCTGTGGACTAAAGTGGAATCCCCTGAGATTTTGACCCCAGGCATGTTCCCTTAGAAATCAGCACTTCACCCCACTTTCCTTTCCTATCTTAACACCGCTAGAAAAAAAATCCCCAAAGTTCTAAGGGATCTTCACATAAGCCTTAAAGTCAACTTCTAAAATAAACTTCCCTAATCGGTTTTGTTATCTTGCCCCTGGGGTACTCAAACCAAAGCTAAAACCAGTTAGGTGAGAATTTAAATTAACTAGCCCCTGCGGAGCAATTAAAAGTTCAAGGTGGCTTGCACTGTGTAGACAAACAAGCAAAAAATTTTAAAAGCCATTTTTTTTTCCTGTAAACCTTAAATCTGCAGCTAGGCTTGTAAAAATTTTAAAAAGGCCATTTTTTTTTCCTGCAGACCTTAAGTCTGAAGCTAGGCTTCTGTCTGTCAGAACGCCCCCTGGTGTCAGACTGCTCCAGGAATATTAAACGCCAGACAACACTATTTTCCTTTTTATAATGGGTAATTTAACATCACGCCAGAAAAAACTCCAAATTCGTTCCTTTAAAACCCTGCTTAAATCTAGAGGACTTAAGATTTCCAAAAAAGAAAGCTCAAAATTTTGGAACAAATTATATCAATTTGCACCCTGGATCCTATCAGCAGACATTTCTGATCCAGAGGTCTGGACTAACATTGCCTATCTGGCTCATAAAAAGGAAATCCAGGAAAGACACAATTTGCCCCTTTCCTTTCTCCCCATAATAGAAAAAATAAAAAAGACCCTAAAGATTTCCCAACAGCAGATTCAACAGCCCTAAAAAATAAAGAAAAAAATCCTGCAGATTGCCCAGTAGCAGATTCAACAGCCCCAAAAATAAAATTTGACCAAGTCAGACAAAACCCACCCATCAACAAAAATAACTCTTACCCACCTCTTGCTGATTTAAGAAGCCCAGATGTTAATGCCCAGACTTCAGAAACTCCCAAAGATCCCCAGATAAATCCCCCTCCCCCTTCCCCTCTGCTGCCACCACAGCCTGTGGTGCCATCCACCCCACAGCCATTCAACAGCTCTATAATCTCAGGGATAATGGGAGTTGTTGCGCCCCAAATCTCCAGACACAATGGCCTCAGGACCCAAAAACCCCATCGGTAAAAGCTTTTCCTGTTAACCTACAAATAACAAGGCAACGCCCACTGGCTTGGTACTCACTCCCAGCAGCAGACTTAAAAGAGCTGCGCCAAGCTGTTCGTGAGGATGGGATCCATGCTTCATGGACAAAATCTATACTACAAACATTTAATACTAACCTGCTAACCCCCCAGGACTGGAGAGGTATCTGTATCTACCCTCCCCAGTCCATTATTTGTACAATGGGAGGCTTTATTTAGAGATGAATGCCTGATGCAGGTTAAAAGAAATGACACATATAATCAACAACTAAGACCACAGCAGGGACAGGATCCACCACATGGATTCATAGATTGCAACTATGACCAGCTTTTTGGCCAGGGCAACTTTTCCACAGGAATCCAGCAGGCTGTGATTCCTGCTGGCTGTTTTGAGCAGGTCCGCTTATGTGCACTACAGGCCTGGGATGGCATAACCCCCTTGTCCACCGGGCCTGGAGAGACTTCTTCATTAACTTTCTTAAAACAAAAACCAACTGAAACTATCCCAGACTTTATACTAAGAGTGCAGGCCAGTTTAGATAGAAAAATAACAGATCCTGCAACCAAACCAATGCTTTTAAACAGCCTTGTCTGGGAAGGGATGACCCCTGAGCACAGACAAGCATGCCAGGGACTAAAAAATGAACATTATGACAAATGGAT
>NW_008352266.1:25352-25489 GCF_000622305.1 Nannospalax galili | reverse complement strand
TAGTAATTCCTTGTTTTCATGGCTCCTACCTTTTGTTGGCCCCCTGGTCATACTGTGTGTTATTTTGATGCTTGCTCACTGTTTTATAAGATTTCTTCGCCGACAAATTACTGCTATTGCTAAGATCACTATAAAAG
>NW_008352266.1:23368-25195 GCF_000622305.1 Nannospalax galili | reverse complement strand
ATAGCTGTGAGCAGCTCGGCGCCTGATGGAGAGACTCACCTTTTCAGCAGGGGGCCTCCTGCTCTCTTCCTGGCTCACCTTGAAGTGCCGCCACAGATGCCTTATCTGAAACATGACCTCTGGCATAGAAACTACCAGGTTTTTTCTATGTGAAAATTAGGCACTGTCTGACAGCCTGAAAGACAGAAGCCCACCGCCACACGTAAATAAAGCATACTACGAGCACCTACCAACTGAGGCTTTTGCTACTGCCTCCACACTATAAATTCTCTAGTTTTCCCCCTAATAAACGGGAGCTGTATCACTAAACTTGGCTGGAGCTGTATCACTGAATTTGGATGAGCTCTTTTCACTGTGTCTGGAGCTGTGTTTCACTGCGCCTGGGACCAGCCTGTGATCAGTCTTCCTGGAGGAGCTGTCTTCCGTCAGCACTCATGCGCCGCTTCTGCGCTCGCCCCTCCTGCTCTCCCCACCTTCATGGGTCAGTGGCCAACGACCCACAAGCAGAGGAAAAGCCTCCCGCAGCTAGCCCGAGCCTCCCGCAGCTTGGCGCAGAGCCTGCAGCCGCCTGCAGAGCCTGCCTGTACCTGCCGCAGCCACAGAGAGAGAGAGAGAGAGAGAGAGAGAGAGAGAGACCCGCCACCCAGCATGGTTATATACCTCAGCTGTGAAGCTTCTGAAGGACTTAGACTAGCATTATTTGTGCCCATGTACCATACCCTCAGGAGCCATGTGGTGTGGTGCTCTTTGATCTCTTGTTTGTAAGTCTTTTCTAGTTTCAATAGCTCCAGTGTGGAGTATTTTCTCATAGCTTCCGCACTGTTAACTTCTTCATCTTTTTGTATCAAAGGTTGAATTTCAGGGGCAGCTTTACCTACTTTTATTAGGTCATTGATTTTCTCATTACTATCTGTCTTTTTTCCTGGGTCCTTTAACCTTACACAAGTTAAAATCTTCCATTTTTCCTCTCTTAAGCTTTGGGGCTGAGAGTAATTCCTTACACTTTTCAGCATCCTCTGCCTTGGGCAAGTCTTTTATTATGTAAAGTAGTGGCCACACCACCTCTCTGTTTTCCTCTTTTGCTTGTAAGGTGTTTTCCAGGATCTCTAGTTGTGGCAGACTCCATTTTTTTTTAACAACTGAGATATTTGTCCACATTTATTTCCTCTCTTAAGCTTTGGGGCTGAGAGTAATTCCTTACACTTTTCAGCATCCTCTGCCTTGGGCAAGTCTTTTATTATGTAAAGTAGTGGCCACACCACCTCTCTGTTTTCCTCTTTTGCTTGTAAGGTGTTTTCCAGGATCTCTAGTTGTGGCAGACTCCATTTTTTTTTAACAACTGAGATATTTGTCCACATTTATAGCACAACTGTGGCCAAGGGATTTTTCCCTTTGAGTCCATCCACATCTGCGTGGCTTGTGTCATTCTAGTTATAAATTCTGTGATCCATTGTATAAGCCATGTAAGTACCACAGCTCACCTCCTTGCTTTTCCTAAACTACTGAGGTTTGTGGTTTCCAGCATTATCCTGCCAACTATGCCCATTTGTTTCACTAGTTTTTCCCTTTCAACCCTCTGGGAGACTGGCCCTCAGCGATTGGGGTCTCTAGGTCCTGATGCAGATCGACAAAACCAGCATAACACATTTCTATTGGGCTTTGTATAATTTACAAGACATTTGGGAGGGGGTGACTTACAAAGAAACAGCTTCTCTTAACCCCAGTGCCATTCAGGCCCTGTGCCATGCCCCATGGGATGCCCCACCATTCCCAGATCGCTCCCAGAGTTTCAACATGGCCACTACTAACTCTCCATCTGCTCACTCT
>NW_008352266.1:20952-22957 GCF_000622305.1 Nannospalax galili | reverse complement strand
GTGTACTGAATGTATTAGGAAATTAGGAATAAATTAAGATGGATATTAAGAGTGACTTTGAAATGAAACTAGAAACTAGGAACTTCTCGGCTTCTCAGGCTCACTTATCACTTCACACAGGAACTATGTGTAGCTTGAATGCCTGTGTGTGATAGATAAGTAATCCTATGGGAGAAGCCATATCTCAAGAAACAGCTGAAGTTACTGACATAAGTCAGAAGGACTCCAGCCTAAAAAGAAACATACAAAAACTGACAGCTCGAGGATTTCATTGATGCTTGGCTACAAGAAATGCTGACTCTGTGAGCCTCATCCCAACATATCGCCCGAGAGACCGAAATTCTGCCCAAGGCCAGGCTGAAATTCTGTTTGAGACCAGATCGAGGACTCTGGCAGAATCCTGGTCTGCTCTAGGATTGGAGAGAGCTTGCCAAGACCAGACCTCATCAGAGCCTGCGAATTGACAACACCATCTGGGCCAGTGCAGTGATCACGGCAGATGCTGAGTGACTCCACACGGAGTACTGGAAGGATTAACCTCTCGAAGGTATTCCCTTGAGACTTTGGGACTCTGAATTGCTAGAGGACCAGGTTCCCCCTTGAGTGTTTGTGTTGATTGTGTATTGTTATGCTTTAACTGTGTGATAAATACATATTGCAACCAATCAGTCATGTGGAGAACCTCTTCTGTTCCGTATGCGCCTGTCCTAAGCTCTCCCGAGAAGCAGTGACACACTCTGGATGTCACACTCAGGACAGTTCAAGTAACTGCCCCACTCAGGACAATGGGAAACTGGAGTGAGAATCTGTCTCAATAAGAAAGATTTGATGAAAATGAGTAGGAATCACCACAGAAGAATACACCCTATCATTTCAGAAGCAACTGGAGACCACAGGAATCTTGATTTGGAGAGAGGCATGGTGACCTTCCATGCCCTGGCACAATCCATTTCTTGACCTGGAGTGGTTTGCAATGTTTATTCTATGGTAATTCACTGAACTGTGCTTTCTTATAGAAAATGAGTAGGAATCACCACAGAAGAATACACCCTATCATTTCAGAAGCAACTGGAGACCACAGGAATCTTGATTTGGAGAGAGGCATGGTGACCTTCCATGCCCTGGCACAATCCATTTCTTGACCTGGAGTGGTTTGCAATGTTTATTCTATGGTAATTCACTGAACTGTGCTTTCTTATATATCGCCCACCAATATTTTTTAAATGTTTAATATCAGTCAGATTACTTCCCTATCACAGACAAAGTTAGGATAAAATTTATTACAATAAGAAGGGGAGAATCCTGTACAGATACAGATGTAGCTGTTATTAAGTCATGGTCTGTAAGTTCCAGGGCTAGAACAGACCTTGGAAACCACAAATCCAGGAGTGGTTAGTTCTTCACAGAAGCCGCTTTGCAGATGGCTGCTGTGCAAGTCGAGGCAGGGCCCAAATATCTGTGTCTCAGCAGTTCCTTAGGAGAGTCTCTTATCCAAACTGCACAGCACTGAGCTATCCCTGGGAGGTTAGTGACAGTTTAGAGCCAGATTCCCAGAACTGTCCCAAGAGCCATGTTACAAGAGCCCTGGCTTTCACTCTGCCTATAGCCATTGCCCCAGCCAAGACTCCAGAGCCATAACATCCCTAGACAGAAGCACTCAACTTGCTGACCTTGTAGCCCAGGTAGCCTTAAATACACTACTTATCTGAAGATGACCCTGAACTCCCAATCCCCCTGCCTCCACCTCTGAGTACCGGGACTGCAGGCATGTGCCTTCATACCATGCTCCTTGATTTTTTTTATGACAGAAGTAACAGGGTTTTTTTTTCCAATATATTTTGGAGTCCATACTTATAAAACAGCATCAGTAGATTTGTATTTTACCAAATAATAGCAGGTCATAGTTTCATTGACTATTTAATTTGGAACAATAATAATTTATATATTCTACATAAAAATGAGGAAACTGATACCAGTGGCAAGAAGAACTAAAGAATTTCTAGAA
>NW_008352266.1:19335-19999 GCF_000622305.1 Nannospalax galili | reverse complement strand
TTACTTCGCCTTTCCTAAAGAAGCTTGGAGTTTAAACAAATCATTAGAAACGATCCCTTCATATATAATAGGTAGCATTTACTAAATGCTTACAAGGAGGAGAACAAGGGTTTCCAGCCAGAGTCACTTCCTGTTTGCTCATGCACCAAGACTACAATGAGGTCTGCAGATACTCAGCTACCGGAAGTCACTAGGAACCCTGGTTATCAGTGAACCTTGGGTAGCAGCCGAAGCAGAGCAGGATGGAGCAGCCCTGTCACAGGTTAGAGAAGCAGCTGGCACTAACATTTCTAGGCACAGCCACAGTTACTGCCTGCCACCACTCTTGTGCCTTTCTTGGGGTTTAGTACCTCCAAAACCAGTTGTGGCCTCTCTTGGCTGAAAGAGAGCAGCCACTCAACTATTCCAAAAAATACTCCCATAATCAAAACATCGTTTTTCAAACACCTCCAAAGAAACCTTTCTGTGCATTATCTACACTCTTAGATAAAAGATACAAAGGAGCATGGGTAGCACCCAATGACTGTTTTATACGTTGGAAAACTTGACTAAGAATGGATTGTTGACCTTGAAAGAACTAGTTCCACCTGTAAGTCCAGGGTCTTTCTATTCATACCACAGTAAGCAAGCACATCAGGACACTGAACTTAAACTTACAATACAT
>NW_008352266.1:17340-17878 GCF_000622305.1 Nannospalax galili | reverse complement strand
CTCCATTATTATTCAGTACAGTATTTGAGGTCTTTGTTAGAGAAATAACACAAGGGTAGGAACAAAGGGGATACAAATAGGAAAGGAAGAATTAAAGGACCCTGTCTGCAGATGATATGATTCTAAACATAAAAAACTCTGACTCCACCAGAAAACTCCTAGAGCTGATAAACACATTCAGCAAAGTAGCAGGACATATAATTAGCAGACACACAAAAATCAGTAGCCTTCTTATACACCACCAAGAGACAAAGAGAGAAAGAGTTCAGAGACTCAATGGCAATCATACTAGCCTCAAAAAGTATAAAATATCTTGGAATTAATCTAACCAAGGAATGGAAAAATCTTTTATAATGAAAACTTTATGACACTGAAGAAAGAAAGTGAAGAAGAGCCCAGAAGATGGAAAGACCCCCCATGTTCTTGGATAAGTAGGATTAATACTGTGAAAATGGCCATTGTACCAAAAGCAATCTATAGATTCAACACAATCCCCATCAGAATTCCAACACAATTCTTTAGAGAAACTGAAAAAAAT
>NW_008352266.1:14790-16738 GCF_000622305.1 Nannospalax galili | reverse complement strand
TTTTTTTTTAATTTCAACATTCTTAGCAAAGGCAAATTAAAACTTCTTTTAGATACCATGTTACCCAGTCAGAATGACCAAGATGAAAAAAAAAGCCAAAAAATTCTGGATAGATGTGGGAAATCAGAACACTTATTAAATGTTGGTGGGGGTACCAACTGGTGTAGTCTCTATGGCAATCAGTGTGGTGGTTCCTCAAAAAGCCAGGAATCGATGTGCCATATGATGCAGCTACACCACTTGTGAGCACATACCCAAAGGACTCTGTATCTTACTACAGAAGTACTTGATCATCCATGTTTACTGTTGCTCTATTCACATTTGCTAGGAAACAGAAACAGCTTAGATGCATATCAACTGATTTATGAATAATGAAATGTGGAATATATACACAATGGAATATTGTTCAGCTGTTAAGAAAAATGAAATGATGAAATTTTCAGGAAATGGGTGGAGATGGAAATAATCATTCTGATTGGGGTAACCCATACCCAGAAAGCCAAACGTTACATAATCCCCCTCAAAAATAGATGCAAGCTGGCATTGACTCATTAAAAATGTGTGTTTAAATTGGAATAACCATAACACTGAGGAAACTACTACGTAGTCTTAGGGAGGGGACTTTCAAGGAAAGGCAGATGGAACGCAGGTGCTACAGAAAGGGATTAGAGAATATGGGGTGGGTGATGATGAGATGGTAGGTTAAGGTAGAGTATGAGGAGAGGAAACTAACACTAAATTCCTTTTTAAAAAGTCATATGAAGACCTACTTTGTAGAAGACTATCTTGCCCAGTGCCAGATATGGGATACCTCTGCTGAAGTTGTTGGTCATCAGGGTCCCATAGACCCCTAAACATTATAGGCTTTTGCCGTTGCTCTTGGTTACCATCTAGAACTTGAAAACTAGACCCTATTCCTGAAGATACCACATACTTGAGTGAAAACATGGAGAAATCAAGCTGGTCCTAAACTGGAAGCTTCATTCCCACTGGCTAGCTTTCATACTGCTGGAAGGTGCTAGCATCCTACTGGGGATAAGAGCAATCATCGCTCTTACTCAGCTGTGAACCCTGTGAACTACAACTGGCCTGGCAAGATATGCTACTCCTCAATAGTGTCACAAACGGTATGGGAGTAACCAGTCATTTTCTGATAGGGTTTTAGACTCCCTCTACAAATGGAAGCCATGCCTAGCGCTGTCAACAGAGCCATGAACCTGTGGCTAGAAAGGTCACAGGCCTTAAAGGAGAACTTACTACTATTATTCTACTACATGGACATCATATTAAAGCAACTCTTATGACTTACCACCATATCTATAGATTATTGCATCTCCCAACTCTCATCAGAGATACTTCCCTTTAAAGTACATAGCAATTAACACAAAGACCCACAACTGATCACTGTGCAGAGAATAGCCTACAAAGTACTCCTCTCTAAGTGGGACACATATCAGATTCCCTGCTCCCAAGGCTCAGGGATCACTGTGGAAGAGGGGCTAGGAAGATTGTGACAGCCAGAAGCAGTGTTTTTTGAACACAACAGGGCAGTGTACATGTGGACTCACAGTGGTGTTGGCAGCATACACAATACTTGTGCAAGATCAAGCCAGACAAAATCTCAGTATTTAGAGGGGAGGTTGTCCCAAAATCCCACCCCTGGCTGAGGGTTTATTGGCAATTGATGGTTACTGGGAAAGGGAACACCAGTTCTCTTTAAGGATACAGCCTCTGAGAAGATTCCTATGCTCCAGTAGATGACCCTTACAAATAGGCATACTCTAAGTGGACTCTGTAGGCTTAAAGAAAAACAGCACATGAACTTGGGTGGGAATAAGCCTGGGCAGGGGTTGGGGGGAGGAAGAATCGGAATTAGGGGAGGGGATGAACTTGATCAAAAAACACTGTACAAGGGCCAGGCGTGGTGGTGCACGCCTTTAATCCCAGC
>NW_008352266.1:11110-14640 GCF_000622305.1 Nannospalax galili | reverse complement strand
CTTTTTTCAGACAGGGTTTACTGGAACCTACTATATAGATCAGGCTGGCCTCTATCTCACAGAGATCCACCTAGCTCTGCCTCCTGAGTACTATGATTAAAGGCATGCAACACCCATCTGTCTCATATGAAATTCATATGAAAGTTTCCACACTTTTCAACAATAACTTTCTAAACACAGAGACCCAAGATAGGTTCCCTACTGTTTACTTCTCGGCCCTTGGCTTTCACCTTAGAGAGATGTGAACCCAACCAAATCACTTCTGCTAGGGTCAAACAAAAGGCAGTTCTCTCACACAAGCAAGAAAGGAAGGCAGATGACCTGTTCTTATTGTAAGATAATCAGCCAATCACACATTTTCAGGATTTTGAAATCCCAACATATTAGTTTTGTAATATGTCTATCTGAGAAATGTCTTTTTTTATTAATTTTATTTTTATGTGTATGAGTGTATTGCTTGCATGTATGTGAGTGCACCCTTGTCATGCAATGCCGTGGAAGTCAGAAGAGGGCATCGGATTCCTCTGGAACTGGAGTTAAGGATGGTTCGTAGCTGCCATGTGGATGCTGGGAATTGAACCCGGGTCCTCTGCAAGAGCAGTCAGTGCTCCTAACTACTGAGCCATCTCTCCGGCCTAGAAATATCTTTTAAGAGCTCATTAATAGAACCAACTTTAGAGTAATAGCAGTTCCTTCACTACTATAAACTATACGATGTTTAGCATGTGCAGAACACTCAAAGCAGATTTTACACACGTAGAAAGAAACACAAGGAAAACTTCCTTCTTAGAAAAACAGAGTTCAGAAGCTAGAGAGATGGCTCAGTGGTTAAGACCACTGACTCCTCTTGTAGAGGACCCAAGTTCGATTCCCTGAACCCACACGGCAGTTAACAACCATCCATAACTCCAGTTTCAGGAGATCCAACACTCTCTTCTGACCTCATTGGGCTTTGCACGACATGAGTGCGCTTACATACGTGCAGGCAATACACTCATACACATAAAATAATTTAGAAACTAATAGAAAAAAAAGAAAAGCAGAGTTCATACTCACCAGCATGAATGCAAAGTAGATGGTCATAAGCATTGTTGGAACTGCCACCACATTCTCTCCTGCTCCTATGGACAGTGACAAGGAGCTGGCAGAATAACCCAACATCAGGATAGTAAATATCATGGTGAAGAAACCCTTCACACCTGTTATCACTCCTTAAATGGAATAAAGAAAAGGGTCGGTCCAGCTGACTAGTATATACACACAATAATTTGATACACTGAGAAACCAGTAGGAGTTTCACAATCACCCAACTACTTTTCATTCCCAATTGCATTGCTTCCCTTCACCTGCCTGTATAAAGTTATTAGGTTTATTTTTATTTATTTTAAAATATTTTATTTATCTATTTATTTTTTATGTGTATGTGTGTATTGCCTATGCATAGGTGAGTGCACCCATGTCGTGCAATGCCCGCAGAGGACAGAAGAGGCTGTCGGATCCCCTGGAACTGGAGTTATGGGCAGTTATTAGCTGCCATGTGGGTGCTGGGTCTTATGTGAGAACAACCAGTGTTCTTAACTGCTGAGCCATCTCTCCAGCCCCTACAGGTTTATTTTTAATATTTATTTTGCTAGGAGTGGTGGCACATTACTTTAATCTCAGCATCTGGGAACCAGAGGTAGGTAGATCTTTGCGAGTTCCAGGACAAAAGATTATCTTACTTATGTGTGTGCCATTGGTATGTGGATGCTCCAGAGGCAAGAAGAGGGTGCCATATCCTCTGGAGCTGTGGTTACAGGCAGTTGTAAACTGTCCTTTGTAGGTGCTGAGAACCAAACTCCAGTCCTCTGGAAGAGGAGGAAGTGCTCTTAACCACTGAGCCATCTCTCTAGCCCAACCACATGTTTTACTATTGTACTTGCTGCAAAATCATCTTTTCTTTTATGGGTAATGATGAACAATTTATGAGCTCCTGACACGGAGAGCTACAAGTAACGCAAATGACCAAAATTCTACAGCCTTCTCTCAGGACACTCATAAATAAGAAACATTCATTTCCACATTCTGTAGTGCTTTTTGCAACTACATTAGTAAAGAAATTGGGATCAGGATTAAACAACTTTGCAGTGGCTTTACTATCCAGGGTTCTGGGGATGAAAACTCAGATCATCAGTCTTCCGCTACAAAAACATTCACGTGCTAAGCCATCTCAACAGTCTAAATGCCTAATTCTTAACAACCCACCTCTTTTTTTTCCTTCTTTTCCGACTTTATTTTTTATTGAAGAATTTCCTTGTTAAGTGAATATGTATTCCTGAGTGTTATTTTTACTTATATTTTTTGAATAATTTATCACATAAATCTTATAAAATTAATACATATCAAAAAATATACACAATGATCAATTTGCTTTCATTCCAGATGCACAAGCTTGTTTCAACATACAGGAGGTGATCAATGTAATCCATCACATATGCTGAATCAAGGACCACATTTAACATTGTATTATCAATAGAGAAAATAAGTGCTGACAAAATTGAACATCCGTTCATGATAAAATCACCCAACAATAGAAATAGAAGACCAATCCATCAACAGAATAAAGACAATGAACAGCAAGTTTATAGCTCACATTGTAATGAATGGGAAAATGGAAAGCATTTCTTTCTAAAGACAGGAATGCAACAAGTATATCCACTCTGATCACTCTTACTCAAGACAATACTTGAAATATTAGCAAGGGCAATAAGTTATAGGTGGAAACAAAAGGGATACATATATGAGAGGAAATGAAATTCTTTTTTCCACCTGACATGATCTTAAAGACCCAGGTCTACAGACACTACCAGAATGCTTGATTTTATAAACAAACTGCAGCAAAAGTAGCAGTGTACAAAATCAACATAGGAAACACACTAAATTTATTATATATCCATAATTATCTTGCTGAGGAAGAACAGGAAAACTATTCCATTTATAATAGCTTCATAAAAGCAAATACTAATAATTCTTTCAAGAAGGGTTAATAGGTAACAAAAAGACAGGAGAGGGAAATGTGCTGTCAAGAGCCATGGGTTGGGGACTCACAAGCATGGTGGAAGAACTTTCTATAGAGTTCTAACTCACTTCTGTTCATACACAGGAAGATGATGAACAATCCACCACTAATTTGTAAAACGAAAGGCTATGCTTTATCATAAAATGCTTCTTAGCTCAGAAAGTGTTGTCGAAAGGTATTTCTCGTGTGTGTGTGTGTGTGTGTGTGTGTGTGTAATGTATGGAACTTCTGATGCAGTAAGTCTAGGGTGAAGCCTGAGCACAGTGTACAAGTGTGTCGGTGCACATCTTCCAAATAAATACGGTATATTAACAACCCCAAACAAACTTTTTGTTTTTATGAACACATGCACATATATGTGGGATATTGTCTACTTTTCTATGTTTCATTTTCATATAGAGATACATACATGGAAATAAAAATATATAAACATAAATATGTAACTAGTCCTGCTACAGTGGCAACAAGATCG
>NW_008352266.1:5218-10348 GCF_000622305.1 Nannospalax galili | reverse complement strand
TTTTTCTCATTCATTACCTCCTCCCTTACTTTTTTTTTTTTTGAGACAGGGTCTCTAGTCCAGGTTTGCCTTGAACTCTGTATGTAGCCAAAACGGCCATCTTCCTGCCTCCACTGCCTGAGTGCTGGTGTAGACCGGGAATTATTCATTCCTCTTAAAAGCATGAGTGAGCCTGAGGGGCACTCTGGGGAAGAGGAGTGGAGCCAGCCAAGCCACTACAGTTAGCGGGGTCTCCTGTGGAATGGAGGGTGGTCTGATGGAGAGTTAGCAGCAGGGAGATTAGAACAGAGGAGGCTTGGAACAAAGGAGGCAGGAGTGGGGCCTCTAGGGCGACTGGGCAGCATCCGGCACTCTGCACTCTGATAATTTCTTCCCTTGGCATGTTTTTTTTTTTTAATAGAAAAATCTCTTACAACTTTTAAAGTGTCAAATCCTAAGCACAGGCAACCTTCAAAACACACAAGAGATAATTTTTTTTTTTTTAACTGTAAACTTTCCCTCTGGCTCTATCCACCCCTCCAGTCAAGAAGGCTAAACGTGTTCTTATTCTTGGTCAACTTTACTGTCCAACTCTAATTTGCTGTTAAACCTACTACACTTAAATTTCTGTCTAGTTCCCGAAATTTTTCATTGAAGGATCATCATGACTGTGTTATTGGCTAAAAGCAAGATACTTTTAAGCCTCTTTACTGATGCTTTCTCTGTAGGACTGTGTGTCCCGAACAGCCTGTTTCCTCTGAGGGGCAGGGTTTGCTGAGGTGACTTGACTGTGGAGAGCTAGCCACGAGAGGAGGGGCTTTCTGCACCATCTTGGACAGGAGCCATGACTGGAGTGCGTGAGAATGGCCCAGTATTTACAGACCTGGGGCGAGACTACTGGCCCACAAGGCATGGGTGGAAGCTGGCGATGGCTATGGGCCAGCCATAGGACCGATCTGGAGTGGCAGGCTCGTGATCTGCAATGGTGGGCTCTGAGCCGTGGCGCAGAGCTGGGCACCTGGTGTTTGTCTCTTTGTGAGCTGCTTACCCTCCACAGTATAAACTATAATAAATTCACATAAAAATATGTTACATGGTTTGTCTGATAGCACAAGATACCCTGAGAGAACTCTGGTGACAGACTGGGATTTGCTGATCAAGCCTCAACTTTGAAACTTTCCCTGAGTAGCAGGTATCACATATTCTTGATTTCCCATCAAACCTATTACTCCTTTTTCTCAGTATTAATAATCACTATACATACTTCAAATACTCATGATGTACATAATAAATGCAAAATTTATATTTTTCAATATAAACAAATAAAAATGGAAAAGAAAAACTCACTGGTAATCCTTGAGACCACACGCTAAGTCCAAATCTGAATGTACCCAATTTGATCACTGTACTAAGTTTGTTTCTTCATTGCTGTGACAAAACAACTGGGTCAGGTCTGTCACAGCAATATCCCACAATCCTTGTACCAATTTCTGTCCTGGTTTGTTTCTCCATTGTTGTGACAAAGCACGTGGACCAATAGCAACTTGGGGAGTAAAGGGTTTATTTGTCTCACATCTCCCAGGTCACAGTTCAACAGGGAGCCCAAGGTAGGAACTCAAGGCAGGAACCTGGAGGCAGGAGCTGGAGCACAGGCCATGGAGGAACACTGCTTACTGGCTTGCTGCCCTGGCCCCTGCTCAGCCTTATTCCACAAGAAAATGTGCCACAGACATGAACACAGGCCAGTCCAATGAAGGAAATTCCCCAATTGAGGTTCCCTCAACCCAGGTGAGTCAAGTTGACACTGAAGCTATCTAGCACAATCACCAACCCCTGATGCCTATTGAACAGAGATACTCACAGAAAACGCTCTGCCTCCATCACAAAGAGCTCCCCTGCAGACACACTTGTGATACACTGGAAGATCGTCAGCGCATACAGCAAGCTGGCTCTATCAGGAGAAAACAGAACATTTGCTGTGTCCTGTAAGATCCAACACTTTGATAAGACCCACAATGTAACACACTGGGATGTATGTCTTTTGGGAGTTAATTAGTTTTAGATGAGGTCATGACAGGAGAACATCCATGGTAAGATCCGAGTCCTTATAAGAGAAGAAACAGCAGAGTGGTCTCTTCTATTAGACCACCACACCACCCAGCAGCCCATTACAGCCACCTACCACAGAATCATGGGCAAATCTTGATAATTATCCCTAACACAGGTCAACAAACTTTCCTTTGTGGTTTCCAAAGTGCTCAAAAAAGTAATTTAAGACATGTTTATTTATTTTTACTTTGTAGTTTCTTGAGTTCTGGTTTCCCTGTAGCCCCAGTAGACCTGAACTCACCATGTAGACTAGACTGACCTTGATCTCAGGGATCTGCTTGCCTCTTTGCCTCCTGAGTGCTGGGGATAAAGGCAAGAACCACTACACATTGTTCAAGACATGTGTATTTATTTATTTTTTTGTTTTGTTTTTGAATCAGGGTCTCCCTGTAGCCCCAGAAGGCCCGAACTCACCATGTTGATTAGATTGGCATAGTCATTAAAAAGTCCTATCATGAAAGGCTATCTTTAAGGCACTTTGTGACTAAAACTAGGTAAGGATCACAAAAGTGTTATCAGTATGACAGTCAGGAAAAACAGTCTCACTCTATTACCCCTCACTCACATTCAAACAGACTAAATACATACTCAAGAAAACTGACCCCAAATCAACAAAAGAATGAACTAGAAACATTTATGCATCAAGGGCACTATAAAGAGAATGAAAAGCCAACACACAGAGGGGAAAACATGTGTGAGTCAAGCATCCAGTGAGGGATTTGTACCTCAGGAATAAAAATAACTCCAACCCAATGCAAGAAAAAAATGAACTGTCAGTGCACGATGGCTCAGCAGGTAGAGAAGCCTGGTGCCAAGCCAGAGACCCGTGTTCAATGCCAGAATTCTCCTGGAAAAAGGAGAGACGTGACTCCCATGACCTGTCCTTCGATCTCCACATGCATGCTGGGGGATTTGTATGCACACACACACGTGCAAGAGCACACATGTGTGCATAATAAAAATGAAAATGAAATAATCCAATTTTAAAATGGGACATTACTTCATTAGTCATTTCTTGAAAGATCTACTGGATGTCTTTGTGTTTTGTTTATCTTGGATATCTTATTTAAACCAAGAAAAAAACCCCACATGTTTGGGTGGGGAAGTGGAGAAACTGGAATCCTGTGTGCTCCTGGAAGAATATAAAATAATACAGGAGCAGAAGACAGTAATCCAGTTCCTCAAATAACTAACACAGTGGCCATATGCTTTGGAAATTCAAGGATTTTACCTTAAAGAACACAAATCAGGGACTCAAACAGATAGATTCACAAACTCATAGCACATTGTTTATAAAGCCAAAAGGTGAAAGCAACCCACATTTCCATCAACAGAAGAATGGATAAGCAAAACACAGGACATACATATAATGGACTATTATTCTGCTTTAAAAAGAAATTCCCACACATGCCACACTTTGATGACCCCAGAGGACACTCTGCTAGGGAAGGTAATCCAGTCCAAACAAAACAACAACAACAAATACCTTAGTCATATTCAAAGACAAGGGAGAATAGTGATTTCCAGAAGCTGGATAGGTGAATATGGAGAGATTCCTTTGATACCTACAGGATTCCACTGGGGAAAATGAAAAGCCATTCTACAGTTGGATTATGGACAGAGTTGCATAACATACTTGATATCATGGATTATATACTTAAAATGGTTAAAAGTGTGATATCTGTGGTGTGCATAGTTTAACACTGCATATACACAAGCACATGAGAAAAAATGCACTCCTCCACTCAGCTCTCAATGTACTGACGTATCTGCAATAAAATGAAGCCATTTACTCTGTTCTTGCTATAAATTCAAATGAATGGATTTACATTAGCTTGAACAAAATAACAGCAATTTCTGAAAATCAAGATTCCAATTTACTTACCTACTTTGGACTTCAATACAATCATTTCTTAGGACACGGAAAATCATATGTCTTCAAGATCACATGTCTCTATGAAGACAAACACATCAAATGTTTGGCCGGAGTCCCTGGAAGAATGTAAACACGTATGTCAATGGACTGCTTTCTAGATTAAACTGAAAATTAAGGGATCTGCATTTGAAGAACTGATGACAGCCCAGCAGACCCTGGGAAAGCCCTGCTGTGTCTTCACACTGCTCTACCAGGCACAGCCAAGTCAGGTACTGGACCTACAGGAGACACACAGGGTGAGAGAGACTGTAGGCACCTGGGGAAGCTGCTTGGGAAACAAATTAAAGTCCAGGTGACTAAGAGTTTTACCTAAATTGGGCTCTCAACATTGTGCCATGGAACATGCAGAGTTTTGTACTTCAAGAGACTCAAATGAACAGAGGATATGTTTACTCTTATCATTAGACATAAATAGAATTTCCAAGCCAGGGCTGTATGTAGATCAGTGTTATACCCTGGGAATAATCTCCAACACTGGAAAATAAATAATATACCTTAAAAATCATTCACATCATAGCTTCTATCAGTGGAATTTTGCCTGCAGGGATGCGCTGGGCCTCACCTATGAGATCTATGGGAGTTTTTGCCTGTACAGGAAAGTACACTGTCTCTGTCACCAAGCACACAGCCAGCATTCTCGGGGGCACCCAAGGGCCTCCATTTCCCATCATTTCTGTCACTGCCTCTCCATCAACCTCAGTCAGTGAGGCTTGTGGTCAGCACATCTCATCTGAGCTGCCGGCTCCTCTAAACTCTCACCGTTTATGCTTTTGGTTTTAGGGTAAAATGGTTTTCAAAGGTGCTTTAATTAGCAAGGGGGTAGGAGTTACATTATGGCACAACTTATTTGAGAGATTGTATTTATTACTCATCTGAAGACTTTAAAAACAGGAAAGTATAATCTAAGGAAAAACATCCTACCATGTAATTTGAAAAACTCACATTAAAAAATAAAACCTCACTAATACCAAAGCATTAATATATGAAAAACATTTTTTTGGCAAGAAGCAAGTCAAGGTAGGACAAGAAAAGCTTGATCTGTAGAGACTCATCTGTGACATAGTACTCTAAAAAATAGTTTCCTCTATGCAATGTCTGTAAAATGT
>NW_008352266.1:2958-4212 GCF_000622305.1 Nannospalax galili | reverse complement strand
TGGTCCATAGGTCACATAGAACCAGCTGCATTTTTTGTCCTGTCTGCATGCACTACACTTTCTAAGGGTTAGGAGAGAAAAGATCAAGAATAATTTTTCTTGCAATGTTAGATTTATATGAAATTGAAACCTTAGTGTTCCATGAACAAAGTTTTATTGGAACATAAGTATGTCAATTTGTTTGTATAGTTCCTATGGCTGTTCAAATTGGAAACCAAAATGGAAGATTTGACTGCAAGTCAAAGACCATATAATGGCTGAAAAGCCTGAAATATTTACTATCTGGCTTTTTACCAAAAACAGTTTGCCTAGTCCTAAGCTAACATTTCAACATTCACAAATGGGCTAGAGTTGTCCCACTGTGCTCAAGGATATACCAAATTCTATCTTTATTGTAGACATAGCTGCTTCTATGAACACTGGTGGAATTCCATTGGTAAATTGGAGTTCACCAATAAGGCCAGTAGCCTGAACATGCAACGTGGAGCCCCTGGGCCTGATGTTTACACCATAAGAAAGCTTAGCACCAAAGCAGGCTCCATTGCAAATAGTTTATCTCGTTCTACCCAATATTATATAAATTCCTTGGATAAGACTTACATAAACTACTCTTAGAGGTAATTAAGCAAAGTCTCATTCACAAATCAAACAAATGAAAAATTAGCTTTCAGTAGCTAGAAGTGCCAAGTGTCTCTTTTCTGAAATAAATGCCAAATCATAAAGGTCAAAATGTTTGAAGTAACTGAGAGCATAACTCAAATGGCAATCGACATTCACAGTGCACATGGAAGGCAGTATATTTAAATATAAAATGATGGGGTATCATTAAGAAGTGAGAAAGATGTCATTACAGCCAACAGCACATCATATTTTAATATTCAACAGAAATTAAATTACTTATAATAAAGTAAAAAGTCCCAAACAAGCAGCTGAATTAATTATAAATGTTGGATAAGGAATGGAGATGTAGATCAGTAGTAGAGAGCTTACCCTTCATGGCTGAGGCCCCTAGATGAACCTCTAGCAAAATCAAAATAGTATTAATCATCATCATTACATAAACATAAATGAATAAATGATGGCCCAATGAATGGGGAGAACTACATTTTGTGTGACATCTATGTGAAAGATAACAAAACCTTAAGGAGCAAGTCAAAAGAGTCAGTAAAAAAAACAAAAAAGAAAGAAAAAAAGATCACTATTTCCTCTCAGTTGAGACAGGTGACTGACAGGGAAGAACCTCACTGACTCTGG
>NW_008352266.1:0-2684 GCF_000622305.1 Nannospalax galili | reverse complement strand
TGTTTTATGTGTATGCGTGTATTGCCTGCACGTAGGGACGTGCACCCATGTTATGCAATGCCCATGGAGAACAGAAGAGGCTATGAGATCCCCTGGAATTGGAGTTACAGACAGCTGTTAACTGCCATTTGGGTGCTGGGATTCGAACCTGGTTCTTCTGCAAGAACAGCCAGTGTTCTTAACTGCTGAGCCATCTCTCCAGCTATAACTTTTACCTATTTACTTAGTTATCACCTCTCTCCCCATGTAAAAAGTGTCAATAGGGGCTGGAGAGATGGCTCAGTGGATTAAGAGCACTGGCTGCTCTGGCAGAGGACCCAGGTTCAAATCCTAGCACTCACATGGCAGTTAACAATCATCTGTAACTCCAGTTCCAGGGGATCGAACATTATCTTTTGACCACTGTGGGCACTTCATGACATGGGCGCACTTACAAACATGCAGACAACACACTCACACTCATAAAAATAATAAAAAATTTTTAAATTTCCATCAGAAAAAATATTTTACTCACTTTGTTCACTATTGTGTTTTGAATTTATGGAATGAATCAGTGAATGGAAATGGATAAGGGTGAGAAAATCCCAACTGTGCTGAAAAATATTTTATAATATTTGAAAACTTTCTATTCAGATATTCATTATAGATCTAACAACAAAACTTTTGAGCTCAGCAGCCAAAAAATTACTGAAAAGTTTTCCATTGGTAGAAAGTTAATTGTGTTTTACTGGCTTTGTTGAATATCTCTGTACCCCAAGTATAGTGGGGATGACAAATACTCGGGAGAAGAGGGCAGGAGGGAAGTGTGACCCTGACGCAGACTGCATCAGGGCCAGATTGCTTCCACACGAGTTTTTCATAGCACAATAAATAACTCATCAGATTACCTGAATCATAGTGACCCGGAGAAAACTCTTGTAGTTTTTGAATGATCGCCAGATAATCCACCTGAGCTGATGCCAGAAGGAGGTGACACATGTGATCTCCTGGAAGGCTGAGACACTCTCCACCCTCTGTTCCCCTGAAAGTTGATCCAGAGCAGCTCTTGTATTTTCGTATAAGGAGGACTGAGCATAAAACTCAGCTAATTTTTC
Source organism: Nannospalax galili (assembly GCF_000622305.1). Taxonomy (NCBI): domain Eukaryota; kingdom Metazoa; phylum Chordata; class Mammalia; order Rodentia; family Spalacidae; genus Nannospalax; species Nannospalax galili. Next base: position 1,590 of record NW_008352266.1, on the reverse strand, counting down.
TGTGACTTGGTTTCCTCTCTTGAAAAGTTCTTTATGTTTATTGTCTTTGGAATAAAAGTAGATAAAGACGAGAGACACAGTTAGCAGACAGCATATTATTTAACAGGTTTTTCCAAGACTCTTTACTTGAAGAACACCTAAATTCTGAGTCTTTTTGTTTTCTGTAATTTGCTTTGTAGCCAAGGATGACCTTGAACTTCTGGCCCTCCCATCTCTACCTTCCAAGTGTGGGATTACAGGCTTGCACCATCATACCCAGTTGATGTGATGCTAGGATCAAATCCAGGGTTTCCTACATGCTAGATAAGCCCTCTACAAACAGGGCTACATACTCAGCTCACCAAATTTGGAGCATAAAAAAATTCCTTCTGTAACATTCCTTTACATGTTAGAGAAACAGCTACTTGATACAATTACTGTCATCGTCTTATGAATACAGCAAATTCATGTCAATGTTTTTTTTTCTTATCTGGATCCTAGTTCTCAACATAAATTTCTTTCCCTTATGGAACTATAATTCTTAATATAAAAATCCAGTATTTGCTTTCTACTATGTGCAAATGTATAAAGTGCCAAGTTTCTTATTTTTAAAATGCTATAAATACTTTATAAACGCTATAAACAAAGCCAGGTATGGTACCATCGTCCTGTGATACTAGTACTTGAGAGACAGAGGTAGAAAGATCACAAGTTCCAGACCAGCCTGGTTACATAAACAAACCCTGTCTAAAACAAAGGAAAGCATAATGCTGCAACCAACGAGTACATCTAATTTTAAGGTCAACCCATCTTACAAATTACAACATCACATAAATGGCCTTTTATAAATTAAATAACAAACACCAGGGCACTAAAGGACAATAAAGTCTATCTATTAACTAATTTAAGGGAGTTGAATTTTAGGAAAAAAGCTATATTCTAATGAGCCACATTAATGTGCCTCAAGTCAACTAAGAAAATCAAAACAATTAAAAACATCTGTGAATCAAAAAGATCCTATACCTTCATGGTCTTCTTCCTCCCCTCCTAATATGAGAAATCCCAAATCCCCATTTATAACATCCAGGAAGAAGTCAGCAGGGTTGTTGTGGGGCTCATGGTGATAACCTACGAAAGAAAGGAATCCAAGAGCACAGTTCTAAATGTCTTCGGAAACACAGAGGACTCTTTCAGTAAGGGAGGCTAGGGAAGACAGAATCCAATGATTTCTTAATCCTGCTCTTTTGTCCTCACTGGTTTATCCTTTCCTCATGTATATGCTCACAAAATATTGCAACAATCTGTTTCCTACCAACTGTATATGTGTGCTCATGTGTACCATACATGAATATCTTATATTAGTCCTTACATATTATAAATCATGAATCCCAAACCAGCTATTACTATGCTCTGAGGCTTTCAGTACTTCATAAACCTAAATCCAGGTCTGGGGCTGGGGTACCAACTGCCCAGGTGCACTGTGCTTTCTAGGTTCACCTAGGAAACTGGAAGAGCAGTGTGTGGGATAACATTCACTGCTTCTCTGCCTACAAAGTTCAGAGATACAAATATCGTCTGTCATGTTGCCATAATTCCAAATAGAGAATAAAT
>NW_008352265.1:363911-364232 GCF_000622305.1 Nannospalax galili | reverse complement strand
TGTGGTGGGTCACCTGTCCTCTTGATCAAGGAGGCCAAGGAGACCCTACCAAATGGACGTGAACCAGTGTCCAGTCTACAAAAAAGAGAGTCAACACAGAGGAATCGCTTCCTCCATGCTTCAAAGCAAAGCCAACTATGGTCGAGTAGGACCTTTGACTTATCTTCACACAGGCCGAACTGGTAAAAGAAAGGAGCCAGGGGTGCCTCCCAAGCCCATGTGACCCCTGAGGAGCAGGTCCTCAAATGACCTTAAGAGTAAAAATAAATTGGCTTATCTGGGCCAACTGTATGGCCTTAAACATCCAAAAGGAAAGTATAG
>NW_008352265.1:363523-363855 GCF_000622305.1 Nannospalax galili | reverse complement strand
GATTACACTTCCCAGACAGGAGATACCTTCCTTTGAGTTATTGGCCAGGGTGGCCCAAAAGACTCCCAGATAGTAACCCAGCATAGAACTGGGAAAATGAACAGAAGACCCTTATCTTATCTAAAGGAATAGAGACAACTGATTGCTGCTAGAAGAGGAACAGCTGACCCTCCTAAAACAAAGACCTCCTGGTAGGCTGACTAGATTCAACAGAAGGGCAAGTAGTGGGGATTACCTGGGGTGCCAACAACACAGCAGACAATAGCAGGGATATCAGAATATAAGGGCTCTAGTTGGGGGAGGGAGGCTATGGGAGGGTGCCAACTGGGAAG
>NW_008352265.1:350272-363181 GCF_000622305.1 Nannospalax galili | reverse complement strand
CAAGGGCTTACACTGAGTTCAATACTGTATTAACTCAACTGTGAATCTAGAAACTTGCACCCACTTGTGAAAGAGATGTATTCCTGCTCTGGAGTGTGTCACTGAATATGTTAAATCTGTAGTGAAATGCCTCTTCTAATCATGTAGTTATTAAAAATCAAAAAATGATTAAAAAATAATAACAATTAGTAGATGTGAAAAACATTACCACTGAAATCTACCTGATGACTTTATATCCATGCTCAGATGCCAAGGAGCTCAGAAAATGACTGTCACTAGTAATAATCAGATATATAGAAATTATAACTCCAGTTCCAGGGGAATCCAAAGCCCTCTTCTGACCTCCGCAGCATGGCATGACATGGGTGCACTCACATGCATGCAGTCGATACAGTCATACACATAAAAGAAAAATAATAAATAATTTTTTTTAAAAAAACACTAAAAAATGAACCTACTAATTTAATAATGAAATGGAGATCTTTTGTGAAGGTTAAAAACTTCATTTAATTTTATGTCTTATAGGGTTTATACTGAGTACAATATTGTTTAACTGTAATAATTCAACTGCAAACCTAAAAGTTTACAGTCAATTTTGAAAAAGATGCATCTTAGCTCAGAAAACTGTTATTGAATATGTCAATGTTGTTGTAATGAAATGCTTCTTCTAAATATGTGGTTATTAAATAAATAACTGGAAAAAAAAGTAACAAAAAGAGGACACAACTTTGGGTGGGAGTAGAGGGTGGATCTAGGTGAAGTTAGGGGAGCAGTGGGGAGTGAACATGATCAAAATATATCAAAGTATGCATATATAAAATTCTCAAAGAATAAAATATATTTTTTAATTAAAAAAAAAGATGATGCTATACAGCAGTCCCTTATGCATGAAATAACTACCATCAACACGACTTCAACCGAGCCTGATTGCTAAACATAGTCACAATTGGGCTTGTTGATGATTGTGGTCATTCATTAAAGGAGGGCCAAGCAGGGTCACTAGACCCTCACGGCATTATCTAGCCACTCTTCCCAGCCAACTGTATGTAATTTGACCCTAATCACACATGGCCTCCTGGATTTGGGGAGGGCTAAAATATACAATCTGGGGAAGGCTAGGAAGAGAAGGCACGACCCATGCTGGGTAAAGGCTTTCCAGTGTGCATACGCTCATGTTGTACATACACCTCAGCAACCCCTGTTATCTCAGTAAGCTCAATAAATTCATTGGCTCCCCAGTAAAACTTTAATCAAACATTGGCTCAACACTAGAACCTTGAAAGGGAATAAGTATTGCTTAGCATCCCCAGGAAAAGAAGTGTCACAACAGATGGAAAATTTGTTAATGCTACTATGTCTCATAATTATTTTATAAAAAAAGAAAATGAGAATATAAAAGATGTTAAAAGGATACGGGAATGGAGGTATTTTCCAAAATAGAAAAAATGAGAAAGCCTAAGCAAATGATGGAAAGTCTGTGTAGGTTTGTTATGATATATAAAGGATGAGACAAAAATAATCTTAAAACGTCTATAGTCATAGTTTAGTCAACTAGTTTAAGGAAAAAAATATATATCTAGTCAAAGTTATCTGAGAATATTTGTTTTTTTACACCAGCCTTATCTACATAGCACATGAAAATAAAAAGTACCAGACTGGTGGAACTAACCTTATTGGAAGTTTAACAGCCATAGTTTGAGGCCTATACTAATGTGGTCAGAGGCACTTAAAGGACAGTTTTTGCCCCTTGCCCTCCAAGGTCAACTAAGTTCCAGAGGACTATGGAATATCACTCAAAATGTCCTGTAATTGTGGTGAGTCACCTGTTCTCTTGTTCAGGGAGGACATGGAAACCCCACCAGATGGACTTGAACCAGTGTCCAGTCTACAAAGAGGAGGGTCAACTCAGAGGAAACATCTCATCCATGCTTCCAAGTAAAGTCAGACATGGTCGAGCAGGACCTTTGACTTACCTTCACATAGATGGAACTAGTAAAACAAAGGAGCCAGGGGCTCCTCCCAAGCCCATGTGACTCCTAAGGAACAGATCCTCAAATGACCTTAAGTGTAAAAATGAATTGATTGATTTGGGCCAGCTGTATGGTCTTAAACATCCAAAAGGAAAGTATGTAACCAAAGAGTAAAGTCATCAGTATATTTCTTTAAGAGTTCAAGGGATTACACTTCCCAGACATTAGGCTTAATTATTTCTCATTGATGATTTTTCTCATTGATGACTTTGTTCCTAACCAGCAAGTGCTGCTCAGATATAAGACTTCAAATCTTGGTCTCCAATACTGTAGTGCCCACCTGTAGCTAAGGGAGACAACCAGCTATTGTTCTAAAATGATGGATAAATTTGTTTTCTCCCCCTATTTAGTAGCCTTTGAGAGGGAAGTGACCATGATTCTAACCACTCCAATAGCTATTCAAAATACCTGAAAGCAAATCCTGAATCCATCACTCTAGAGTCCAGCCTTGGAACACAAAAGAAAAATGAGGAGGAACCCAACAGAAGGATGCTTTTGGAAGCCCTTGTCAAGAAATTCCAATGGACTCTCATATGAACATAAGAAAACTGCCCTATTCTGACTTACTTCTAGTTCCCTGTCTAGAACTTGTAATGCTAATTACTCCTGCCTTTACTTCTCCTTCACATCTCCTATTCACGAGTCAGAGACTTTCTTTTCCTCCTCGAGATAAGAGTTATGCAATTTGAGAGTCTTTTAGATAGACCCACTGAAGGGGTACCCCAATTGCCTCACCCTGTGTCCCTGTTCAGCATGGAAGAAGCCAGAGTGGTCTGTGTCCCGACTGTCTATTGTCAATTTGGGTAACCTCTTCAAAGGATGGTGTGATAAGAATAGGAGGTAGGAATTGGCTAGGCAGTTAGGGTAAAAAGACCCCAAAGAAAAGTAGCCAGTTTCTTGGCTAAAACTCACGATGTCCTTGGGCCTCTTAGCAACCTACTCCATTCTCAAGGCCAAAAATGTTGAAAATATTTGGGAGCTTGTATCTAATCCTTAAAAGAGTTTAGGGTTACCTCTTCAGAGGGGGGAATGTTAAGCCAAAAGCCCCATTTAAAAAAAAAATCAACCAATCAAAGAAGAAGAAAGAGTACATGAAGTTATCAGAAAAAAGTGATGGGGAGAGATGGGAAGAGTTGGAGGGGAGGGAGTGGGCATGGATTTGATCAAAACCCTTACAAGCATGTATGAAATTCTCAATAAATTATTTATTTAAAAATAAAACAAAAAACAGCAGATCCTACAATCTGCCCAGAACGTTCCTGTGAATTCTCATTTCCCTTTGAGCTGTAGGCACTGCTCGCTGACCTGGCTGCCTCTCTGACCTCTTCTATTCACTGCCTTTCTGTTTGACACACAACAGGCCTGAACTCCCAATGCCTCTATACTGCCTGCTCCCCCACCTCACTCAGGTCTCTCCCCCTGAAGGAGCTGGGCTCTTAAAGCATCACCTGGGGATCAGCAGAGACAGGGCACCAGAGGACTTCTCCAGAAACTCTTAAGAACACAGAGACTCTCTGCACCCCTGGAACACTCACTTGTAGCCTCAGGATAGCCCAGCTTCTGACTCTCCCCCTGGAAAGGGTCTGTCTGCACTGTCCCAGCAGCCCTCTAAAGCAGCAGCATCTAGGAGTGACAGAGTGAATGAAGAGCAAGCATCTTAAGCTTCTGATGGAAGGGTGCCTGGCCTTCTCTGCAGTGGGAAACTGGCCCTAAAGTCTCTCTGCAGAAAGAGGAAAGAGCTGCCTGCCAGGAAGGATGGCAGGGACGGCCACCCCTGGTTTGTCCTGAGTCCTTTCTCTATCAGACAGAGACTAAGCACTGGCTATGCCTTCCTCTAACACTGTTCTGACAAAATTCAGGACTCTTTCTCCCACAGTGGATGCTCAAACCACCTTCCCTAGCCTGCTCCAGCAATAAATCCAGATCTCAACTCTCTTGGAAGTGGTTTCTGCCTGTGTGGACCATCTTGGAACAGCCTTCATCCAATCACAGCTTCAACTTTTGTCTAAGCTTTGGCATTTTGAAGGCTGCTGCACTTCTAAGTCTCCTAGACCACAGTGAAGAAAAAAGGGCTTCTGATCAAGCAAACATGTATAAGCCCCTCCCCTGGCTAAGAGCTGACAGAGGCAGTGCTTGGCCTCAGAACCACTCCCTGTTGTGGGGTCAGAACAGATGGAAGATGAACTCTGGCTCTCAGCTTCCTTGCAGGAAGGAATTAGCATCCTTAAGACCCCAACCTCTGCAGCTGCATGCCAAGGCACTGGCCCTCTCTCCAGGCAGCAGTATGATCTGACAGCAATTTCGTGGGGCAACTAAATTAAAGCAAGTTGGAAAAACAGCTTGGAGGCCTTCAATACCCGGCTGCATTGGTTAAAAGGTCTATCTTCTTCACAAGACTGGCATGACAAGGCTTGGCTCTTCTGTCTTACAGAGCATGAAACTAGAGTCAAGAAATAAGAAGTACGTCCCAAATAAAACAAGACTGATCTCCAGCAGACCCTGATGAAATGGACATACATGATTTACCTGATAGGGAATTTGAAAATATAGTCATAAGGGTGCTCATGAAGATAAAAAGAACAGGAAAAAACTGAAAACTTCAACAAAGAGATAGAAAACATTTTTAGAAGTACCAAACAAGGGACTGGAGACATGGCTTAGTGGTTAAGAGACCTGCTGCTCTTGCAGAGGTTCAGGGTTCAGTTCCCACATGGCAGCTGACAACCATGGTGGCTCATACTACAGGTGATTGTCACTTCAGTTCCAGGAGATACGATGCCCTCTTCTGCCCTTCTGGGGCACACGGTGCACGCACACACAAACAAAACACTCATACACATTTAAAAAAAAAAAAAAAGGTATCAAAAATTGAGCTGAAGAAGTAAGTTGGACTAGAGAGATGGCTCAGTGGTTAAGAGCACTGGCTGCTCTTGCAGAAGACCTGGTTTTTGAATCCTTGCATCCACATGGCTGCTGACAACTGTCCATAACTCCAGTTCCATAGGATCAGATGCCCTCTTCTATCCTCCGTGGGTGTATTGCATGACACAGGTGCACTTACATACATGCAGGTATAACACTCATACACATAAAATAAAAAAATAAATTTTAAAAATACAGCAAGTAAACTAAACAATTCAACAGAGGGGTTCGATAGCAACAAGCAGAAGGACTAGCAGACTTAAAGGTAGGTCACTGGAATTATCCAATCTGAGGAATAACAAGAAAAAAGAACAGAGACAGCCTAAGTGACTCCTGGAACATCATCAAGTTGAATAATATGCACGCACCAGGAGAGAAATGGAGAAACAGTCAAAGAATGGCAAAACCTCAAAACTGAGAAAGGAAACAGGACTACAGATCGCAGCAGCTCAAAAGACACCCAATGAGATGAGTCCAGAGACTCACACCAGGACACATTACAGCTGAGGTTCCAGAGAGGCCTGGCTTCTCTGCCTGTCCCTCCATCTAAGTCTGGGGCTACAGGAGTCATCCCTATGAACGTCTTGTGCATCAATCACTGTCTGTGACGGCTTCCCAAGGAACACAACCTCTGACAACTTACCGAGCTAGCTCCATGAAAATAAAGACTCATTGTTGTTTTTACTGGGATCACATTAAATTTAATAACCTGGTATTCTAGTCTGTTTTTCCATTGCTGTGACAAACGCTCTGACCAATACCAATTTGGGGAGGAAAGGGTTTATTTGACTTACATCATCTCCCAGGTCACAGTTCATGAGGGAGTCCAAGGTAGGAACTCAGGGCGGGAACCTGGAGGCAGGAGCTGGAGCACAGGCCATGGAGGACCACTGCTTACTGGCTTGCTCCCTGGCCCCTGCTCAGCCTGCTTTCTTATGCAACACAGGCCCACCTGTCCAGGGGTGGCACCACCCACAGTGGGCTGGGCCCTCCCACATCACTCAACAATCAAGAAGATGCCCCACAGACATGGCCACAGGCCCATCCTGTGGAGGCAATTCCCCAGTTGAGGATTCCTCAACCCAGGTGTGCCAAGTTGACACTAAAGCTATCCAGCACACTCGGGAGCGTTAACATCCTTACACCCAAAGGGTATCTTTCTACTTGAGCAAGCCTCCTTGTGTGTCCTTCAGGAATCTTTGAAGCCTTGTCCTGTAGGCTTTGCACATTTCTTAACACATTGATCCCTATCTGTTTCATTGCTAATGTTTCGTTTTCCATTTTATTTCCTGACTATTGTTTCCACTTATAAAGATACTGATATTTCTATATATTAAGTGCATTGCCTATATCTTAATACATTTTGTTATTATTCTGAGTCTTCAAGGTATATTTTTGTCACTTATAAATAAAAATTTACTCTTATTTATTCCTCTTGGAACTTTACGCTTCTAATTGCTTTTTCCTGCTTTCCAGCACTGGGTAATGGAGACAGTAGTTTTCCTTGTCTTGGTTTCTGATCTAAGTGAAAATTCTTCTAGTGTGTCCCCATAAGGAAGATGCTGGCTATGTGGATGAGAGGATTAAAATTATAGGATAAAGGAAGTAGTTAGTATTCTTATTTACTAAATTAAGAGTGTATAATGAATTTCATTGAAGATTTAAAAGTATCGTCCCAGCACCCACATGGCAGCTAACAACTGTCTGTAACTCCAGTCCCAGGGGATCTGACAGCCTCTTCTGACCTCCGTGGGCATTGCATGACACGGGTGCACTCACCTACATGCAGGCAATGCATGCATACACATAAAATAAAAATAATAAATACAAATTTTTTTTTAAGTATCATCCTTATTTTCTTACAATAAAATCTATTTGGTCAGGGCTGGAGAGATGACTCAGAGTAAGAGCACTGACTGCTTTTGCAGAAGACCTGGTTAAGAGTCTCAGGACCCACATGGTAGCTAACAACTATCCATAACTCCAGTTCCAGAGGAATCTGACCTCCCTGGGCATTGCACGACCTGGGTGCACTTACACACATGCAGACAATATACTCATACACATAAAGTAAAAATAAATACATAAAATTACTTGTCATGATTTTTTATATATTTAGGCATCTTAACATTGACCCTCTCACTCTATGCTCAACCCATCAGAAAAACTCATTGGCATTTCTACCTGACCACTTCCTACCTCTTACAACTCTAGTACCTTTTCTGATCTGTACCTTCTTATCTGTACTGAGGCAATAGAATGGTTTCTCTACTTTGTTTCATAACCTTATACTTTATTTTGCATAAAAATTCATGGACTATTTTCTTGTCATGCTTAGAATAAAATGCAATATTCTTTTATGGTCAATAAGGTCCTATATTTTGTTTTTAAAGCTGGCCCCTCCCTACCCCTCCAATTCTCCCCCTCATTCAACCCTCCTCCAATGGAATAAGCCTTCTAATTCTTCAAGCATGCTAAGCTTATTCTTGTGTGAAGACCCTTAGATCTGTTCTCCTTAACTTCCCTGGAATATTCTTTCCCCAGATCTGGCCACATCTCACTCTTTCACATTAGGTTGGTCTTTGCACAAACATCACATTAGCACAGACAGCCCCTTTCCTGGTCACCTCAGAAGCAGGGCTGTCTACCTCTTTCCCCCTTATCACCCCTGTCTCCTTTTTACCTTTCTCCACAGCATTCACCTTACCCCCCTCTTACACTGTGTTGTGTGCTTATCTGTGTCCCTAACCAGAACAAAAGCTTTGTCTTATTTCTGCTGTATCCACAGTCTCTAGAAGAGAGGCGGTCACAGAGTCATCATTCAGTGACTATCTGGTAAATAAATGAACTGGAAGATGCAAAAGAAAACCTGCAACTCCCAGCCTTGGTAACCAGCTGTCCAGCCGCAGAGGTGGGCAGCAGCTTTTACCTGTGGTTCCTTGCTCACTCCCAGGTAGATGTGTGTGTGTGTCCCCACTGTTGTCTGTTAGTATGCTGTAGATTAGATTCCTTTTTTGCTTTTGTTTTTGGTCTTTTTGAGACAGGGTCTCCGTGGAGCCACAGCTAGCCTGGAACTCGCTATGGAGACTATGCTGGCCTCGAGATCCACTCACCTCTACCTCTACCACACCCAGTTACTTCTTTTCCTATCTCTCTCACAGGTTCACAGACTGCAAGCAGAACAGCTCTCCCTCAAATGCTTGTACCCAGGGTGGGGGTGTCAGATCAGAGCTGTGCCTGGTGGGGAGAGGCATCATTTTTGTTATATATGCAACACTTTCACCTTGTCCGAGCATTTTTAAACAAGATGAGACTATATGTTGGGTAACCAAGGGCCACATTGGTAGGGTTGTGCCTTCAACGTTTATGCTTTCTTCTTCTGTAGCTGTCTCCTAATTTCCCTTGGAAACAATGGCTCCTCTTATGTTCCTAAGAATGGCTGTCACCCAAGCTGCCCTTCCTTCTTCTGGACAAGGTGTCACATGACTACCTGGAACAATTATGACTCTTCCAGAAATTCGACCTTATATAAAGTGCAAATATGTGGTGAATTTGATTTTAATGTTTGATGGAGGGCTGATGATATAGCTCAGTGGTGAGTGCTTGCCTACTATGCTCGATACCCTAGACTCAGTTCCCAGTACTGTTGGAGAGAGGTCACCAGGCCTGCTCTAGTCTCACCTCTTCTGCAGTGCGCTTGTCTTTCAATTCCGCAAACTATTTTCTTCTTTTAATAAAACTTCTACTTTGCTTGTCAGTCAACAAACATAACCTCCTTAGGACACCTAAGCTATCATTTCTTCATTTGAAAAATACGGGTAATACTGACAAAATCTTGGCATGAAGATTAAATGAGATACCCACGCATCCAAATACTCAATTCCTCAACTGGCCAGGCCTTGTAGGGTATAGAAATAGAAGGTGCAATCCTCAAAAGGAGGTTCGCAGGAATGAGGGCTGCGACAGGTTCAGCACAGACCTTGGGTGAAGGAGAGGTCTCTTTGACAGAACACACATGAAGCTTCTGCTCTATCAGACCAAGCCAGAGGGAACATGCATGGTCAGACACATTTTGAAATATGAAAGCAACAATTTCCTATGGTTTAATCTAAGAGTAGAAAAGAAACAGCTACAAATGCAGTCATGGACTTCATGGTGAATATCAGAAACACCTGTGTTATTTGTGCAATGCCTAAAGACTTGTGCTTTAGATACATATTTCTCTTTGAAATAAATCCACGGACTCTACGTGCCTCACAGGTTTTGTATGGAGGACATTCACCCTTTTCTGGATATTCTTAGGACTTGTGGGAAAAGGGTTTGGTTCCCAAATGTGTAATTTTCTAATTGATCTTCCTGGACAACCTATGATTACCAAGAGACCAAACTTTTCACTTTCAAAAAATTTAAAGAACTAGTCTATTCAGAATCAAGATAAAAAGAAATAATGCTTAAATTTTAGAATAACTAAAATGAAAATCTAATTATACTAATTATATCACAACTGAATCCTGAAATAATAAGATCAAAAGCAAACCCAAGCTCAGCTTTAAAATATGATTCTAAAATAGACTGTACACACACAGGAAGACTGTATACACAAACACAAACACACACACAGAGGAAGACTGTATACACACAGAGACAGACACACAGACATACACACACAAAGACTATATACACACAGACACACAGAGACACAGACGGGAAGAGGACTGGTGGGCGAGGAAGAAGGGACAGGGAATGAACATGGTCACGGTCAGGGTACAATGATAAACTTGAACAATGACTACACACCAATACTTTTTTTTTTTTTTTTTTTTTGGTCTTTTTGAGACAGGGTCTCCCTGTAGCCCCAGCTGTCCTGGAACTCACTATGTAGACCAGGCTGGCCTTGAATTTACAGAGCTCTGCCTGCCTCTGCCTCCCAAGTGCTGGGACTACAGGTGTGTGTCACCACACCTGGCTTAACACCAATACATTTTTAATCCACTGGGCCACACACACCCTCAGTCCTGTCCTAACATTCCTGAACGCCAACCGCTCTGGATCTCGCTCACTGACATAAAGAGTGCTGCTGCTTTTTCACTAGTATCTTGAAAACATGTACAGCAGACTCTTGTTAGGTTAGAAGCAGTTTATCGAGAACAACCACCAGGGCATGGTCTAGAGGTAGACACCAGATTTGCAGCCCCACAGAGGTGCACCAGAAACCGTTTACTACTCTGCACTTACACCAACATACAACCCATCTGAAGCCTGGGCAGTGGTGTCCAGATCACAGAACCTCTGCTCAAAGGATGCTGACAAAGTCAGCAGCTGGAGTTTTCAGTTCTTTAAAGGAAGGGATCTCCACCTCAGAACCAAAAGTGAAAGAAGAATTCAGAAGGCCCAGGTTCCTGGTGTGCGACAAACCAGACACTCTTCCAGTACGATACTTAATGCTTTGAGAGGAATTGAGAAAAATCAAAATAGACTTCTGAAAGGATCCTAAGTCATAGCTAAAGCCAGATGACACATGGTAGTACCTGCCTGTAATTCCCAGCACTAAGGAGGCAGAAGCAGGACAATCTCAGCAAGTTCAGGGCCAGTCTGGTTTGCACAGCAAGTTCCAGGCCAGCTAGGGCTACAGTGATAGTCTCAAAAAAAATTCACATATACATATATTTATCTATAAATGAATGAACTGGAGAGGTGGCTCAGTAGTTAAGAACAGCACATACTGCTCTTGTAGTAGACTGGAATTTAGTTCCCAACACACACATCAGGCAGCTCACAACCATCTATGGCTCTTTTTTCAGAGTGTCCGAAACCCTCTCCGGCCTCCCCAGGCACCTGCAAAAGACATTATTATTATTATTTTTTTTGGTCTTTTTGAGACAGGGTCTCCCTGTAGCCCCAGCTGTCCTGGAACTCATTATGTAGGCCAGGCTGGCCTTAAACTCACAGAGATCTGCCTGCCTCTGCCTCCCAAGTGCTGGGATTAAAGGTGTGCGCAACCACTACTGGCTACATTCATAATTTTTAAAAATTTAAAAAAAAAAACAAAAAAAACAAGGCACAGTTTCAGACAGCTATACAAATTTTAAATCTATAATCAACAGAATTAAGGATTGCCACCTTACCTTATAATAGCGGAAATAATCTCGTTCTTGTAACTTTTTTATTTTGGGGAAGATTTTGTAGGTATTGAAGTTGTCGATGCTGTCAATGTCACACAAGCAGTCATCCAGAACGCCAGCCACCTGAAATTTACACATGCATGAGCTTTAAAATATGCAAATCACTGTTTCCACTGTAACAAATCAGTTCTTTTATATAATTTATTCATTCAAGTTGGCCAGTATTTACCGATTAAGATTCATAACGTCAGGGCCAGTAAAATGGCTCAGTGGGTAAAGGTGCTCACTTTCAAGCCTGACTTAAGTTTGATTCCTGGTACTACATGATGAAAGGTGGGAACTGATTCTTGAAAACTGTCCTGACCTCCTCACGCGTGCCACACACAATGTTAAAATATTTTTTAAACACATATAACATTAGTTTTTAACTATGGCTGTTCTAGTTACCTGTCTATTTCTGAGATAAAACATTTCATTCTGACAAAACCCAACTTGGGGAGGAAAGACTTTATTTGGCGTACAGCTCCTAATCCACTATCCAGGGAAGCCAAGGCAGGAACTCAGGGCAGGAACCTAGAGGCAGGAGATGAAGCAGAGACCATGCTGGAATGCAACTCACCGGCTACTCTCCTCCCTGTGCTCAGCTGCTTTCTTATACAACCGAGGACCACCTGCCCAGGGAAGGCATCGACCAATGGGTCAGGCCCTTCCATATCACTCAACAAGAAAATGCGTCGGGGACATGGCCACTGGCCAACCCTACAGAGGTAAAGCCTAAATGAGGTTCCCCTTCCAGGTGTGTCAAGTTGACAACTGATGCTTAACCAGGACAATAGCCAATGAAATAAAACACAAAAACCAGATGTAGCTATTCTGAATACCAAACATGCTTTTAGGGCTCAGACCAAAAGAGATCAAGTTATCTTTCAGTAAGAATCCAAGTAGCCACTGGATCTCCTCCCAGACAACCCAAAAGATACAGTCGACATAGGCTACAGCATAGCTGTAGCCACCACAGCTTTCTCTCAGGAAACCACTTGGAATACTTCAGTGACAGGAATGACTTTAGGAACTTTGACGTTACCTGATTTACTCTTTAAAAGTACCCTACAGGGGCTTGAGAGATGGCTCCGTGGTTAAGAGCACTAACTGCTCTTACAGAGGACCCAGGTTCAGTTCCCAGCACCCACGTGTCAGTTAACCACAATCGATAACCCCATTCCAGGGCATCTGTGACACCCTCTTCTGCCTCTATAGGCAGTGCACAATATGAATGCACTTACAAGATGCAGGCAAAACAGTGATACACGTAAAAAGAAAAAACTTTAAAGAATTTAAAATTGGTTCCCTCTGGTTTTTAAAACTAGCTAGGCATTATTTATCTCTCACATTGTCTCACCCCTCCATCATGGTTTCCCCAATTAAGGTGTCCCTATTTCCCCCCCTTTCTCCCTTAATAATACCCTTCTCCTACAGTCCTACCTCTCGAGCTCCTTCTTTCCCTTTATCCCCTAGGTTCCTTGTATACCCTTCCCTCCCCCCTCCCTGAAAATAACCCAATTTTTATCCATATCTCCCTTATTAAAGCCTGTTTCCTACTGTTCTTCTCTTTCAGGTTCTTTCTTTTCCTTGACTTCCCTGTTTCCTTTCCATTATCCTGGTTTCTGTAGTTATGTCTGACTACATACTCACTTACCAGGGTTTGGTTCTAGGATCCACATATGAGGGAGAACATATGTCATCTGCTTTCTGAGTCTGTTACTTCACTTAGTATAACAGTTTCTAGTTCCATCCATTTACCTGCAATTTTCATGATTTCATCTTTCTTTACAGCT
>NW_008352265.1:348569-349983 GCF_000622305.1 Nannospalax galili | reverse complement strand
TCCAACATTTGGTATCATTTGTTCTCTTGGTCTTAGCCAGTCTGACTAGGGTAACATGAAATCTTAAAGCGGTTTTAATTTGCATTTCCCTATTAGTGATGTTGAACATCTTTTAAGATGCTTCATAGCCATCTTTACTTCTTCTTTTGAGAACTCTCTGTTCAGCTCCTTAGGCCATCTTTTAATTGGGTTAATCCCTGTCTTGATTCTGTTTTTTGAGTTTGTTATATATTCTGGATATTAAACCTGTCAGATGTGTCGCTGGTGAAGATTTTCTCCCATTCTGTGGGTTATCTGTTCACTTCCCTGGTTGCCTCCTTTGATGTACAGAATCTTTTTAGTTTAATGAGGTCCCATATGTTAATTCTTTCCCTTGTTTCCTGAGCAATTGACGTCCTGTTTAGAAAATCCTTTCCTACACCTGTATCTTGTAGGTTTTTCCCAATGTTTTCTTCTAACAGTTTCAGTTTCAGGCTTTACATTGAGGTCTTTGATCCATTCGGAATTGACTTTTGTGCAGGGTGAAAGACAGGGGTTTAGTTTCATTCTTCTACAGGTAGAGATCCAGTTTTGCCAGAACCATTTGCTGAACATGCTGTCTTTCTGCCAATGAATATTCTTGGCCCCTTTGTCAAATACCAGGTGGCTGAAATTGCATTTACTCATATTTGGGTCTTCAAATTTCCTCCATTGATCTATGGGTCTATTTTTGTGCCGGTACGTTGTTTTTATGACTACAACTCTGTAATACAGCTTAAAATCTGGTATACTAATCCCCCTAGCTTGCTTAGTGTTCAGGGTTGTTTTGGCTATCTGAGGTCTTTTGTGCTTCCATATGACTCTTAGGATGGTTTTTTCCAATTCTGTGAAAAATGTCATGGGGATTTTGATTATCATTGCACTGAATCTATAAAAGGCTTTTTGTAGGAAGGTCATTTTCACAATATTAATTCTTCCAATCCATGAGCATGGGAGGTCCTTCCATCTTCTGATGTCTTCCTCAATCTCTTTCTTTAAAGATTTAAAGTTTTCATTGTAGAGGTCTTTAATGTCTTTGGTCAGGTTTATTTTGATATATATATATATGTATATTTGCAGCTATTGTGAAGGGGAGTGTTTCCATGTGCTCTTTCTCTGATTGCTTGTTATTGGTATACAGAAAGGCTACAGACTTTGTAGGTTACTATTGTAACCTACCACTTTACTGAACGTGTTAATAATTTCTAGTTTTCTCGTGGAATTTTTGGCATCTCTTAGATATAATACCATATCATCTGCAAAAGGGGATAATTTGATCTCTTCCAACTATTATTCCTTTAATTTCCTGCTCTTATCTTATCGCTCTTGCAAGAGTTTCAAGCACTATGTTAAAGAGAAGTGGAGACAGTGGACAGCCTTGTCTGGTTCCTGATTT
>NW_008352265.1:348054-348480 GCF_000622305.1 Nannospalax galili | reverse complement strand
AACATAAAAGCATGTTGAATTTTGTCAAAGGCCTTCTCTACATCTATTGAGATGACCATGTGGTTCTTGTCATTGAGTCCATTTATGTGATTTATGATGTTTATTGACTTACATATATTAAACCATCCCTGCATCTCTGGAATAAAGCAGACTTGATCGTGATCTTTTTGTGTCTGTATGTGGTTTGCAAGTATCTTGTTGAGAATTTTTGCACCTATGTTCATTAAGGAGATGGGTCTACAGTTTTCTTTTTTGGTTTTATCTTTACCTGGCTTTGGTATTAGAGTGACACTGGCTTCATAGAAGAAATTTGGAAGTTCTCCCTCCATTTTTATTTTTTTGAATAACTTAAGTAGTATTGGATGCAGATCTTCTTTAAATGTCTGATAGAATTCTGCTGTAAATCCATCTGGTCCTGGGCTTTTT
>NW_008352265.1:346951-347500 GCF_000622305.1 Nannospalax galili | reverse complement strand
TTGTTGTTGCTTTTCAAGTGTCTTGAGTTGCAATGTTAAGTCATTTATTTGTGTTCTTTCCAATTTTTTGATGTAGGCACTTAAGACCTATAAACTTCCCTCTGAGGACAGTTTTCAGCATGTCCCAGAGGTTTAAACGTGTTGTATTGTCCTTTTCATTTAGTTTCAGGAATGCTTTTAATTTCTCTTTTGACCCATTCATCATTTAGGAGTGTGTTTTTAATCTCCATATGTTCATGCTGTGATTAGGGATTCTTCCGGTGTTGACTGTAAGCTTTATTGCATTGTGGTCTGATAGAATGCATGGAATTATTTCAATCTTTTTGTATTTGTTGAGGTTGTTTTGTGCCCTGGAATATGGTCAGTTTTGGAGATGGTTCCATGGGGTGCTGAGTAGACAGTATGTCCTTTGGTGCTTGGGTGGAATACTCGGTAGATGTCTGTTAAGTCCATTTGATATATGGTATTGTTTAATTCAGATATCTATTTGTTAACTCTCTGCCCTGTTGACCTATCTAATGGAGACAATGGGGTATTGAAATCGCCTAC
>NW_008352265.1:311153-346663 GCF_000622305.1 Nannospalax galili | reverse complement strand
CATTCATATAGTCTGTGTCTTTTGACTGGGGAGTTCAGTCCATTAATATTTAAAGTTATTAATGAAAGATGAGTATTGAATCATGTCATTTTTCTGTTTACATTCTTGATATACTTGTACTTTTCCACAGTTATACCTTTATTGAATTTCTTTCCGCTAATGCCTTGGGTATAGTCATTCCTTTCTTCAGCTCTTTATTGTCTTCTGTAACTCTCTGAAGGGCTGGTTTTGTGGAGATGAATTCCTTCAGCCTATTTATGTTATGGAAGATTTTTCTTTCCTCTTTGACTATAATAGACATTTTGGCTGCGTATAGTAATTTGGGTTGGCATCTGTGGTCATTTAAAACTGAGAATACTTTGGTCCAGTCTCTTCTGGTTTTCATAGTTTGCACTGAAAAGTCAGCTGTAATCCTAATGGGTTTTCCTTTATATGTGACTTGTTTTTTTCTCTTTTGCATCTTTCAGAATTATCTTTGTTTTGACCATGTAGTGTTTTTAGTATGATGTGCCATGGAGAGTTTCTTTTCTGGTCCTGTCTGTTTGGTGTTCTATATGCTTCTTGTATTTGTATGGGCATGTCTTTCTTTAATTTGGGGAAATTTTCTTCCACAATTCTGTTGAAGATCTGGTCCGTGCCATTATATTATTCTCCTTCCTGTATGCCTATGATTCATAAGTTTGGTCTTTTTATGGTGTCACACAATTCCTGCATATTCCATTCTTGTGATTTCTTAAATTTTTCATAATCTTTTCTTGAGTGGTCTAGTTCATACACTTCATCTTCCAGTCTTGATACTGTTTTCCATTTCATTCATCCTATTAGTGAGGCTTTCTAATCAGCTTACTGAGTGTTTCACTTCCTTCATTTCAGCCTGAGTAGCCTTCAATATTTCTAGCTCTTTTCTGAATTCATTCAGAAGTTTATCCCTATCTTCCTTCAGTTCTTTATGTGTTTTTTAAATTCATTGAATTCTTTTATCATGTTTATAATTGTTCTTTTGAGTTCCATGTCCTGCATTATCTCTAGGGGGTTCTCAATGTACTCCTTTAGAGGACTATGGGTATTTGGTGGGGATACATTATTTTGGTTTTTCATGTTATTTTTTCTCTGTGATTTTGACGTGAATTTCTTTTGTAGTTTCTGATTCTTGTGTGAGACTCAAGCCTTCAAGTTTAGGTCTGCTTCTTTTTGTAAACTTTATGTGTCTTTGTGGTTTACTTTTTGGGCATGAAAAGCTGGTTCCTCTAAGCTTCTGGTTAGCTCTTTTGATTTTATGTTGGAGTGGCCAGATTGCTTTTGTCTTCAGGAGTTCCCACAGAGACCCAAGTCAGATGAGGATGAGATGCTCTCAGGCTTTCTCCTAAGGTCTGGATCCCTCCAGGAAAGATTTTGGCCTCGGGAATTTTGGGGGTTGGACTGGCCTGGGAGCAGGGCCCAGGAAAGATGCTGGTCTAGGGCAGCTGGTGGCCGTGCCACCGAGAGATGCAAAGGGAGATGGGGGCGGGAAGAGGCCCCAAGGGCTCCTGGGGACTGCACTGAGGAACTGGGTTGGTCTGGATTCAAAGGATCAGGAAGAGGAAAGGTCAGCCCCATTGTCCATGAAAGAGACTGGCCAATTGTGCAGCCCAGGGAAGCAGAGGGAGGTGAGGGCGGGGCCAGGCCCAGAAGCAGTGCTTCTGGGGACCAGAGAAGGCACTGAGTTGGTCTGGATGCAAAGGATCAGAAAGCAGTGGTAGTTCCCCAGGTGTCTGGGGTTCTAAGACAAGGAATGGGACAGGACCCAGGCTAGGAGGAGAGACCGGTGGGGGAGATGGGAGGGTGAATGAGGCTGGGGGAGTCAAGGCATGGAGGGGATGATCAACTTACCCCAGAGAGAGGCCTGTGGGTCGTGCTTTTCATTTGTAAACTACCGTATTTTCTTTAAATATTTACAGGGCTGGGAGATGGCTCAGTTGGCAAAGTACTACATGAGCTCAAGGACCTGAATTCAGGTCACCAACACCCACAAAAATAACCAGGCCTGGTGGGGCTACATAGCTTGTGGTTAGGAGTACTTCCTGCTCTTCCAGAGGACCTGGGTTCGATTCACAGCACCCACATGTCAGATCACAATCATCTCTAACTCTATCCAATGGATATGACGCCCTCATCTCTGTGGGCAACACATGCACACAGTACACTTATGCTCATGCAGCCAAAACACTTCTACACACAAAATAAAAATTGTAAATCTGAAAAACAACAACAGCTAGGCATGGCAGCATGGAGAGAAACAGCAGAACAAGGAGGACCCTGGGGCCAGTCAGCCAGTCTAACTGAATTGCTCAGTATCAACTTCAATGAGACTGTCTTAATAAATGAGGTTTAAAATGGCTGATGACACCTGGTGTCAACCTCCAGTCTCCACATGAACATGTAACAAAAAATATTTTCATTGTGGTAGGGGTAAGTTAATGTATACATATTTATAACTTTTAACGACATCTAAGACAAAACCTGTGTATCATCAGAATTTTGAAATGCCGAAGTAGAATACTACCTATATCCCTAAGTTCCTTTTCAACTGCATCCACCCAGAGGTTAAAAATAAGTCTTATTACTAATTTTGTAATACATCCCTAAATAATACATTTCGAACACCCCTGTTTAGCAGCATTGTCATCCATTGCATCCCTGTGCTTCTTTGCTGACACTGTAGCATCTATCCATAGTAGTGAGTGTCACTGGGCACCACTCACTCTCCCTCTTGCAAATGCTGTATAGTGTGAAAAATCACAACTTGCCCATTATTGATCCATAGTAGGCAGGACAGCTTAGGATGCCTATGTCCTATTCCTAAGGTATTATTTTAGATACCTAATATCTAAGAGGATATTATTTTACAAAGCAAGAGAGACTTTAGATGTGATTAAGGGGCCAGCAAGAAGACTCAGTGCGGTAAAGGCACTTGCCACACAAGCCTGACGACACAAATTTGATCCTAAGAACACATATAAGGGTGCAAGGGGAGAACTGACTCCACAAAGTTGTCCTCTGACCTTCATGTACATGCACACATACAAGTAAAACTTTAAGAGAAAATTTAAAGATGTGATTAAGAGTCTTACAAAGACTACTGGGATTATTATAGGGAGACCAAGGGAGCTACAAAACTCCTTAGGAAGAGGAGCAGGAGTGGAGTGGAGAGAGATTAGTAGACACAGGGCTGACACCCAACATGGGGGAGGAAATCTCCAACCCAAAGACTGTGTCTCCAGAGACCCAGAAAGAGCAAGAACAGCTCCACCTACAGCCTCCAGGGCTCCAGCCTTGCCCATACCTTGATTTTAACACTGCAAAACTCATTTTCAGACAGGCGTGGCGGTGTGGGTGTGGGTGGGGGCAGAGGCAGGTGGATCTCTGTTAGTTCAAGACCAACCAGGTCTACATAGTGAGTTCCAGACCAGCTGGGGCTGCAGGAAGACCCTGTCTCAAAAAGACCAAGAAAGAAAAGAGAAAAAAAATCCCCTCATTTTCAGACTTTTGACCCCAAGACGGAAAAATGGGGGCCCTATGCCACTCAGCTCCCAACCGTCTATAACTCCAGCTCCAGGGAACCAGATACCCTCTTCTTGTCTCTGAGGATACTAACACACACCAACACACACATAATTAAAAATAAATTAAAATTTTAAATGTATATTGTTTCAGTGTCTAAAGTGTGGAGGTGTTACAGCAGCAACAAGAAATGAACCTACTCCATACTGAAACTGTTTACAGCTTTGGCTAAAGAACGATGCACTACAAGATTTTTGTGCGTATTTCTCAGTGTACACGTGCAAGGGTTTCTCCAGATGGCATGCTTGGGTGTGAGAGTTCTCTAGGTTTTTAGGGAATGACAAACTGACTTCCAAAACCACTGTACCAATTTACAATCTCATCACCAATGGGTGTAGTGTGGATACCTCCTCCTCAGTATTTAACATTAATCTATGGTTCAATTTAAGCCAATCTAGTAAGCAGGAAAGGGTATGAGGGAGTGCTGTGGTTTGGTCCTAATGAGGTGTTCTACTCATGTTTTATATACATTTGGACTTCTTGTCTAGGATGTTTTTCTTAATTATCTTGGGGACTCAATACTCCTTCCCTATTACTTTCTTCTGCAACACCAATTAAGACATATCAGACATTCTTGATGTCTTCATCTCTTAAGTTCTCTTTAATAAGTGTCATCTTCTTGCCTCTCTGGATTTCCTTCTGAATAATTTATCTTCTTATTATTGACTCACACATTCAACACACTTACTGATGTGTAATATCAGCTTTGTACTCTTCTACACACTGAGAATGGAGAATGAGAAGGGAAAAAACCCAGGGCTGGAGAGATGGCTCAGCTTTTAAGAACACTGGCTGTTCTTGCAGAAGACCAGGGTTCAAATCCCAGCACCCACATGGCAGCTAACAACTGTTGGATCCAGGGGATCCAACAGTCTCTTCTGTCCTCCATAGGCATTACACAACACAGGTACACTTACCTATATGCAGGCAATACACACATACACATAAAATAAAAATAGTAAAATTAAAAAAAAAAAAAAAAGAAGGGAAAAACCCCCCAAATCTCTACTCTCAAGGAACTTACTTTCTCATAGGAAAACGGAGGAAACAATGAACAAAGCACCGGGTCTGTCTGACAGATGGTGATGAAGAGGTCTGAAAAGATGGAAAGAATGGAAGGGGGCACTGCAGACTGGAGCTACTGAGACCTCACATGGGGGAGGTCTGTAGGACTCATTGGAACTGGTGGCTCTTGAAGTAGGGGTGCAGATATCTGGGGGGAAAGCATTCCAATTAAGGTTCGGTGCATAGGTCCTGGACAGTAACTTTGCCTAAGGTACTTAAGGATACGGGAGATTTATGCAATAGGCCAAAAGTGAATTAAAGTATTGTAAGCTTTTCAGCTTTTACTGAATCTGGGGTGTTTTTTCACATGAACCAGTTCTCAGAGACCAAGGGGGAATCCTACAATTCAGCTCTGCTACTATCTAGAACCCCAAGTGCAGAACCACAAGTTGGAGTCCCAAATAAAGGAGGAGCACACAGCAAGTTATTGCAGTGCCTGTGCAGCTGGTTCTCGACGCCATGCTTCCCCCCTGTCCCTCTCCCAGTAAGTGCATGTGGTCACAACCCTTCCGGTGTTGCCTGGCAAGAAGTCAATCATTTGGGCTTCCTGGTGATCAGCCCATCCTGAAGCTATAGAGGTCTCATTCCATGTTATCTCATCAGTATAAACTTGGGGGGTGGGGGTGAAAGTGCTCCTTGTGAATAGCAAAGGTACTAACATCACTTGGAAAGATTGTCCTAGGAATCAGAGACACATGCTAAATATACTTGTGCTACATACCACACCGCATGAGACAGAAAGGTACTGGGGAATTTTAAGCAAAGGGTAAAGGAATAAGGACCAAATGAGAAAGGAGGGCTCTCGCCTCTGTTGTATGGTTTGGGATGTGAACATTGGATAAGAGGACATGTCGGATAAACTGATGCTTCAGCAGAAACTAGGAAACAGAGTGGACCTTGTGAACACAGGAAAAGGGCACATGCTGGTGGAGGGAACAGCCAGCATGCAGGCCTTGGGCTGAGAATATGCTTGAGGAACAGCAGGAGGATCAGCCTGACTCGAGCAGGGGAGAAGACTTGGGGAAGGGCAGGGCTGAGATAAAAAGATCAGAATTTGGTTCTGAGATAGTTGTCATCCAAATAGAGAGGTGGGGAAAGGCTGGATCTGGAGAACTGGAGCTGAGACGTCTAGTCTGTAGAATCAAACTTGAGAGTCTGGTATAGATGGGTTTGAAACCAAGAGACCAGACAAGATGACCAAGGAAAGAGTAACAAGACATGAACCCTGAGGCTCAAATGACTGGCTGTCAAGGGCAAGGGAGGAAGAAGCAGGACACTAAGAAAGACTGACCCACTCTACAGGATGTAAACCAGAATGGTGGCACATCCTGGGCACCAAAAGAGGTAAGTACTTCAGGGAAGTGAGTGACAAACTGTGAAAAAACATTTCTGGGAACATGTGAAACCTGGGGTGTAAGAACTATTGGTCTTAGCTACAAAGACATCAATGACCCTGGTAAGAGCAGCAGGGGACTGTGAGGACTAGGCTGAACAGAGCAGGAGGATGAAAACAAATACAACACCTAAGAATGTTTCTAGAGATGAAGAAATGTGAGGAGGGGAGATGGCTCAATCAGTAAAGTGTTGATAAGGATCTGGATTTAACCCCCAGAACCCGTGCAAAAATACCAGGATGGTGATATGCATTTAAAATCCCAGTGCTCAGGGAGACAGAGGCAGGAAGATACCTAGGAGCTGGCTCACTGGCCAGCCAGCCTGTGAGAGACCTGTCTTAAAGGAGGTGGACGGCCTTCCTGAGGATGGCACAGGTTGTCCTGACCTCCACATACCTATGCCCATATACTCAAACATATACATGCCCAACTCCCCACTCCCCAAAATAAGTCAGATGTAGAAGGGATGAGTGGGTCAAGAGAACTTGAAAAGAGGAGAGCTGGGGCTGGAAAGACGGCTCAGCAGCTAAGAACATTGACCGTTCTTGCAGAAGACCTGGGTTCGAATCCCAGCACCCACATGGCAACTAACAACTGTCCGTAACTACAGTCCCAGGGGATCCGACAGCCTCTTCTGACCTCTGAGGGCAGTGCAGGACACAGGTGCACTTACCTATATGCAGGCAATACACGCATACACATAAAATAAATTTATAAAGTTAAAAAAAAGGAGAGCTCAGATTGTATTTATGTTGACAGTAACAACCCATTAGAGGAAGGAAAAATTAATGATCTGGAAAAGACATAAAAGTAACCTATCCTTGAGTGGGAAAGAAGAAACAGGGCCTATTATATATTATAGGAGCACAAACAGCTCACCCATGGTAACTAGCAGTCAGAACAGCAGGGAACAGAGACCTGTAAGTGTAATACTCCATGGAAGTTTTCCTTTTTATGTTTGTGAGATGTGAAGCTAACTTTGAGGATGGAACAGTGGATGATAAAGGATTAGTTTTAAAAAAATTATAATTCAATACTCATTTCTTTAGTTGGGTGTAATCAGCTATTTAATCCATCCACTGAATTTAAAT
Organism: Nannospalax galili; assembly: GCF_000622305.1. Classification (NCBI taxonomy): domain Eukaryota; kingdom Metazoa; phylum Chordata; class Mammalia; order Rodentia; family Spalacidae; genus Nannospalax; species Nannospalax galili. The sequence goes on along the minus strand of NW_008352265.1, from coordinate 339,513 downwards.
CCCCGCCCCCCCCCCCCCGGTTTTTTGGTACAGGGCCTCAAGTAGCCCAGGCTGACCAGGAACTGGCTATGACCTCGAATTTCTAATCCTTTTGTCTCTGCCTTTCAATAGCTGGGATTATAGGCATGCAGCACCTCACCTGGCTTTAGATCCTACTTTCAAAACATTCACTCCATCCCTTTTACTCTGGGTCATTCTTTATAGCCTCGTTTTCTTCATACTTTTGTGCTTTTCTTTTTACTTACACACTGATGTTAAATTACCTACCTGAGGCCCGGCATGGTGGCACATGCCTTTAATCCCAGCACTCAAGAGGCAGAGGCAGGCAGGTCTCTGTGAAATCCAGGCAGGCCTGGTCTACATTGCGAGTTCCAGGCCAGCTGGGGCTACAGGGAGACCCTGGCTCAAAAAGACCAAAACCAAAAAAAAAAAACAAAAAAAACCCCTGATCATTTCAAAACCCAAGGTCATTTACATGACTATTTCTACTATGGCTATTCCCCAACTTCCCAAGAGAAACCATCCCAACGAGCCCACTAAAACTTTAAAATACCAAATGGAAATGAGGCTGGGACTCCTAGCATACAATGCAAACATAGGCTTCCGTGAGGTACAAGCTGCTTACTCTCACAAAGGTGGAGCTGTCAGGGAACTGTGGCTCACTGGCCCTGCCCAGCATTGAAGAGTATAGAGCTAGCCAGAGAACAGCACAAAATTCAAAGTATGGAGTAGTTTCTACTAAGCAGATATAGCTTTCCGACCAGTACGAAGTCAAAAAATTATAAACTAAATCATAAGCCAGGGACCATCTGTGTCTGGTTCACGGTACCCTCTTTCCTTGTGGCTGTGGGATTGCTTGTTTTGTACACTTGGCTGTTTATTCCACTGAACACTTTATCTTTGAAAACTCTTTAGGGCTTGAGTTGAAAATATTTTTCTCGATACTTTCTAGAGAGAGAATGGATCTCTCTTTCCCTGGTAACCTGGGGGATATGACCCTGGGCCTGCTGTGAATTCAGTTCCTAACTGTAGCTCACCCTGGCACAAATAGCAGACACTTGGCCTACAAAGCCCTGTAAGGGCTGCTCACGGTGGTCAACTGGTTCCAAAGGAGTTGCCATCCCCTTCCTCTAGAGTCTCTCCTTTCTCCTCACTAGGAGTGGGAGTCCGCACTCACACTAAGGATGCAGCTCTCTGGAGTCAAGGCTCTGTGGTAGGTTCTTTTACCAGCTGCCTGTTGTGGGGAGGACACTGGTTTCTTGCCAGCTCCTCCCCATGCAACAGTTAAACTAGAAGCTCAAAGTCTTTAGGGTTTGGGCAAAGCCCTCAGGGTACTGGAATGGCAGGGCACTGCAAGAGCTTCCATCTGGTGGGGCAAGGGAGGGAGCTCCATGTGTACTTTCATTTCATGTCACCTCAGATGAACATTTAGAAGGATTTCAAACATACCTGACTGAAGCGTCATTTTACAGGAAGATGGCCATGGCGCTGGGACACACCAAGCCTTTAGCTACCAGTGCTTCACCAAGCTACAGCGTATATTTGCATTTCATTTATAAGAAAATGAGGCATGAGATACACAAATGAATGTTCATGCAAATGCTCAAGTGTCTTCCTGCTTTCCTGATAGAAGGCACATTACCTAGTCCCTAAATGACTTTGATTTCTTGTGAATAGGGAGTTTTTAAAAATTCTAATTCTTCCCTTCATCTTTATTGGTTTTTCTGACAAATTTAGTAGACACAAGAAGTGAAAACACTTCCACTTTTTTATTTCCTAGTCTCTCTGCTTTCTATACACCGAGGAAACATGCCGATTTATTGATAATATGTAGAGGCGGCGGCTACATTAAGGTTCCGGTTTAATGTCACTTAACAAGTCAATTAAGCTCGATGAACTTCACTTACCACAGAAGCCCCATTTGATGTCTTCATCTCTTAAGTTCTCTTTAATAAGTGTCATCTTCTTGCCTCTCTGGATTTCCTTCTGAATAATTTATCTTCTTATTTATTGACTCACATATTCAACATACTTACTGATGTGTAATATCAGCTTTGCACTGTTCTACACACTGAGAATGGAGAATGAGAAGGGAAAAAACCCAGGGCTGGAGAGATGGCTCAGCTTTTAAGAACACTGGCTGGAATCCGACTCCCTCTTCTGTCCTCTGTGGGCATTGCATAAGACGAGTGCACTTACACATATGCAGGCAAGGCAATACACGCATACACATAAAAATAAAATTAAAAAAAAAAAGAAGGGAAAAACCCCCACTCCTGAGATGTACTACATAAATGTGGTAATGCATAATTAAGCATGTTAGAGGTTAAAGCCATACCTAAAAACTGTGATTGAAAACTTTATTAGGAAGCACTACTGGAAATAAAAAGTATGTGCTTTTGAAGACTGCACATGCTACTGTGAAATGCACAAATCTTTGACCACTGAGGCCTATATACACATATATGTGTACATATATATTTTCATTTGGACATAAGCACATTAGAATTACAGGTGCAACTATAAAACATTAATTATACATAATCAGTGGTAGCTGAAGAAACCTAAAGCGAAGCTTCTAGACCTGCGCTATGTCATTAATACACGATATGTAAAATGAAATAAGAAATCAGGCTTTACAAAAACATCTAAATGTCAATTCCACTCAAACGCCCAAGTATTAACCAGTAAATTATTTTGCCATAGACAGTCTGGGAGGTCTGGTATTTGTACATCTGGTAGATGCACCTAAAATTCTACCATAGTATATTCAAGAGCAGGTGCATGACATCTACTTGGAAGGTTTGCTTAAAATGCTGATTCCCAGCCGGACTCAACCAGAACATATGGAAGGTAGGCCAGAAAATCTCCATGTTGAACATGCTCCTAACAACAAAAGTTTGCTTATTTTTAATTTATTAATTAATTAATGTTATGTGAAAGAGGATCCTGGTTAGCCTGGAACTCGATATGCAGATCAGGCTGGTGTCCAACTTGTGGGGATCCTCCTGCCTCTGCATTCTGAGTGCTGGGATGACAGGAGTGTGCCACAATTACCAGATGTTTGTTTTTTCAATTACGATTTTTACTAAATCGTTCATTCAAAGAGTACTCACACAGGGACACACACGGAATATTCTGGCATTCTGGGACTCAGTAGTGTTGGGTGCCAGAACACCATGAAAAAGTATCTGAAAAATGTCAGAGAAACATGTTTACACGGCTACCTCCACAGATGTCAGTTTTCTTAGCCTCAAATAGCTCGGCCCCTCATTACCAGGCCACCTGAGCCGCTGTTTTGTTCTCAGTGCAGACTCTGCAGCAGGTGCAGGCGAGGCCAGACACCTGGCAAAGTGCTGCGCGCCCGCCGGTGTCCGAAGCTCTGCTGGGCTCTGGGCTTCCCAGCACAGCGAGGACGGCTCCGCGGTACTCCCGGGCACCCCAAACCCGGCTTTCCAGCCTGCAACGCCTGGTGCGGTCATCGAGGACCACCGGAGGCTCCGACCGTCCCGCGCGCACCGGGACGTTGCGCCAGGCTCGTTGTAGCACAGGAAGGGAGGGCGTCCCCTCCGGAAAGGATGCGAGGATGCGGGGGGCCACCGACCCCAGCCCCGCACCCTGGGGGGGTCGTCTCGGGTCCCGGCCCGCTGTCCCGCAGGACTCCGCGGAGCGCATCTCCAGGAGGACGCCGCGAGCGAGAGCTCCGGGCCCGCCACCATCTTCCCCTTCCACCGCTAACGTTTCCTGCACTCGCCGCGGCCTCCCCGGCCGACCCCAACCCCGTTCCCCTCGGTCTCACCTGGGCCTGGACGGAGCTCGCCAGCAGGCTCAGGGCGAACAGCATCTGCGCGGCAGCCACCGCCCCCTGCCCAACACCGGCCCAGCGGAAGCCGGGGCTCATGGTGGCCTCGGCCGAGACGCCGCGGCGACCACAGCAAGGGGACAGAGCCCGGAAGCCGGGCGCCTCCGGGACGGGAGAGCTGCGCGCCCGCCGGAGGGTTGAGACACTCCCCGGCACCCTGCAGCCGCTACTGAGGTATCGGGGCTGCGCGCCCCCGCTTCATCCCGTGAGGCCCGGCCCCCGGCGTCCTTACAGGAGGCCACGCCCTCCAGCGTGCAGCCTTCTGGGAGTTGTAGTCCCAGAAACCCTCTCGGTCCTCCACGGCCGGAAGGCCTCGAAGAGGGCGAACTACAGGCTGGGAGGTCGCTCCGCCTCCTCGGGGCGGGGCTCCATGGCAGCCAATGAGGCGGGACCACGCGGGCTCCAAAACACTCGGGAGCAGGCGGGGGAACACTCGCCCGCCAGGCCTGCGTTTTGTTGCTCTGGGAGACAAGGCTGGGGGGGGGTCCAGCAGAGCCTCGGACAGCGTCCGAATGGCCGCGGCGTGCCCAGAGCGGGTCAGGACTCGTCCGGGACTTCCTCAACCCGGCGGGCTCTTCCGCCTGCCGTTCCCAAGAACTTTTTTTGCCTCCTTTTCCGGAGCCCCATATCCGCAGTTCCCCCTAAATCACCTGGCACCTGGTCAAGGTCGTTTCACACGCCCCAAAAGTGAATGTCATCCCCCGGGTGTCTTCCTCACTTCCAGACTGCACATAGAGAATGCATGCTAAAAGCCTGCAGATGAACCGTGTAAACAGGAGGATGGGAGATGGGGATGAAAGCACAGAAAACCTTGGAGAGACATGGACTGGGCTTGGATCCCAACCCTAACGCTTTCTAGTTACTTTTGTGCCCTTAATTTCCATCTCAAATATTATTCTAGGATTATGTAAGATTGTGTGCATAAAGGGCTTCCTGTAGTGCCTAGCAAACAAAGTGTTCCATAAATGGGAACTGCTATTACGGCTCAGTGTCCCCGAGTTCCATAAAACCAGCATTACATCACCTTATGTTTCTGTAGTGTGTATTCTGTTATTGTTGCTGTAACAAATGGCCACAAATTCGGTGGCTGAAAACCAAGCCAATTTATTATCGTACATTCTAGATGTCAGAAGTCCAAAATGAATCTGTAGAGGTCAGTGTTTCCTTGGTTTTTTCAACTTCTAAAGCCACTGACATCCCTAGACTTGTGACCTCAGAGGACACAGTGCATATGCTCCTGCCTCGGTTGTCACCAGCTTTCTCTTTCTGACCCTATTGTTATGGCTTGCCTCATAAAAAGGCTTGTGATTGCACAAGGCTCACTCAGATAATTCAGGCACTCTCCTTAACCTCAAAACCAGTAACCACATCTTCAAAGTTTCTCACCATCTATGGTAACATCTACAGGCGACAGAGATTAAGATGTGGACATTCATGGGTGGCCACTAATCTAGAGCTTCCTACTTCTCAGAGAACATTCACACATACCCTTCCTTGCGACCTACTGCAGAATCCGTGGGGTCTAATAGAAAACGAAAGTCCAGGCAGTTGGTTTTTTTTAAAAAAAAAAAAAGGAATTTCAAGGCAGTTGCAACAGAGTGCTAAACCAAGCGCAAGGCCCTGGTGTCTGCACAGCTTGTAACGGATGAAGCCAGTTATTTTTTTGTGTGTGTGTTTTTCTTCTCAGCACTTCTGTGGCTCCAGCTCTAGTCCAGACCTTTCCCATCTTCAGAATGAACAGAACTGTTGCTTGATTCAGAAGCTGCTTTTCTACACTTGTCTTCATTCCTCAGCCATTTCATTGTACTTCCTATTGGCCCATTTTCCCCTTCTCCTATGAATATGCTTCAGATACAAGAGCTTTTCTGTTTTCAGATCCAGGGGACTTTCCTCAACCTTCCTTGTTTGCGCTGCTTTTGGCCCTGGTAACACGTACCATATACATCATGTAACATGGCAATACAAAAAACACATTTTTAAAAGAGTGTTTACTCACATACATGCAGGCAATACACACATTAAAAAAACATAATAAAATAAAAATATTTTAAAAATAAGTGTTTGAACTTTCTTATTTTGAAATTATAAACTTTCCCATTTTAAAATCTCAAGGGCTTTTTTTTTTTTTAAGACAGGGTCTTTCTGTAGATCAGGCTGGCCTCAACTCAGATCTGCCTGCCTTTGCCTTCTGAGTGCTGGGATTAAAGGTGTGTGCTACCATGGCTAGCAAATCTCAAGTTTTTAATAAAGTCTGATATCAAGGGCAGAATCCATGTCTATCATTCAGAGCCCTTCAGGATTTATCATTGAAGAAAACCTTCAGTGTTCAACTGATGGAAGAAGAAAGCTTGTAAAGAGTTATGTGGGGGTCATACGACAGTATAATTTTTTTCAACTCAGAAGTTTGACTCACTACTTCTGGAAACAAACAGGGTTTGGGGGTTTTATTGTTTTATTTTTTATGTATGGGTGTAATGCCTGTGTGTAGGTAGGTGTGCCGGTGTGTGCAACGCCCCTGGAGGTTAGAAGAGGACATCAGATCCCCTGGAATGGGAGTTACAGATGGTTGTCATCATGTGGGTACTCGGAATTGAACTCAGGTCCTCGGCAAGAGCAGTCAGTGTTAACCACTGAGCCATCTTGGTTTTTTTTTGTTTTTTAAACAGGATCTCCCTATATATCCCTGGCTGGCCTGGAACTGGTTATGCAGACTAGGCTGGCCTCAAACTCACAGAGTTCACCTGACTCTGCCTCCTGAGTGCTGTATCTAAAGGTGTGAGCCACTATGCTTGGCTAACGGTTTTTTCCTTTTTGTTTTTTGTCTTCTCCTGGTGAGTGAAATCAGAAGTAGGTGTTTGTCATGAGAAGGAAAGCCCTGAAAGTCACTCACGCTGATGGGTGCTGTATCTGTCTTGGTGTTCATCATAATGAGCCCTAGGCAGGGACCATCCTTTGATGAACAGACTGCCCTTCCCTCACCCTCACCCTCTCCTTGCCAGTTTCCTCTGCTTTCCCAATCAGCACTGGGACAGGCATTGGCTCTGTAATGTCACCCATGAGTCCTGCCTTCAAGCCTAAATTTCAAACTCCCTCTCCATCGCTAATGATGGGATTAGAACTAAAACAGGAATTTCATATCAATCCCCTTGATGAGAAACATAAACAATTCAGATCCAGCTAAATTTTAAAATAGTAATAGTAGGTACCTCAAAGAAGCCGGCTTTAGCCCTGCGGGAAATTTTCAATGCAGGGAAATTGTTGGAGCTGGCAGCCTAGGGAGGAATTTCCTCTCAGCGTCCAAGCTCACTTGGTCAGAATCCTTGAATGAGCCTGTGGGACCCTTCCTCCTAGCCCTGTTGCTGGCAGGACAGAAGCGAGCCCCCTCCCAGGCCCTGGGTACCATCCCTAAATGGAGAAGCTCTTCCAGGTTCATCAAGAAGAAGAAATTTGATGATGAGCTGGTGGAGAACAGCCTGACCAAATCCTCTGCCTGGGCAAAGGGGGCCAGTGGAGTGGCTGTTCAGGGAGTGAGAAGACAGTATCCAAGGCCCCCAGTACTCCTGTGCTGCCCAGCCCTGCCCCGGACCCTGGACTTACCAAGCGTGTAAAGAAAATCAGTCATTTGAGGTGACCAAGGATCTGGGCTGCTGGAAGCCTGCAGATGACTTCCAGCTTATCAATGTTGTATTGCAGACCTGTCAGGGTGTGAAGTTCAGCTGCCATTTCACCCTTTGGGAAGTCCAGGAACACTGGACTATGCCCTGTTCTACGGTCCTGTCATCTCCAAGCTGGCCTGTCAGGCCATGAGGCAGCTGTACCCAGAAGCTATTGCAGCCACCCAGAGCAAAGCCCTGTTCAGCAAGGCTGAGAAGCAGCTACTGAGCAAAGTAGGCTTGACCACCTTGGAAACCTTCCAGGACTTGCTGCACAGGGACTTGGAGTCATGGAGCAGGAACTGACCTGGCAGCCTTCTCCATGAAGACTAGCTCTCCTACTTCTAGGGTATACTATGCAAGCTGATAAGGGAGAAAAATCAATCAATGGTCCAACCCAGTCTTAAAGCCAAATAACCATAACAACTGGCACAGCAGACTACCTCTGTTGGTGCAGTAGTAGCACTGTTATCTAGGGGATAATTAATAGTAATCTAATTGGATTTAAAGCCCTCTCAAGGGGAGTGACCTCATTGGGTAGCAGTGTAAACACAGCCAAATACACATGGCTGTAGAGGTCATAGATCCTAGAAAAAGCTGTATCTCTGTCATATCTCTAGACAAATGAAATACCTTACTTTATGGTAAATATGGATTCATATATTTACAGACATGTATACCGTATACCACTCATCAAAGAAGTGTCTTTTGGTAACAGATGGAGACTATTACAGAGTTCCACAACTGGTCACACACAGAGAATATATGTCTGAGAGACATCCAGTCCTAGGTGACATATCTCCAGTGGAACTCTACACCTAAGACTCACAGAACATAGTGGAACAGGGGTAGAGAGAACATTGGTGCATCCCTTGGCTTGCACCAGCGAGGCTCCTTTATGCAGCAGAGTGCAATACGCACAGAAGGCCACAACGGGCTAAGTTTTAGAGAACAGGAAACTGCAGAGTGTGTCTTGGATAGGACTCCTATATTGACCCTCACTGACCCATGGCTCAGGGACCATTTTGGAAGAGGGGGTGGAAAGATTGTAAAAGCCAGGGTTGGTCCATTAACATAGGGAAGCAGAGACTTTCTGACCACTGGAAGCTTACTCATGTGGGCTTGTGGCAATGGTGGCACTGAGCACAGGACCCATGCCAACTCAATCAGACAAGAGCCCAGAGTGGAGCGAGGGACATGGGCTGCAGGCTGACCCTGGCCTGGGAATTGTTGGAGACTGATTGCTGCTGGGTGAGGAAGAATAGACCTTCCTTAAGATCTCTAGGTGGGATGAATAGACTCCAGTGGGTGGGCTTGCACCAAAGGACATCTGGGTAAAATGCTTGACCAGATGGGACTTGATATGTATCGTAGAATGCATGGGGCCTGGTTGGGGAATGTGGCGGTGGAGGTGTGGATGGGGAGGGGCCTAAATTCGATTAAGAACTGTTGTATGAAATGTACAAAAGCTCAATAAAATATATATAAGAAAAATAATAGTAAATGGGAAAATGTAGACTCATGGTAAAATGAATCAAGCAGGACATAATTCAAGGACCCTCAGGAGTAGGAGGTAATGGCCATCATCTCCAGTCACTTTCACCATTTGTCATCCCATCAAAATTCAGATTCCTCCTAGAGTTTAGCACAGCAAGAGAGAGAAAGGCAAGAGCATTGACAACCCCACAAGACTGGAAAATGGCAACAGGTTAGGTCCACAAATGAAGGTAAGACCCACCACCTTCCGTCATCAGTAGAGGGGAAGATAGTAGTCAGGCAGAAGGAACATGTCTCCTTCAGGAAGCCATTGCTCTTACTAAAGTATGCCATCCAAATCCACTCTCTTATTCTTTCCCTGTGGTCATGGAGATTGAGCGAAGGGTCTCACACCTGCTAGGCAAGTGCTCTACCACTGAGTTACCTCCCACCCTCCGTTTTTGGTTTGTTGAGACAGGGTCTTACCATGTAGCTCTAGCTGGTCTAGAACTCATTATGTAGACTGGGCTGACCTCAAACTCACAGAGATTCACCTGTTTCTGCTTCCCCAGGGCTGGGATTAAACACATGAACCACCACACCTAGCCCCAAGTCCTCTTTTTATTTTTGCTGTGTATATGTTTTGTCTGCATATATTGTAAGTGTACCACATGTGTGCTGTGCCTGGTGCCTGCCACAATCAAAAGAAGGTGTTGGATCCCCTGGAACTAGAGTTGTAGAAGGTTTTGAGCCAACATATGGGTGCTGGGAAGCAAACCTAGGTCCTCTGTTAGAGGAGCCAGTGCTACCCCCCTCACCTTGACTTGTTTTGAGACAGGGTTTCCCTGTAGCCCTGCCTGGCCTGGGACTCACTATGTAGACCAGGCTGGCCTCTATCTCACAGAGATTGGCCTGTGTCTGCCTCCTGAGTGCTGGGACTAAAGGCGAGCACCACCACAACCAGCCCTCCAGACCCTATTTTTAAATTTTACAATAAGATCTTGCTAAATTGCCCAAGTTGGCCTTGAAATGTCAATTCTCCTGCCTCAGCCTCCTGAGTAGTTGGGATCACAGATCTGTGCCACCAGGTCTGGCTTTCAAATTCATTTTTCTTTATGTCAGCTTGCATTCATACATTCATTAAATTATCAGAGATGTCCGGGTCTGTGTCTACAGTGAATAGCACATATCAGGACACTGATCAACCAAAAGTATCAGCAACATGCTCTTGAAGCTAGCGTAATTTATGATTTACAAAGCCTCCTGGCTTAGATGAACCTAATTACCTGGGGCTAAAGTATAGGAAAATTATATTTTTTCAATGGAAAAAAAATCTATGAGCCTATCAGATCAATTCCGAGAAAAGCTGAGGACCAGTTTTGACAATTAGTACAACTCCCTCATGGTCAACAGTGATGATTTCTCATTGATGTGGTTGGGATAGTTTATTGTTGCCCATGTAGGAGGAACAATCTTAGCCTAGATAGCGTATTAGTTACTTTTCTCATTGTTATGACCAGAAGCCATCTAAGGGTGGAAGGACTTATTTTGGCTATGGTTGGAGTCCATATGCTTATGGCCTATAGGCAGAGTCCATCCGTGGGGCGGGGAGAGGCAAAAGTAGGGGAGCAGGCTCAAACCTGCCACAGCAGGAGCTTGCTCACATCTCAATGGACGAGGAAGCAGACAGGAGACAGGAGAAAGGTCAGGCCATAAACTTGAAGACACCCACACCCCCACACACACATACATACACACACCAGAAACTGATTTCCTTGAGCCAGGTTCCCCCCTCCTAAAAGCTTCACAGCCTCTCAAACCACTGCCATGAGCTGGGGACCAAATATTCAAACACATGAGCCTGTGGGGGACATTTTGCATCCAATGCATAACAGATGGTGAACCATAACAGTAGTCCTGTGACTCTCAATGGGGCTGAACAGAACTGAGTATAGATGACCAGAGTGTGCTTCACCTTTTTGATTGGATAGAGTCAAAAGGAACTTAAGATTACTCTTGGGGGCTGGGGAGATGGCTCGGTTGGTAAAGGGCTTGCTGTGCATGCATGAGGACCTGAGTTCAGATCCCTAGCACCCACCTGAAAGCCAGGCACAGTAGCGTCTGTACCCTGAGTGCTGGGAGGGAGAGACAAACAGATCCGCAGAGCTTGCTGGCCAGCCAGACTAGCTGAATTAGTGAGACCTAGGTTCAGTGAGAAATCCTGTCTCAAAAAGTAGCATGGAGAGCAGCTGAGGGAAACACTGTCAACCTCTGGCTTCTACATACATGCACACACACGTGAACACATATACACGCAAAAGACAAATCCTATTCATACTGGAACTGTAGTCACAAACACTATGCATAAAAGCAGAGGTTTGGTTTTTGCAGATTCACTGTTCTACTCTCAAATCCAATTGAGTCGTCCCTTTCCTCTTACGGATTTATTTTTCCCTCCTTCCCTCTTCGTATCCGCTTCTTCTCTGAGACGATGGCTGATCATCTTATCTGTGTTGTCCCAATCGGGTCACCCAAGTGCTATCGCTATCCTAGACATCCAGCTCTGATAAGCTTCTGGCCTGGGTTGGAGCTCACTTTTCTGAAGTCCGTGTTATTATCGCTACCTAGAGTGTAAAGTTCTATGCAACCCTATCTCACACTGTACTCTGTTTAGTGCCATCTCAATTTCTATGAGCAGCAGTCAGTAAGTATGTGTTAATTGGTAATCAATGCTAGCTACCATCTCTACTTGAGAACTAAACAGGATGTAGGGCCCCTGAATGTTTCCTGTGGAGAGCTGAGGAAGGGCTTTATTTTGGAAATGTGAATGAAATGAAACAGACAATTTTTCATTAAGGCAGGGTTGGCAGTTCTATAAACACAAGTATATTTGAAGACCAACAGAAAGACTGGGGCAATAACAGACTTGTCATACTGTGGAAGCGGACTACTGGGAGCTCTTAAAGAGTTTCCTTCTAGAAGGGGAAGACCAGTGAGGGAAGGGGGCACAAGAGAGGGTAAAGGAGAATGAACCCTATCAAAATATTTTATGTACACGTATGGAAATGAGGCAATGAACCCCACTATTTTGCACAATTAGTATCCTATTTTTTAAAAAGTTTCCCACAAGCCCTGCTTGAAATGTCTGTTGCTGCTGGTTTTTTAAGCAAAGGCTTAAAAACTACCTCAGCTCTATTACCTTAATGCTGAAGAAACTGACTTCACAAAGTCGCACCAAGCACCTACATTTCCAAGATGTCATCAAGCACATTGCGTTTCTTTGATGCTTTCTAGTGTGATTAACTCCTGATTTCTAATGAAGGAAATCTGACAGATGACCCCAAGTAAAAGTCTAGGTAATGGAGTGGAAATTTAATAACATCAGTCATTTTCTCTCACTAGCAAGCAGAATTGTGATTGATGAACCTGTGAGCACTGGCAATCTGTTGTGTTTAAACAACTGTGTTTATAGATAGTCCTGATGTGTCAACAAATGACCATGGAAAAAATTTTTTAATGGTTTCTCCATCTGTGATTTAGTTATAAGGGGCTTTTTGCTTGGTGATCACATTTCTGAATTTTACAGAGGGGATTTCTTCTTCTTTTCTTTTGCAATGAATCAGGATTAAAAGTAATGAAAACCAAAGAGCTTGGCTTGCCTGTGGCTTTTGATTAGCTGCTCGACCTCCTGAGTGTTCCCTGTTCTGCCTCAGTGTTTACTCAGCTGTGACAGTCAAGTGTTTTCACGTAATAGCATTAAAGCTGATAAACTCAAAACTGTTAAAAGTATCACTATTACCAAAAGCCTTTGAGGATAAGTGCAATTTGGGGAAAACTTTCTTTTATTTAACAGATACCATATGGTACTATGATAAAAGGTAATATATAATATTTTTCGTTCTTCTTTGTGGTACTGGAGCTTAAAGCTAGGGCCTTACTAGGCAAGTGCTCTAACACTGAGATACATCCCCAGGCCTCTTTGATATAGGGTCTCACTAAGCAGCTCAGCCTGGCCTTGAACTCACCCTATAACCCAGGCTAGGCTTAAACTTGTGATCTTCCTGCCTCAGCCTTCCAACCACCAGGCCCAATAGTAATAATACATGATTTCTGTGGGAAAAGTCAAATAGTTGCACCCACTAGAATCATTATTATGCCAGTTTCTACCTCCCACTTTGCAATGGGTAATGTTGTCAGACTGGCAGGCTCTAGAATCACCTAGAAGACAAATCTCTTGGAATGTGTGTGAGGGAGTTTCTAGGTTGGGTTGACTGAGGTGGGAAGACCCACCGAAAGTGTGGACAGCACTGTCCCATATGCTAGGATCTAGGGCTGAATAAAAGGAGGAAGCGAGAGTGAGCACCAGCATTCAGCACTGTCTGCTTCCTGACTGTGGATGCCACGTGACCAGCTGCCTCCTGCTCTTACACCACACTGCTGTCCGTCATGAAGGGCTGTACTCTCCAACCATGAACCAAAATAAGCCCTTCCTTCCTTCCTTCCTTCCTTCCTTCAGCTGCTTTTGCCAAAGCAAAAGAAAACAAGAAAAACAGCAAACACACCTCATTGCTATGTAATGCAAGAAACTTCACACCATCACAAAATTGCACAGCCCGGATTATTGGGATTACCCAGTCTCTACCCACCTTCCTCTACCCCTACCCACATGTAGGGTCCAGGGCTAATCCCAGCTAAAGCAAACCTCAGGAGTGTTTCTTTAACATACAAATGAACATCAGAGGAAAGAGAGGGTGAGGCTATGGAGATTTGGGCGGCAGAGGGGGGCAGGCAGAGGTCAAAGCCAGCACAGATAGGCTCTGTGCCAACACTGCCTGACTTCCCTGCAGTCAGTCCCCCAACCCCAGCTACTGAGAACCATAAGATTATTTTTCTGAATTCAGTAGTGTTTCCCTGAACTTAATTGAGTATTTGTATGAGTCTAGTCAGTGGTTTCATCTCTACTACGTGCTGTCGCTGCCTCCCCAAGGGTCACATTCACACCCTCTCCCCATCCACTGCCTCACATTTCTCCCCCCGCCCCCCACTCTCATGGAGTCACACTATTTTTATGTAACCCAAGCTGGGGCTCACCCACATGCCAACATCCTGGCATGGTTTGAATTCCATTTGATCTTAAGGGAATAACCCACTTGCTGCTTTCTATCTAATATCATTTAACGATTTTCAATGATCTCTCATAGAGTCATGTACTACAAGAATCTCCAGTTTAGCAGAGTGGCCATCATGTATTTAGAATGTTTCATTAAAAACAAAAAGCCGGGCATGGAAGATTACAGGTGGCAGTGCATGTACCTGTAATCCCAGTGCTTGAGAGACAGGTGGACCCCTGGGGCTGGCTGAGGCTCCCTGGCCAGCCAGTCTAGCCTGATTAGCAAGCTCCAGGGCAATGAGAGACTGTCTCAAAAAACAAGTTGACCTGCTCCTGCAGAACAATGCCTGACACTGACCTCTGACCTCCACACGCATGCACATATACATGTGTGTGTACTCACACCCACACATGCACCCCCCCGACCCAACACACAGAATAAATCCTGTGCTTATATTTTTAATTGAGAGGGCAAGCTTAGCACACACACTGCGAGGTGTGGACCTGCCTCTGACCTAATAGCTCTTCCGGCTGGAATTCCCCATGGGGTTTTGTTAGTTTGTGTCAATACACAGTCTTGCCCTGGGTGTGATGGGTGATGTGCTGGATAGCTTTAATGTCAACTTGACACACCTGGGTTGAGGGACCCTCAGTTGGGGAATTGCCTCTATTGGACTGGCCTGTGGCCATGTCTGAGGGGCATCTTCTTGATGAGTGATGTGAGAGGGCCTAGCCCACTGTGGGTGGTACCACCCCTGGGCAGGTGGGCCTGTGTTGCATAAGAAAGCAGGCTGAATAGGGGCCAGGGGAGCAAGCCATGGCCTGTGCTCCATCTCCTGCCTCCAGGTTCCTGCCCTGAGTTCCTGCCTTGGGCTCCCTGATGAACTGTGACCCGGGAGATGTAAGACAAATAAACCCTTTCCTCCCCAAGTTGGTACTGGTCAGAGCGTTTTGTCACAGCAATGGAGAAACAAACTAGGATAGGCGGCCTCAATAAGGTACGTGCTAGGAGATCGTCCAGATCCTCAAGAATTATCCGTCTCCCTCTCCTGTGATTCCAAAGACTCACTTTCTATTCAGTCACCCCATGAAGTTATCTGGAACGTCTCAGAACATTCTACCTATTATCTTTCCTCTTTCTTCCTCCCTCTTTGGCATGTATATGTTCATGTGTGCATGTGTGCATGGTGGCCATGAGGTCCAAGATTGACATTGGGTATCTTTCCTCACTCACTCTCTACCTTATTTTTTTTAAATATATTTTTATTTATTGTTTTTATATTTTTATGTGTATGCATGAATTGCCTGCATGTAGGTAAGTGCACCCGTGCCGTGCAATTCCCGCAGAGGACAGAAGAGGCTGTCGGATCCCCTGGAACTGGAGTTACGGACAGTTGTTAGCTGCCATGTGGGTGCTGGGATTCGAACCTGGGTCTTCTGCAAGAACAGTCAGTGTTCTTAACTGCTGACCCATCTCTCCAGCCCCTCTCCACCTTATTTTTTGAGGCAGGGTGGCTTACTGAACTTGGAACTCACTGATTCAGCGAGACTGGCCAAGAGCCCCTGGGATCCTCCTGCCTCTGCCTCCCAAGCACCAGGAATACAGGTACATGCCACTGCACCTCACTTCTTACATGGGTGCTGGGGAGAGAACTCGGGTCTTCATGCTTGCATGATGAGCACTTTATCAGCTCAGTGGCTACTGTAGACTTAATGCTATGGGTATCTCTGGTGGAATGATATTTGGAGGCTAGGCCTTTGGGATAATTGTGCCCCGTAGGTAGAAGCCTCGTGAATGGGATTATCATCCTTCCAAAAGGGACTCCCCGAAGCCTCTTCATGCTTTCCACCATGCAAGGACACAGCAGGAGGAAGAAAGCATATGAACCAAACCTGCCAGCAGCTTGATTTTAGACTTGCTTATTGCCTTCCTTTTCACTAGAATATAAGTTCCATGGGCTTGGAAGACACATGTGTCATATGTCCTCAGCACACAGCACAGCACTGAACACAAAGAAGTAACTCAATAACTATTTGTTGACCTAATGAATGACAGCATAGACTTCTTGCCAAGGACTTTCCAACCCATGATCCATAAATGTCCTGCGCCCAGAGCTACAAAAATAACCTCGTGATGGATGAGGGTAACAGAACTGCCCTGGATTAGGAAAAGAACAGGGTTTCCTGGTTAAGATGGCTTAAACAACATAGCCCAAGCAAGGAGTACAGCAACCCATGAAGGCCCTTCCTGCTGCCCCAGGCAGCAAGCGCACACAGACATTGATGATATCTGTATCTCTGTTGAGTCAGACTCAAGGAGTAAAGTGTGGTATAAGCACAGGGCTGGAGAGATGGCTCAGTGGTTAAGAGCACTGGCTGCTCTTGCACACATTACACACACACACACATTACACACTGCTGCTCTTGCACACATACATGCAGGCAATACACTCATACACATAAAATAAAATAAAACTATATTTTTTTAAAAAAAACAAAAAACCGTAACTAACCCAAAGTCATCTAACAAGAAACTGACACTTCCTGCTCCACACACCAAGTCCTTCAGGCTCTCTACAAATAAGAACATGCCTGGCAGATAGTGAAGCAGATGAGGAGCCCTGATAGAGGTCACACCAACAGGAAAAGTGAAGAAGACTCTTGGTGAAATCGCCAGCCACACTTGCCAATGACCTTAGAAATTCCAGAATTAGAGGCTGGTGAGATGGCTCAGTCACTAGGAGTGAGTACTGCTCTTGTTTTTTTGTTTTCTTTTTTGTTTTTTTATTTAAATAATTTATTGAGAATTTCATACATGCATATAAGATGTTTTGATCAAATCCATGCCCACTCCCTCCCCTCCAACTCCTCCCATATCTCCCCATCACTTTTTCCTGATAACTTCATTACTCTTTCTTCTTCTCTTGATTATTTATTTTTATGGGGCTATTGCCTACTCTAACATTTCCCCCCACCGAAGAGGTATTCCTAAAATCTTTTAAGGGTTAGATACAAACTCCCAAATACTTTTGACATTTTTGGCCTTTGGAACAGAGTATGTTGCTAAGAGGCTTGCCTTTTAGCCAAGGAAACTGGCTACATTTCTTTGGGGTCTTTTTACCCTAACTGCCTAGCCAATTCCTACCTCCTATTCTTATCACGCCATCCTCTGAAGGAGTTACCCAAATTGCCAATAGGGAATAGGGACGCAGACCGCTCTGGCTTCTTCCATGCTGAACAGGGATGCAGGGTAAGGCAATTGGAGTACCCCTTCAGTGGGTCTATCTAAAAGACTCCCAAATTGCATAACTCTTATCTGCAGGGGGAAAAGAAAGTCCTTGAATCCTGAATAGGAGATGTGAAGGAGAAGTAAAGGCAAGAGTAATGAGCATTACAAGTTATAGACAGGGAACTAGAAAAAAGTCAGGACATTTTTAAATGTTCATATGAGAATCCATTGGAATTTCTTGACAAGGGCTTCCAAAAGCATCCCTCTATTGGGTTCCTCCTCATTTTTCTTTTGTCTTCCTAGGCTGGACTCTAGAGTGATGGATTCAGGATTTGCTTTCAGGTATTTTGAATAGCTGTTGGAGTGGCTAGAATCAGTGTCAGTTCCCTCTCAAAGGCTTCTAAATAGGGGGAGAAAACAAATTTAGCCATCATTTTAGAACAATAGCTGGTTGTCTTCCTTAGCTACAGGTGGGCACTACAGTATTGGAGACCAAGATTTGAACTCTTATACCTGGGCAGCACTTTCTGGTTAGGAACAAAATCATCAACAAAAAATAATTGTCTAAATAACTTTTTATATAGACTTAAGCCTAATGTCTGGGAAGTGTAAGCCCTTGAACTCTTAAAGAAATATACCAATGACTTTACTCTTTCGTTATACTTTCCTTTTGGGTGTTTAAGACCATGCAGTTGGCCCAAATCAATCAATTTTATTTTATACTTAAGGTCATTTGAGGATCTATTCCTCAGGGGTCACATGGGTTTGGGAAGAGCTCCTGGCTCCTTTCTTTTACCAGTTCCATCTGTGTGAAGATAAGTCAAAGGTCCTGCTCGACCATGTCTGGCTTCACTTGGAAACATGAATGAGATGTTTCCTCTGAGTTGACCCTCCTCTTTGTAGACTGGACACTCATTCAAATCCATCTCGTGGGGTCTCCATGTCCTCCCTGAACAAGAGGTCAGGTGAAGAGTGAGTACTGCTCTTGTAGAGGATCCTAGTTCAGTTCCCAGCACCCAAGGCAAGAGGCTCACAATCACCTATCACTTCAGCTCCAAGGGATCTGACCACCCTCTTCTGGCCTCTGTGGGTACCTACACCCATGTCCACATGCACATAGACATATATACATAATTTTAAATGTTTTAATCTTCAAAAAGGAAATCCTGGTGTTATCAAAAATTTTATTATTATTATGAGCATATATTGATTGTACAAAGTAAGGAGTTTTGTTATGAAAATCCTATACATATATAATGCATTTTTTTTTTGTCTTTTTGAGACAGGGTCTCCCTGTAGCCCCAGCTGTCCTGGAACTCACTATGTAGACCTGACTGGCCTTGAACTCACAGAGATCCGCCTGCCTCTGCCTCCCAAGTGCTGGGACTACAGGCGTGCACCACCACGCCCAGCTCATATAATGCATTCTTTTAAAATTTTTTTATTATTTTTAATTTTATGTATATGAGTGTAATTCCTGCATATGTGTAAGTGCACCCATGTCATGCAATGCCCACAGAGATCAAAAGAGGGCTTTGGATCCCCTAGAGCTGGAGTTACACACAGTTGTTAGCATGTGGGTGCTGGGAATTGAACCCAGGTCCTCTGTAAGAGCAGTCAGTGCTCTTAACTGCTGAACCATCTCTCTAGCCCCCATAATGTACTTTCTATCATATTAATCGCCTTTGTTATTCTTCTCAGCCTGGAGTTATCCAAGGAAGAAATGTTTCTTTTAATCTTCTCTTTTGGGAGCTGGAGAGGTGGCTCAGAGGTTAAGAGTGCTTCCTGCTCTTCTGGAGGACTCTGGTTTGGTTTCCAGCACCCACGTGGCAGCTGACAACCATCTGTAATTCCAATTCCAGGGGATCTAACCCTCCTCTTCTGGTCTCCATGGGCATTGCATGCATGTGGTACAGTTACATACATGTAGATAAAACATTCATACACATAAAATAAAATAAGTAAAATATTAATCTTCCTTTTAGTTACCAGCAAACAGAAAAACATTCCCTGTTGGCACACACATCTGCCTATTCCAATTTTATGTTTGGTAAAATGCTGATAGAAATCTAGTTTGCATTGTTGAACTAAAAAGAGTACTGGCCAGAAGAATGGAGGGGTGACTCAGGCCACAACAGTAAGGAAGCAGTCAGAGTCAGTGAGTAAACTTGCAGGACTACACTGGAGTCAGGAACTCTGATCCCTGGGACTCTCAGCACTGCCCACCTCCGCTCCTCTCTGATGACCACCTGGGTCTCCTCTTTCACCCCACAGCTCTCCTCTGCATGTTACTCTGAGAAGTTAACTCTTCCTCTAAGATTAGCTTTCCCTTCTTCCCATAATGACAGTGCACTTTCTTGGTGCAAATTTAAAATTCTAAGAACTGTATGAAGCTGTGTTCCCATCTAGAGTCACCTTCTCAGAGTCAATATGGTGGCTATTACATGAACAGCATGGATGAAGGTGGGAAGTCCTAACAACATTGGGAAGTCCATGAAGAAACAGAATGGTTAGGACAAGCCACCTGACATCTATCTACTACATACTTAGGGTTCATGGGAACAGCCCTTACTCAGTTCAGACTTTCAGAATGTGAGGGACTTCCAGAAAAGAGTTCTTGAAACGTAGCTAATCATCCCCCATGGCTTTCAACACGTTTTCCGTTCAAAGTTAGTCATGTAGGCCTTTTTGCCTAGAATTACCTCCATCTATTCTTATAATACACCAAATTCAAATGCCACCAGGATTTCAGCAAACCTGATTATAGAGAGACAATTCACTTGCATTAAACAGTTTTGTCAAGGCTGGAGAGATGGCTCAGCAGTTAAGAGCACTGGCTGCTCTTGCAGAGGACCTACATTTGAATCCCAGTACCCACATGGCAGCTAACAACTGTCCATAACTCCAGCTCCAGGGGATCTGACACCCTCTTCTGACCTCCATGGTATTTGTACAACAGGGGTGCACTCACATGCATGCAGGCAATGCACTCATACACATAATAATAAGTAAAGCTGAGCATGGTGGTGCATGCCTTTAATCCCAGCACTTGGGAGGCAGAGGAAGGCGGATCTCACCCTCTCTGGCCTCCATAGGCATTGCATGCACATGGTACACTTACATACATACAGGCAAAACACTCATACACATAAAATAAAAATAGCTATTAAAAAAATTTTTTAAATTAAAAAAAAAGAAACAATTTTGTCTAAAACCAAAATCATTAGGGTAAGCAAAAAGACCAGAACGTTGTAATAGTGAATGTGGAACGAATGAACCGGGATTCAAATCCCACCACCTGATTCTTTTTCAAAAATCATGTGCCACTTTGGACAAACTAATTAGCTTTTCGTCCATTTTCCTTAACTTTTCAAAATAATATTTTTCTCATAATAGCTAACAATTAGTGGAGCCCTGTTCCAAGTATTAGCTTAGTTAATCCACACAAAAATCTCATAGGTTGCAGGTATATTGCTGTCCCCATTTTACAGATGGTTTGTATACTTCTAAGCTCAGGCAGCTTCAGAGTAAATGTAGAAATCAGAATTTGGAGGAGGCACTTGCCCCAGCGCTCCTCTGAACCACTGTAGCACCTTCGTGAAGATGGGAGTGGGTCTGACACCTGTTCCTGACACTCTGCCTGGACGGTCACAGTCCACACTCCCATCGTTCGCACTGAGAAGTCATGTATGAATCAATATTTGAGAGAAAAATAAGAGCATGACTGTGGTGTTTGAATGAGGACTCCCACAGGCTCCAGGTATTTGAATACTTGGCCCCATGTGGTGGCACTATCTGCAGAGGTTAAGGAGGAGTGGCCTTACTAGAGGAAGCACGTCACTGCGGGAGGGCTTTGAGAAATCATAGCCTTGCCTCACTTCCAGTTTGTCTTCTTTCTGCTTCCCATGCATGCTTGAAGATGTGCAAGCTCAATTTCCTGTTCCAACCCTGCTCCCATCTGCCACCACTCATCCCTATCATGAAGAATTCTCATCCCTCTGAACTGTAAGTTGAATAAACTCTTCCTTCTACAAGTTGCCTTGGTCATGGTGTTTTATCACAGCAACGGAAAATAACTAATACAATAACTTGGGCTCATAAGTCCTTGAAAAAGTAGCATCCACACCCTCCGAACCAACACAGAAGCTTGGCTTCTGACTTCTGGACAAGAATAGGGTCTGTGCTTACTATAGAAATATTAAGAGAGGGGCTTAAGGAAAATCATAAGGACCTGAGTTTGATCCTCAGCATCCACGTAGAAAACCAGGTGCAGTGGCATACTATTATCCAGCTGCTGGGGAGTCAGAGACTCCTTGGGTCTTGCTGGCTAGACAGTCTAGCCAAATCTGTGAGTTCAGTGAAAGGCCCTGTCTCAGAAAATAATGGAAAAGAGTCATAGAGGAAGACCTGGCACCAACCTCTTGCCTACACATACACACACAAGAGCTCTCTCTCTCTCTCTCTCTCTCTCTCTCTCTCTCTCTCACACACACACACACACACACACACACACACACACACACACAAATGTTGAGAGACCAAATACTGGTTTTGAACTCCACCTTCAGGGAAGGAGCTCGTCTAGCTCAGAGAAACATTTCTTATGCAAGACTTCCTATGGGTGGAGCACAGAGAAAGGCGGAGAAGGTGGTGAACACTCCCTGAACCCGTGGCAGAGGGTTCCTCTGAGAAGACGGCAACTTTTGTCCTCAACGTTGTTCAACTTCTTTTGAAAACTATTCTAATTATTGACTCTCATGGTGGCCCGTGATGTCATGTGATTCATCATTAGCTTACAAAGGACTGACGCACGGATTATTCAAAAATTGAACTAGTTGCCCACGTTTACCAGTCAGGGCAGTTTACATTAATATCTAAACTGATGACCCAGAGGACACCGCTGCCATTAGAGTAGGGGTATGCTGCACTTCCCCACAGCCTTCTCCAGCCCCAGCAGTGATGTCATTAGTGCCCTGACAGCAGCTGAAGTGTCTGCCTGGGTTGCAGCCTCCCGGGTCCTTTCTCTGATGTTAACCCTTCCACCGGATGACTGGCAGTTTTCTGGGTGGCGGCTGTCCACTTCATTAAGTCAATTAGTGACTATGTGTAGGTGCAAGAAGAAATCACCTTAGGCTCATGACAACGCAAACATCTCCTTAGAGCTCTTAGAAGGGCTCGGTGTTAATGGTGAGGACCAGGTGCCAGAGGGCCCATTTTATAAAACAGCTGGATTTACTGGATAATAAGTCATCTTTAGAATATGAGCTAGATACTTCGTAAGGCCCTTTTGAGAAATGACTAAATCAAAGTGGAAGTGTGCATAGGTGAAACGCACTGGCATAGCTACAGAAAGCTGAGTCATGACCTGTTTTCTTCTGACTTACTAAGGGATTGTTTCTTTTCTTTCTTTTCTTTTTTTTTTTTTTTTTTTTTTTTTTAGACAAGGTCTCCCTGTAGCCCCAGCTGTCCTGGAATGCACTATGTAGACCAGGCTGGCCTTGAACTCACAGAGATCTGCCTGCCTCTGCCTCCCAAGTGCTGGGATTAAAGGTGTGCCACCATGCCTGCCCTTGGGATTGTTTCTTTTTAAAAAAAATTTTTTTTTTTTTTATTTTATGTGTATGAGTGCTATACCTGCATGTAGGTAAGTGAACCCGTGTTGTGCAATGCCCACGGAAGACAGAAGAGGCTGTCGGATCCCTTGGGACTGGAGTTACGGACAGTTGTTAGCTGCCATGTGGGTGCTGGGATTCGAACCTGGGTCTTCTAACACAGTGTTCTTAACTGCTGAGCCATCTTTCCAGCCCCAGGATTGTTTCTTGAAAATTCATAAAATAACACATACACAGGTGGGAAAGAAAGAAGTTTTCAGAGAGATATTTTTTTCCTAAGAGACAGGTTCTTGCTGTGATGCCCAGGATGGTTTTGAATGCCTGGGCTCCACAGATCCTCCTGCCTCAGCCTCTGAGTACCTAAGGTTATAGGACACACCACCATGCCCAGCAGAGAATTTATTTCCTAAGATTCTTTATGTGAAATTTTTTCTTTTTTAAAATTTAAGCTAGCATATAAAATAATGGGATTCATTTATATTTCGCTCATATTCACCCCATTATTCTTACAAGCCCCCAACCCTCCCACAACCCTGTTCCTTCTCCCAAATAGTAAAATAGTTTTCCTTCCTCTCCCCCCATGTCTAAATTCTGTGACAATTCCATGAGTCACAGGAAGACAGAGACAAGCAAATCTCCGGGTCTTACCGGCTAGACAGTCTAGCCAAATCTGTGAGCCCCAGTTCAGCGAAAGACCCTGTCTCAGAAAATAAGGTAGAGTGATGGAGGAAGACCTGACACCAACCTCTGGACTCCACACATGTACACACATGCACAAATAAGAACTCATACATATATGTACACACACGTGATACTCTACCTCATGCAATGCTTTTCTTTCTTCCCCTCCATCACCCTCTCTTGATCCCCTCCCCACAGAGACCCCCTTCTGCTTTCCTGTCACTTGTATGAATATAAAATTTAAAAACCTAGATTCTGCATTTGAAAGAAAACATGCCTCATTTGTCTGAGAATAGCTCATTTTGCTTAACATGATGACTACCAGTTACACACATTTTCCTACAAATGACATAATTTCATTCTTTATGGCTGATTAAAACTCCTCTGTGTGTATTTACATTCATGAGAAATTTTTCAGCCTCCAAATTGATGTGGACTGTGATATTTTTTCCTCTTAATTAGAATTTTTTTCTAAGAGAATATTTTACTCTGAAGACCTTTCTAGATGTGCTTCATATCTCATTTTTATAACAGCTAAGCCATATTGAATAAAGCTATGTAGAAAAGCTGTAACTATAGTCCTATATATAATGAAATTCCATTCACACTTAAGTGTTAAGAACAAAGGTCACACTATCTTCAAAGCTATAATTAAGAATATGGCCTGGCATGGTGGTGCACACCTTTAATCCCAGGCAGAGGCAGATGGATCTCCATAAGTTCAAGGCCAGCCTGGTCTACACAGTAAGTTCCAGGACAGCTGGGGCTACAAGGAGACCCTGTCTAAAAAAGACCAAAAAAAAAATATTGCCATTCCCATAGCAATCAATAATTACAGATTTCTGCTATGTTTATCATCTCTTAGAGCTTATTTGGTGTGGCATTAAAAAATACCATTATCATTTCTCAACTAGGAATAAGAAAACAGTGCTGATGGACTGGAGAGATGGGTCAGTTGATAAAGTGTTTTCTGGGCAAACATGAGGACCTGAGTTCAATCCCCAGAACCCATATTAAGAAGAAAAAAAAGCTGGGGTTCGAGGCCAGTTCTAGGCCAGCTGGAGCTACAGGAAGACCCTGTCTCAAAAATATCCAAAAAACAAAACAACAACAACAACAACAACAACAAAAAAGCGCTGAGGTTGGGGCTGGGGATGGCTCAGTGGTTTGGTTCTCAGCACCCACATGACAGCTAACCACTGTACTTAACTCCAGTACTAAGTGACCAAATGCCCTCTTCTGGCTTCTGTGGGCATTACATGTCATGGTGCACTTACATACATGCAGGCAATACAATTCATATACATTAAAAAAAAAAACCTACAGGCATGGTGGCATGTGTTTATAACCCCAGTCATGAGGTAGACACAGGCAGATTCTGGGACTTGCTGGCCAGTCAGTTTAGCTGAGTCAGAGAGCTCCAGGCCAGTGAGAGGCTCTGTCTCAAAAAGACAAGGCAGGGCTCAGGAGTAGGCACAGTGGGTAAAAGTGTTTGCTGCACAAGTGTAAGGAATGGAGTTCAAATCCCCAGAACCCACAGGAAAGCCCAACATGTAGTGTGAGTGTCTGTAATCCCAGCGCTCCTGCAGAGAGCTAGGAGGCAGACAGGAAGCCCCCAGAATCGCCCACACTGCTAGCTTGGAGAAAGCAGCAGAAAAAGCAGAAGAGACCTGCCTGGAACAAGGAGGGAGGTAAGGACCCACACCCGAGGTTGTCCTTTGACTTCCCCATGTGCCATGCCATGTGGACACCCACATTCACACACATGAATGCATGCACACACTTCCATACTCACTGTATATACACACACATACACACACGCACACACCATGCACATGAACACACAAAACCAACATAGCAGCACCTGAGGAATGACACCCGATGTTGACCTCTGGCCCCCTTATATGTATACATACATGTGCACACACACATATGCACACACACAGGTACACACACAAACCAAAGTGGTGGACAGCACCTGAGAAATAACACCCAGGATTGATCTCTAGCTTCTATACATGTATACACACATGAACACATATACACACATGAACACACATGCACATGTATGTGTACATGCACACACAGAAAACACTGCTGGCAAACAGTTATGCTAACCAGGAAGAACAAGATGTGTGTGTGGTAGTTTGAAGTCTTTTGTTTGAAATCCTAGTTCCTGAATCATGTTCATGATATGATTAGAATTACTATCTTGTTGGTTTGTCTTTTAGCTTTTTTGAGATACAGTCTCCCTGTAGCACCAGCCAGCCTGGAACTTCCTATGTAGACAAGGCTGGCCTCAGCCTCACAGAGATCCGCATGCCTCTGCGTCCCAAGTGCTGGGATTACAGGGGTGCACCACCACACCTGGCTCTATCTGTCCTTTAAAGTATTTATAACACAATTCATAGCCTTTGTTTACCTTTAATTTTCACAAAGTATTTTAAACACAGTATAGCAGAAAGGAGAGAAGAGCATGAGAGGGAGAGAGAGGAGAGAGAGAGAGAGAGAGAGAGAGAGAAGAGAGAGAGAGAGAGAGAGAGAGAGAGAGAGAGAGAGAGAGAATGGGAGCTCATACCTGTAATTCCAGCATTCAGGAGGCTGAGACAGAAAGTTCACTGTGAATCAGAAGCTAGCTTGGACTACAGAATGAGATCTTGTCCAAAAAAAAGAAAAAGAAAAAGAAAGGAAGAAAAAAGAAAAGGAAGAAAGTAAGAAGAGATGGTTGGAGGGAGAGATAGAGAGAGGGACAGAGGGAGGGAGGGAGGGAGGGAGGGGGGAAGAGGTAGGCAGCCACGTGCTTGCTGTTTTATAGGACACGGAAGTTCCCATTCATTCACCTCAGCAGGCTTTGGTGGTCTCTGAAGTTTCAGTTGTTGATGCCATTTGGTGCTGTCAACAATACCTGCAGCGCCCCCCCCCCCGGCCTTGAGCCTCATTTCAGTTCATCAGACCACATAATACCTAGTCTACCTGGTTTGCAGGCCTGGTCATCTCTAATACTACTTTTTTTTAACTCCATACTTGGCATGCAATGCAAACTTATTGCTTCTTTATTTCCTATTTCTCCATCAGCTGCTCTGTTACCATTGCTAGTATCCCTATTTACAGCAAGAATCCCCAAACATTTTTAAAACTTTCATGTGTATGTGTGTGTGCCTGAGTGTATGTGTGCCATATACATGCAGGCACCAGCAGTGGTCATAAGAGTCAAGTTGGATCCCCTGGAACTGGAGTTATAGGCTGTTGTGAACGGCCCTGTGGGTGCTGGGAACCGCACTCAGGTCCTCTGTAAGCACAGTAAGCACTCTTAACTGCTGAGCCATCTCTCCAGCCCTCCACTAAACATTTTTTAACTGCTTAATTGAGATATCACTTATATATTATAGAATTGACTTACTTGAAACGTACCAGGGCTCAGTCAGTAAAAGACTTGCCATGTAAGCATGAGGCCCTTAGTTCGGGTCCCCAGCACACATATAAAGCTGTGTGTGGCGGTGTGCATCTGTAATTCTAGCATGGGGCAGGGGGACTCAATGGCTTCTAGTAAC
The DNA here is from genome assembly GCF_000622305.1 of Nannospalax galili. Classification (NCBI taxonomy): domain Eukaryota; kingdom Metazoa; phylum Chordata; class Mammalia; order Rodentia; family Spalacidae; genus Nannospalax; species Nannospalax galili. The sequence goes on along the minus strand of NW_008352265.1, from coordinate 312,339 downwards.
TCATGGAGTTGTGAGACCATGCCGTCCAACTTTAGAATATTTCTTATCCCATCTAAAAGAAATCCTCTACCAACTGGCGCCATCCTTTGCTACTCCCCACCCCCCAGTCCCTAGACATCATCAACCTACTTGTCCCTATAACTCTGCCTGGACATTTCATGAAAATGGAATCCTGGGGCTGAAGGGATGGCTAAGTGGTTAGGAACACTGGCTGCTCATGCAGAAGACCCGGGTTTGATTCCCAACACCCACATGGCAGCTGTCCTAGTTTGTTTCACCATTGCTGTGACAAAATACTCTGACCAATACCAACTTGGGGAGGAAAGGGTTCATTTATTTTACATCTCCTGGGTCACAGTTCATCAGGGAGCCCAAGGTAGGAACTCAGGGCAGGAACCTGGAGACAGGAGCTGGAGTACAAACCATGAAGGAACACTGCTCACTGGCTTGCTCCCCTGGCCCCTGCTCAACCTGCTTTTTTACACAACACAAGCCCACATGCCCAGGGGTGGCACCACAGTGAGCTGGGCCCTCCCACATCACTCAACAATCAAGAAGGTGCCCCATGGACATGGCCTCAGGCCAGTCCAAGGAAGGAAATTACCCAGTTGAGGCTCCCTCAACCCAGGTGTGTCAAGTTGACACTAAAGCTGTCCAGCACAGCAGTTAACAACCGTCTGTAACTCCAGTTCCAGGGGAATTCCATGTCCTCCTCTGACCGCCACAGGCATTGCATGACATAGGTACACTTGCATACATGCAGGCAATACACTCATACACATAAATTAAAATAAAAAGAATTAAATAAAAAAAGAAAATGGAATCCCATAATATGTGACCTTTGAGAACTGGCCTCTTATATTTAACACCTATTACCAAAGTTTATCCAATGTGTAACATGTATCAGTACTCCATTCCTTTCCACTGCTAAATAATATTCCACTGTATGGATATATAACATTTAATAATCTAAAGATACAAAGTAGTTGAATGATATAGAACATAGAATGGGAAATCTACATTTCTTTAAAGAGGGTAAACATTAACAGCCATTACGGACTGCAATCAGCCATACCTGATGGACCTCCCATGCTCATGGACTGGAAGAATTAGTATTGTGAAAATGACCATCCTACCAAAAGTCATTTATAGATTCAATGCAATGCCAATCAAAATCCCCATGACA
>NW_008352265.1:310709-311008 GCF_000622305.1 Nannospalax galili | reverse complement strand
AACAACATGGTACTGGCACAAAAATAGACCCATAGAACAATGGAACAAATTGAAGACTCAAATATGAGTAAATGCAATTTCAGCCACCTGATATTTGACAAAGGGGCCAAGAATATTCACTGGAGGAAAGACAGCATGTTCAGCAAACGGTGCTAGCAAAACTGGATCTGCACCTGTAGAAGAATGAAACTAAACCCCTATCTTTCACCCTGTATGAAAGTCAACTCCAAATGGATCAAAGACCTCAATGTAAAGCCTGAAACGCTGAAACTGTTAGAAGAAAACATTGGAAAATACCT
>NW_008352265.1:310160-310342 GCF_000622305.1 Nannospalax galili | reverse complement strand
GGAGGGAAGGGTATACAAGGAACCTAGGGGATAAGGGGAAAGAAGGAGTTCGAGAGGTAGGACCATAGGAAAAGGGTATTATTAAGGGAGAAGTGGGGGGGAATGGGGGCACCTTAAGTGGGAAAACCATGATGGAGGGTGAGACAATGCAAGAGATAAACAATGCCTAGCTAGTTTTGAAA
>NW_008352265.1:290188-309198 GCF_000622305.1 Nannospalax galili | reverse complement strand
TGCACAAAATAACCGACAAATTTTTAAAAATGTATTATGTTTGAGGACGAAGCATAGAAATTTATGTCATGCTAATTAGTAGAGGTGATAAACATTACCACTGAAATCTACTGATGACTTCATAGACATACACAGGCACCAAGGGTCCAAGTGCAACCAATAATGACTAGTAATAATCAGACACATACAGATTAGAGATGCATGCGCCAACATCTCAGTGTTAATAGCAAAAACAACGAGTCTTTCTGCAAGGAACAATATATTATAAAATAAAATGGAGATCTTTTTTAAAGGTTAAAAACTCATTCAATTTAATTTAACTCAACTGTGAACCTAGAAACTTGCAGCCACTTGTGACAGAGATGTACTCTTGCTCTGGAGTGTGTTACTAAATATGTTAAATCTGTAGTGGAATGTTTCTTCAAGTAGTTATTAAAAAAATTTTAAAATTAAAACAATAATGATAAAAGGATGCCAAGGAGCTCAGAAAGTAACTGTCACTAGTAATAATCAGATATATACAGACTAGAAACACATGTGCAAACATCTTAATGTCAATTGCATTGAAAATGAATTTTCTTGTATGAAACTGTGTATTTTAATAATGAAATGGAGATCTTTTTTAAAGGTTAAAACCTCATTTAATTTTATGTCTTATGGGGTTTATACTGAGTACAATATTATATAACTGTAATAATTCAACTGTAAACCTAAAAATTTACAGCCAATTTTGAAAAAGATGCATCTTAGCTCAGAAAATTGTTATTGAATATGTCAATCCTGTTGTAATGAAATGCTTCTTCTAAGTATGTGGTTATTAAATAAATAGCTGGAAGAAAAAAAAACAGTGGCACCTGGGGCTGGAGAGTTGGCTCAGTGGATAAGAACACTGACTGTTCCTGCAGAAGACCGGAGTTCGAATCCCAGCACCCACATGGCAGCTAGCAACTGTCTGTAACTCCAGTTCCAGGTGATCCAATGGCCTCTTCTGTCCTCTGCAGGCATTGCACGACACAGGTGCACTTACCTACATGCAGGCAATACATGCATACACATAAAATAATAAAATATTTTTAAAAAGTGGCACCTTCGGATACAACCAAGATACTCAGGTATATATATTCAGAGGTACAGTACACATAGGCATACACTGAGAAGCAGCTTTGTAATCACAGAAAAGTGGAATCCTTCTTACTGGTCACATGTGTAACTGGGGTATGTCCATTCAATGAGGAACTGTAGAGATTAATGAAACCCTAGACATAGCACTGTATTAGTCAGGATTCTCCAAAGAAACAGAACCAGTAGAATGAATATATATGTATAGAGATTTATCAGCTTAGCTCACAGGATAGAGTCCGAGTAGTCCAACAATGGCTGCACTACACTGGAGAGACTGAGAATCCATAGTCGCTCAGTCCACAAGGCTGGATGTCTCAGTAGTCCCAATCTGGCGCTGAAGGTCTGACGAATTCCAAAGGATCAGCTAGTCTTTAGTTGACAGCAGCAAGACGAACTCACCAGCGAGAAAGAAGGCAAGCAGCAAGAAGCCAGGTGTTCTCCTCTGCCATGGCCTTTTATAGGGGCTGCCATCAGAAGGTAACACCCACATTTACGGCGTGTCTTCCAGCTTCAGATGATCCAATCAAGAAGATCTCTCCCATTTCAGTTAATCCCAGATCCAGTCAAGTTGACACCCAGTATTAGCCATCACAAGTACTGAACATAAAAACACCTTTTTGGAAGTATACACATAATGTGCTATCCTGTACACATATTTAAATTTTAAAGTCTCCATTGTTCTATCATCTACCTAAGTAACTAGCTATTGTTTATGCAGCTATCTAGCATTTATCTATGGACCTATATATAGATCATCTATATATGGATCTATCACCCATCTACTATTTATCTGTAGGAATGACTTTTATAAAATAGACAATGGCCCATTTTGCTTATCAAGTAAAAGTCATCTGTCCAGAGGACATTGATATTGCATCAATCATTACTGCAGACCTTTATCAATGTCTAACCAATTCACTTCTATCTTTCCTTTCTTCCTTCCTCACTCATGTATTCTAGGCTGGCCTTGAATTCCCTTCTGTAGCCAAGGAGGACCTTGAAATTCTGAGTATAGGGCTCAGTTATGCACCGCCGTTCCCAGTTTATGCTGTTTGGTGGGGGGGCGATAGCAAACCTAGGACTTCATACATGCTAGGCCAGAGCTCAACCAACTAAGCTACTTCCCCAGCCCTAACCAATTCATTTCAAATTCATTGTAAAGCACACTGCTCAAAGAATTCTATTTTTCCAAATCACACAGAAAAAGTAAAGTTTAAAGTGCCTTTGTTGCATAACATTTCAACTTCCTGGAGGCAATGTCAAGGCAATGTCACCAATATCCTGCAGTTTCATAGTCCTTTCCATAAGTAACTTGGTTTTAGTTGTCATAAAACGATTTGTCATCAAATTAGGGATCTTTAAAAGCCTTTGGATCATTCTCTTTAATGTGTCCCATTGGGTTTTACTGCCCAAATCGAGTTGTCACATTTGTTTCACTTTTAACCATTTTGTGCTGCAAAAGATAATCTAGTCTGGAGAGATGCCTCAGCCGTGAAGTTCTCACTGTGTAAGCATAAGGACTGAGTTTGCTCCTCACCCTCTGAAAAAAATCCAGGCATGGTGGCATGTACTTTTCATCACAGCACTAGGGAGGCAGAGACAGGGGGATCCCTGGGCTCAGTCACCGGCCAGCCTAGTCTAATAGGTGAGCCCCCAGTCCCAGCGTGAGACCCTGTCTCAAAACACAAGGTAGACAGTGCCCGAGGAACAACAGCCAAGGTTGTCCTCTGGCCTTCCTGCACATGTGCACGTGTGCCCCCCACATGTACTTGAACACACACACACACACACACACACACACACAGAGAAAGAAAAAAAAAAAGAACCCACCAGTGATGATACAGGCAGGGACAGGACAGAAAATGCAAATCTACTTGCAAAAAGGTTCTCTCCTTGAGAAGGAAAAATTGCTTCCCCTTCCTAGAAGAAAAGAGCCCCAGGTGCCTGCCATGCTACCAAGGAGCTGGATGGCCCCCTTCACATAAGGCGCTAAACTGGGGTCTCATGTAAATTACGGTGGTTAGCAAATCAGGAAAATTCGGCACTACCAGTGCAGGTGATGGAAGGCCTTGTATTCTGGAACTTCCCCATGGCTTGAAGCCCTGTGACAACCAATGTACTCATGAACACCCTGAGGACGCGGGTAATGGACAGGGTGGGGTGGGGGGATGTAGGCTGTGGGTGTCACCTTCTTAATGAAAAATGTCCTGTATAAGTCTAAGAGGATTCTTTGTCGTGCCTGTAACTCCAGTGTTGCAGGATGAGGCAGGCGGATCCTAGGAGCTTGCTGGCCAGCCTGCCTAGCCAAATGGTGATACTTAGGTTCAGTGAGAGAGATGTTGTCTCAGAAGTACGGCAGAGAGTTAGTGAAGAAGATACCCCAACATTGTCCTCTGGCCTCTGCATGCACACACACAGACCCATACATAGACAATACACACACACACACACACACACACACATACACACACGACCATCTTATCAGTATGGGAAAAATGAGGAGACAAGTTTCCTAACATCCAAGATCATATAACCCCATACGCCAGCCCAGGATATAAACAAGATGGAGTTTCCTAAACTATGAAGGGCAACAGAGGCTGGGTTCAGAGACACACAATTCCAGCCTTTGGCCAGTCCCACGGCTGTGCATGCAGACACCCCAAGTTCTAACAGACACACTCTGCCTTTAAAGAGTAACAGTCTGTCATCAACACTGAAGGGTAGGCAGCAGTTGGAACCACAACAGCAGAGAAGCTGTGAACTGGGCTAGGAGCACAGGCAGCTTGAAGGTCACAAGAGTCACCATGTCCCTAAGGTTCTGGGAACAGTCATGTCCCTATGGTCAGGTACAGCCTATCAGGCCACAAGAACCACCATTCGAGTGACTCTTGTGCTCTACAACATCTGCAGATCTGGCTTGCTAGTCCATATATTGTGGAGGATGTCCTCTAGCTGGGACACCTGTCCCTGTGACAATCAGCACCTCAGTCCTGATAAGTCTGTTTCCACGAACTAGCCTCAGACACAGTGATCAATGCGGAATTGATCCATACCTTACTCAGACTCGTCTCAGATTCCACAGTAGATTCTATGGCTCCTAGGAAGCACGTATGTCATTGTCCTGAGTCAATAAAACTAATTTGAGGGCTGGGGGAGATGGCTCAGTGGGTAAAGCACTTGCTGGGTAAATGTGAAGACCCGAGTTCAGATCCCCAGAACCTACCTACAGCTGGATGCAGCAGCACAGGTCTGCCATCCCAGGGCTCCTCCAAGAGGGAGATGGGATCGGGAGACGGAATTCCCAGATGCCCACAGGCCAGTCAGCCTCGTGGGGGCAGCAGCGAACAGCCAGAAAGAGACCCTTGTCAAGCAAAGCAGAAGGTAAGGACTGCCACCCACACCCATACTCACATGCAAACGTGTGCCTATGTGATCACACACACACACACACAAAGACAAAAATTTTAAAAATTGGGCACTATGAGTTAGTCCTAGGAGCTCTTTAGAAGAAGATCAGTTCTTAATTTGCTGAGTTCCCGACAGAGTGTCTATGAAAGGCGGGATGCCGTCCTGAAGCCTGTCACGCCACCTAATCGGGATGCATAGCAGACACAACCCCCAGGTGCCGCATTCCCAGTCTGTTCCCCGCTTAGGCCAGTGTCTCCCGGGATGACTGCTTTAAAGAGCTCTTGACACAGGAGCCAAACCAGTCACAGGTACAAAGTACACTGATCTCAAGGCTGGAACATTTTTGGACTGCCAGGTATGTGTATGGTATGCGTGAGTGCATGGCGCCTGACCAGACTGAAAACATCTAACACTCAAATAACCCTCTAGGCAGGAACAATCGTGACCCTCAGTTCATAATTGATGAAATAGAGTCAAAAACCAAGAAATGGGAAAGAAGCAAGACTTGGATCCAGATGGTCTGACTTCACACTCAGCAGAAGCAATAAGCACACAGACCTACCTCTGGTTTCACCTCTGCCCTAGCCTGGCCCCAACCCTGGATAAGCTGCTCACATCCAAGGTCATGTTTCTCACCTGCAAATTTGGGGTGTTCCCACAATGCTCCTGTGAACTCCGTTTGTACACATTATCTGCCCCCAGATAAATTTGTAAAGAGCTGGGAGGGAGGAACTGGGCAGATCAATCAGTAAAGGGCCTGCCACACAAGCTTGGGGACCTGAATTTGATCCCTGGCACCCACGTAAAAAGCCAGGTATGGCAGTACCCACTTGTAACCCCAGTGCTGGGGAGGCAGAGCTCACTGGGCTCCCTGTCCAGATGGCCTAGCCTACTTGGCCTTCCACGCCTGTACACACACACCACAAACCCCACAACTAAGAAGATGCTAACACGTCTCCTCCCTGAGTTCCAAAGCTCGCCTGCTACAGTTTCATGGATGCCGGAAGAAAATACAAGGTCATGGGCATGGAACCTTATTACTCAGAGCAGAATGGGGAGCTCGAACTTCACACTCACATCATTACTTCCCCTCATTTACCAAGTAGCACAGGAAAGCCCTGAAGGATGCTCATGTGTAATGAGTTTGCATTGTAGCTGAGTAGCACCGAGACCAGACAGGAAACTGTGTTTATAACAGACAATAAGCCTGTCCAATCTTTCTCTAATTGGAGATATGGTCTTTACAATAATGCACATAAAACCTGCCTTTCACTCCAGAGAGAGGTACCCTTTCTACAATGGTTCAGATCATGAAACACATCCCCCCAAAGATCCATTTGTTAAAGGCTTGGTCCTCTGATTAGTGGTGTTGGGATGTTGTAGAATTTTAAGAGGTGGTAGCCAACTGGGAGGTCTTTAGGTAAATGGGGGTATATTAATTATTTTCAAAAGCAACTTAAGGGAAAAAGGGGTTTTTTTTGGCTCACAGTTTGAAGGTACAGTCCATCATGGTGGGAAGACAGCTGGTCACATTTCATCCACAGTCAGGAAGCAGAGAAAGAGGAACGCTGGCGCTCAGATCGCTTTCTCCTTCTTATCCAGTCCAGGACCCACGCCCTTGGGATGGTGCCACCACATTCGGGGCGTGTCTTCCCACTCTAGAAACTCCCTTAGAGACACGCCCAGAGGTTTATTTCCATATAGTGATTCCAAATCTAATCAAGTGGATAATGAAGATTAGCCACCACAGGGGGCGTGTCCTCAAAGGGGGCGTGTCCTCAAAGGGCACTGTGGAACCCTGGACTCCTCCTCTATTTCATTTCCTAGCCATGAAGTAAGTTTCTGTCAGGATGTAGTGCTTTGCCACAGGTTCAAAAGCAATGAACTCAACCAATCACGGACTGAAATCTCTAAAGTTTTGTCTTCATAAGCTCACCATATCAGGTTTCCACAGTGGTGGAAAGTTGACTAACACACCCTCTGTGTTCCTGGGATGCCCATGAACAAACACCATTGGAAAGAGTCCGAAACAAGAGTTTTCAGTGCCTCTGCTCAAAAGATAAACAAAAATAGACACATGGAGAACTGTCTTCCAGCATACCTACTCAAGCCCAAAGAAAAGTAGCCAGTGTCTTGGCTAAAAGTCAAAATGTCCTTGGGCCTGTTAGCAACATACTCTGTTCCAAAGGCCAAAAATGTCAAAAGTATTTGGGAGCTTGTATCTAATCCTTAAAAGATTTTAGGGTTACCTCTTCAGAGGGGGGAATGTTGGAGGGGAGGGAGTGGGCATGGATTTGATCAAAACACCTTATATATATGTATGAAATTCTCAATAAAGTTTTTGTAAAAGTTAAAAAAAAAATCCACTCAAGGCCTGGTAGTGAAATGCCTGTAATCCCAGGCAATCTTTCATTTTCAAGGCTGTGAACATTGCAAGAAATCGATATCTGATGGGGGTGCATATCAGTTACTTTTCTACTGCTGTGGTAAACTGCCATCACCAAGACAACCTATGGAAGAACAAGTTTATTTGGGCTTATGGTTCCAGAGGGATAAGAGTCCATCATGGCAGGGAAACACGGCAGCAAGTGGCCGGTGTGGCGGCAGGAGCCTGAAGCCGGGAGCTCACATCTTCAACTGCAAACAGGAAGCAGAGGGAGCATAACAAGAACGGGGACGGGGACGAGGTGATGAACCCTCAAGGCCCACCCCCAGTGACACACTTCCTCCAGTAAGGCCACACTTCCTAAACCTCTGCAAACAGTCCAACCAACTAGGATCAAGTGTTCAAATACTTGAGCCTCTGGGGGCCACTTCTCATTCCAGTAGGGTGGTTTCAAATATGAGAGGGGGGGTCACCTAGAAGCCCACCAAGGTAGAAACATTTTCAGTTTTTGAAGGAGAAGGCCAAGGCTGATCAGGGCTGCTTTTGTTATTCCATGTATAACCAAAAATAATATACTGTGGGCAACATCTATGTGCCTCATGCTTTTAAAGAGATAGTATTCAGGTGGGTACAGATGACAGCCATGGTCTAATTACCTCTGAAACAAAACCAGGTCTACCCCCATCCAGTAAAGTGCATGCTTTCATGGATTAGTCTCTCAGTTTTGCTGCAGGACTCTATTCATTCTTGAAATCTCAAAACAAATATGACCCCTTCCCCCAAGGCTCGTAATAACTATCTCACTCTCAAAGCTTGAAGTGATTAATTCAAAACCAATTCGGAGTGACTCCAATGTGCCAGGTAAACTGTTTGGTGCTGATGACGCTGAGATCACAACACAGGTGTGTCATAGAGGCCACATCATCGTGGGTTCACTCCTCTCCTGTGTATGTGTCTGTGTCTGTGTGTGTCTGTGTGCACACGCATGTGTGTAAGGGGGGATACATGTGGTAGATGTGTGTGGAGGTACATATGTGCAGCTGCATATGTATATGTGTTGTAGGCACATGTAGAGATCAGAGGACAACCTAAGGTGTTCCTCAGGAGCTGTCCATCTTGGTATTTGAGATGGTGTCTCTCACTGGCTTAGAATTCATCAAGTTGTTAGGCTTGCTGGCCAGTGAGCCCTGGGGATCAGCCTGTCTCTGCCTGTCTGTCTGCTGAGATTGCAAGCTTGTAACCCCACACCCAGCTTTTTATGTGGGTCCTGAGGCTCGAGCTCAGGTCCTCATGTAACATACCAAGCACTTCACCAGCTGAGCCCACAGCCCCTTGTTTATTTTTTTGAGACAGGGTTTTATTATGTAGCTGAGGCTCATTTTAACCCCAGGCCACCCTCCCAGGGGCTCCTTGCCTTGATCACCAGCTATTAGCTGTCTCCTCTAATATTTTGGATGCTGGTTCTCTCCCTGATGCCTATCAGTTTACTATATAGCCCGGGCTAGCCTTAGACTCTCCACATCCTTCTGTCTCAGCTTCCAGAGGCCTGGATTACAGGCATTTCACTACCAGGCCTTGAGTGGACCCCAGGCCACCCTCCCAGGGGCTCCTTGCCTTGATCACCAGCTATTAGCTGTCTCCTCTAATATTTTGGATGCTGGTTCTCTCCCTGATGCCTATCAGTTTACTATATAGCCCGGGCTAGCCTTAGACTCTCCACATCCTTCTGTCTCAGCTTCCAGAGGCCTGGATTACAGGCATTTCACTACCAGGCCTTGAGTGGATTGTTTTTTAAACTTTTACAAAAACTTTATTGAGAATTTCATACATGCATATAAGGTGTTTTGATCAAATCCATGCCCACTCCCTCCCTTCCAACACCTCCCATATCACCCCATCACCTTTTTCTTTTTCTTTTCTTCTTTCACTTATTTATTTTTATGGGGCTTTAGGCTACTCTAACACTCCCCCCTCTGAAGAGGTAACCCTAAAATCTTTCAAGGATTAGATACAAGCTCCCAAATACTTTTGACATTTTGGGCCTTTGGAACAGAGTATGTTGCTAACAGGCCCAAGGACATTTTGACTTTTACCAAACAACTGGCTACTTTCCTTTGGTTTGAGTGGATTTCTATATTTACTTTTTCTCCTATTTATTGGGCTACTCTGCTTCTAGAGTTTTCTTTCCATTTTTGCACATAGAGTATTGTGTAGTTAAGAAGAGAATCATTCTACATATTTATTATTTATTATTTTTATTTTATGTGTATGAGTGTGTTGCCTGCATGTGTGTAAGTGCACCCATGTCATGCAATGCCCACAGAGGCCAGAAGAGAGTGTTGGATCCCCTGGAACTGGAGTTACGGTTGTTAGCTGCCAAGTGAGTTCTGGGAATCGAACCTCGATCCTCTGCAATAGCTGCCACTGCTCTTAGCCACTGAACCATCTATCCAGCCCCTGAGAGAATCATTCTAAATAAATCCTAATAGACTTTTGATGGGCATTGCTAGAATTTTGTTTTACCGACAGCACCATCCCATGCACTGGGTCCCCATGCTGAGCACCAGCACGCCCCTCTCTCTGCTTCCTGACTGTGGATGCCACAGGACCAGTTGCCTCATGTTCCTGCTGCCATGCCTTCCCCACCATGGTGGACTGTGCCCTCCAGCTGTGAGCAACAATAGGTCCTCCTTCCCTTTCATCAGGTATGTTGTTAATAGCAGCGAGAGCTAATATGGTGATTCTCCTAAAAACTCCCTCAGAGAGCTGGCCTGGACTGTTAAATAAAAATTAGTGAAGGCCATTGTTATGGATTAATTTCCTGCCCTGGGCACCCATGGACCAAATGAAAAGTTAAAATGGAGTCACTTAGGCTGACATTTCCCATGACCAAGCTAAGCTGTTTATCTGACAGGAGATACCAAATTTCCCAAATAGACCCATTTCAGAAGGCAACTTGAAGTAACCTGATGTTAACTAACTAGTTGTTTTTCTACTGTCCTGTCTCCCTGCCTCTGTCGTACAAAGAAAGCGACTTTGAGGTGATCCCTTTCTCTTTTTTTTTAAATTTGGTCAGTTTCTGCTTTCTTTATCTTTTTCTGTCTGTAAAGCCAACTTCCCCTACTCAGCCCATTGGGTGAAGGGTTGCCTGATTCTAGAATAATAAAGCCAATTAAGATCTCACTCCCAAATAACTAAATAGTTTTTTTTGGAAAGGATTACAATGCTGAAATGTAGGTATGTCACGTAACTGGCAAACAGACCGCAAGTCTTTCTGAATATGTGTAACCCGTCATCATCTCAAGACAGAAAGTTCCTTCAGCTAGAGACTGCTTGACAGGCTATATGATTATACGGTTCTTTTAATGTCACTACAAAGGTTAAGCAATTGTATAATTAAGGAAATTGTACCAAGAACTTAGCATTTCTTGATACAATCATGGGTATTGCTGCTACCTCAGTGCTGTGGGTGCCTGTTTTAGGAATCATCTAACTCTATATTAGGGTCAAGGTAGGGGAATTAAAATTAACCAGCGATTTATTTGTACTGCTGGAAGTAAACTGAACTGTGATTAATAAGCCAGCTGGGGCCTAGTAACCACTTTTATTCATACAGCCTATAGAGATATTGCAAGGTGGGTGACAGACTTCTAAGGAGGCTGATGATTTATGTGCCAAATTACATCTTGCCTTAGGCATAACTTGCAATTTGTGGTTAGTGATAAGATTTCTGGTATTTTCTTTCTCTTTTCTTTGCAAGTTCACATGCTATAAGCAAACTTGAACCAGCCCATTGTTTTCTTCATTTCTATTTATAGAACTATGACATTCAAGGTTTTTTTGGTAGACAGGAAAGATAAATCACATAAATTTGTGAAAAGTTAGAAATGATTTAGAGCTCTAAAATCGGATACAAAATAATTTAAGAAAGCTCGTTTGTATAATCAACATATCGTCTAGGCTGATAGAGATCAGTAAGTGCTACTCTTAGGATGAAAAACGCAGTAAATTCAATGATTGGTAAAAACTGGTCCCATTCCTTTTATTGCACAGACTGTTTTCTACAGAAAGCCCTGCAGAGAAAGTCAAGCATCAAAATCTGCATACACCACAGGCAAGCCCATCCCATCAACAAATGTCAGCAGGCAGGTAGGAAAAAGCATCCACCAAAGACCTCAGAAATTGAAACAGCTGCTGAAAGAAAACCAAAGGAGAATCTCATAACACAAGGCTTACTGCTGAAAAGCAGAGAGCTGGAAATATCCCAGGCTTCCGGTGGCATGAAGGATAAACCCCTGAGGCGGGAAAGCATTTAGAAGTCCAAGTCTCCATGGACCCGGCAGTCACCCTTAGCCACAATCAAAGCGCCTCAGCGGTCGGGCTTTTCCCACAGTGGGCTTTGCCCTGCGGTGCTGCTCTAGGGCCCAGGTTCTCCCCCGGCGTTGCCCTGCCACCAGTGACGTGCCGGGCAGCTCCAAAGCCCCAACCCCTCAGATCTGCTCCTGCGCAGCTCACACCTGCCCACAGGCGGTACTAAGAGCCCCGGGTGTTCCCAGATGGAAGGTGACTCCAGCGGTCTTGAGGAGCTCACCCACTCCCAGCAGATTGGAGTGCAGGTGGAGACCTCGTTTGCATGGAGACCCCGCCCAACAGCAGGCCTCCCCTCCCCTGCCCCAGCCACACCCTCCCAGCTGAGCAGCCCCTCCCCAGCTCACCTAGACCAATGAGCTGCAACCACGTGAACTTCGAAACAAGGGGTGGAGAGTGACTTCAGCAAGCTTTCCACTGCCTGCCTGCAGAGGTCACCCCCACCTTCCCCAATTCTAGCGCTAGAGCCTTAAATGGTGCACATTGGACTCAGCCTTCCGCAGCCAACGACCTTCAAGTTCTGGAGGTGACGGTGTAGGATCGTGGATGAAGCTGAGTTCAGGAACTGGGTACCCCGCTTGCTGCGCAGGTGCAAACACGCAGACTCAGCCCTGTCTGCACCTGGAGCCCTGGGAAGCTGCCACACCTGGCCGGTGGAAGGCACCTGCCTCTTCTCTGAGACTCCTTTTTGATGAATGCTACTTACAAGCGAAGACTCCTCAGAGGAACCAGTTCAAGTTTAGACTGTTTTAAAACACTCCACCCCCGGGGCTGCCGCCCGCAGCTTTCTGTTGATGTGGGCTGGTGTCTAACAGCAGAGCCCAGAAGTCTCTCTTGTGTCAGCCCCCAGTAAATGATTGCTTTACGTTAGACATCAATAAAGGGCTGGCAGGCTGCCATGGGAGAGAGGCAAGCAGACAGGGCTTTGCTGCAGTGGAGTTCAGAGCACGCCCACCACTAGCTAGTGAGTGTCCAGCATCTCTCAGCAGCATTTAGTCCCCAGCTCCGCCCCTGCACACCAAATTCCTGGTCACACACTGTCATGGAATCCACATGTCTGAGCAACTCTTGCATTTGTTAAAGAGGCTGTCTCTACTGGAGAGATGACTCAGCGTTTAAGCATTGACTGCCCATGCTAGGACCCGAGTTGAGTTCCCAGCACCCACATGGTGGCTCACAACTGCCTGTAACTCCAGGGGAATCTAAAGCCCTCTTCTGGCCTCCAAGGGCACCTGCGTGTTTACACACACACACACACACACACACACACACACACACACACCTATTAATAAGTAAAAGAAATTGTCTTTAACCCCACGTATGTTTTAAACACCTTTGTCAAAAATGAGGTGGCAGAGGAGAGAGTATGAGAGGAATAGCTCACAGTAACAGCCTTTAGGGAAAACCATATGGAAACCTACCAGTGTAGATGCTTCTTAAAGTATATACCTAACATTATGGGAAAAAAAATTACCTTGTAACAGGGGGGCATTGCCACTACTAGACATCATAGGCTAGCAAAGTAAAACCCAATGCCAGGCTTTTGAATCTGTTGACCAGGGGTCCCATGGACCCTCAAACAATACTAACCATTGCCCCTGCTCTTGGTTAGCCACTGGAACTTGGTGGTAAGATTCTGTTGCCGAAGGCACTGCATACATGAGCTATAGAACAAACGAGGAGAAATCAAGCTGGTGCTGACTTCAAAGCTTCGTCTCTACTGGCCAGTGGTCATAGTGCTAGAAGATGCTGTGCATGCTACTGGAAGAGGAACTTTATCATCAACCTTAGCTATGAATCTGTGAGCTGTAGCACCTAGCTTGGCAAGAGCTGCCCTCTGGTGCAACAATGGATGAATATTACGGAGTAACCAACCACTTTCCAATTGGATTTAAGATTTGCTTCATAAGATGAAACCTGTATCTGACATTGATATCAGGCCTACATACCTGTGGCTACACAGGTCAAAGGCCATAGGGGAGAGCCTAATACTATTTTTCTGCTAAATAGATACAGTATTAAACTGATTCCTAATGACTTATTATATCCATAGATTAATGCGTCTCTCAACTCTTAATAAGCTTCCTTATGCAGCAGATGGTGATTAACACATAGAACCACAACTGACCAACATGCAGAGAACAAGAGGCTGCAGAGTGCTTATCTCTGAATAGGACACCTGTATCAACCTTCTGCCTCCCAAGGCTCGGGGATCATTGCAGAAGATGGGGTAGAAAGATTTTAAGAGCCGGAGGTGATGGATGGCCACAAGAAAACAGTTTTCCAGGCAGCTGAGCCTTTAATCATATGAACTCACAGCCATGGTGACAGCAAGCACAAGTCCCATGTAAGCTCTAGCCAAACAAACTCCCAGCATGGACATGGGAAAGTGTGTAAGAAACTCCAACCCCACCTGAGGAACTATTGGCAAATGATGGCTGCTGGGATGGGGAGAGTCTGTCTCCTTTAAGGGTAAGACTCTTAGTAGGTTGACCAGGCCACAGTGGACAGACCCACACTAGAGGACATTTGGGGACACAAATTTAACTCTATAGGTGTGCATTGTGTGTGTGTGTGTGTGTGTGTGTAATAGAGTACATGAAATTGGGTGGGAGATATTAGGGTACAGATGGGGTAGGGTATCTAAGTTCAATCAAAATATATTATATGAGGCTAGAGAGGTGGCTCAGTGGTTAAGGACAATGGCTGCTCTTGCCGAGGACCCGGGATCAGTTCCCAGAATCCACATGGTGGCTAACAACTGTCAAGATACAGGCACAGGTAAAGATTTTCTGAAGAGGCCTTCAATAGCACAGGAAACAATCCTGAGAATTGAGAAATGGGATTATGTGAAATTGTGATGTGAAATCGAACCCGAGTCCTCTGCAAGAGCAACCAATGTCCTTAACCACAGAACTCCCTCTCCAGTTCCTGGGAATCATTGTGTTAAATGAAGTAAGCCAGACTCAGAAAGACAAATACTGCATTTCTCTTATATGGAGAACCTAGGTTTAAAATTGTGTGTGTGGGGGGGAACAGGGGGAGGTATGAAACCAGAAAGGAATCATGGGAGTGGAGGAAGAGAAATAGAAAGGGTGATGGAATATATGAATTAAGAAAGTGGGGCTGGAGAGCTGGCTCGGTGACTTAAGAGCACTGGCTGCTCTTGCAGACGACACAGGTCTGATTCCCCGCACCCACATGGTAGCTAACAACCATCTGTAACTCCAGTTCCAGGGGAGCTGATGTTCTCCCCTGACCTCCATGGGTGTTGCATGTGCAGGCAATACACTCATACACATAAAATAAAAATAAGAAATGAAATATTTTTCTAAAAAGTAGGAGGGGAGAGTCTGAGGAAATGGAGGGAACTGGCAAGAGAGAGGCGGGGGGGTGGGGGAGGCAGGAGGAGCAGGGGACCGAGGACACAAGTATAGTGACATTAGGCCTGGAAATGTTATAATGAGGCCCATTAATTTCTATGCTAATTTAAAACACTAATTTTAAAGAGAGTAATGAGTATTCAGAGACAAAGGGCCAGTCTTTTATCTGCCCCAGATTCTTCACAGAATCCGAAGTTCAGGCCTTTATCACTTGGTGTGGTGGTGGTCTGAATGAAAAATATCCTCTGTAGGTTCAAATATTTGAACACTGGGTCCTCAGTTAGTGGTGCTGTTTGGGGACACTTAGGAGGTGTCGCCTTGCTGGAGGAGGTATGTCACCAGGGTGGCTTTGAGAGCTCACAACCTCACCCCAGTTGACTCTCTCTGCTTTGTGTTTGTCATTGGAGATGTGAGTTCTCAGCTTCCAGCTCCTGCCACCATGCCTGCAGCTTGCCACCGCTGTACCCCCACCCCCCACGATGTACTCTTATGCCCCTGGAACCACAACCCCAAATAAACTCTTTCTTCCATAAGTTGCTTTTGGTTGTGGTATTTTATCAAAGCAACCTAAAAGTAACTAATACATTTGGTGACTATTAGAGTTGAGCCCTAACTGGCGCAGTCTGACTTCAGAGCCAAGGTCTCCCAGCTCTGCAGAAAAGAATGTGTGACCTTGGGCAAGCTCAGACCTCTTAGCGACAGCTGCACACAGTGGTGCTAAGTCTGGGAAGAACCGCACAAACTCTGAGCTTGTGGGACACTGAGTGCTCACTAGGGTGAGACCCTGGCTGACTGGATTAGCTAGTTTTCTATGACCAAATATTTAATTAAACAATTTAAGAAAAGAAGGCTTTCTTGGGGCTCACAATTTAAGGGTCCAGCAATGGTGGGCAGGAGTGTGAGGCAGCTGGTCACATCGCATCCACAGGAAACACAGAGAGATGAATGCTGGTCTCAGCTCACTTTCTCCTTTTTATTCAGTTCAAGACCCCAGTCCATGGTGTGGTGCTGGCCACATTTGGGGTGAATCTTCCTGCTCAACTCATCAAATCTAGAAACTCCTTCACAGATGTGGTCAGAGGTGTTTCCATAGTAATTCTTTCTCATGAAATTAGCAGTCAAAATTGCCCATCACACTGACCCAAAGAGATGCTTGATGAAGACCCTGGACCATGCTGGTGTTTCAAATGGACACTACTTGTGGTAAAATTGCTTAACTGTGATGTATTTGAGTGCCCGAGGGGAAAGCCTCTTCTTTTTATTGATTGACTTTTGGTTTTATGTGTATCAGTGTTTTGCCTGCATGTATATAAGTGCACCTGTGTTGTGCAGTGCCTGAAGAGGCCACAAGAGGGCGTTAGATACCCTGGAACTGGAGTTAAGAATGGTTGTTAGCTGCCATGTAGGTGCTAGGAACTGAACCCAGGTCCTCTGCAAGAGCAGCCAGTGCTCTTAACCATTGGCCATCTCTCCAGCCCCAGAAGACACATTCTTTTCTTTCAACTTTTCTCCCTTTCTCTCAAACAAGTCCAGATAATCAGCTTTGGGTGTTGCTTAGCAAAATGGCAGCATCATTATTTCTCTGGGAGCTGGAGACATTTTTTTCTTCTCTAACTCCTTGGGTTGCAAGGCTTAAAGCTTCTAAGACACCAAGTTTTACCTTCGTAATCCTGTTTTATAAAGCTATTATTTTCCCCCTTTGAAGACTAATTCTCAGTCATTTAGATACTTAAAAGCCTAGACAGGGCACAATTTATTCCTGTAATGTAACTCTCCTCAAATGCCAAGTAGGTATTGCAGTACCTACCCAGGATGCAAACCCTGGCTTGTGTGCAACTGACTCACACCCATTAGAATGTCAGAAAAGCCCAGGGATTTTTTTTTTTGCAGGGGTGGGGAGGACTTAAGAAATAACTTTTTAGCATACAGAAGAGTGGGTTTCACTATGATATTTTTGTACATACATGCTACTTAATTTTGCTCTCACCCCAATCATCCCCTGTGTTCATCCTGCTCCCTCTGGCTGGTTCTTTTCCTCTCCCTAAATACCCCCCTTCATAGTGTGTGTGTGTGTGTGTGTGTGTGTGTGTCTGTGTGTCTGTGTGTGTGTGTGTATGTGTGTGTGTTTCTATGGTAATTCTAAGTCCCATCAAGTTGTTGCTCTTAGATGTTTGTGTCTTTAAAGTCCACATAAGAGAGAAAACGTGGTTTTTGCCCCTCCCACGCTGCTCTCTCTTGCCCCAATCCCCCTTTAGGTTCCTCCTCACAATCCCTTTCTACTTCCGTGTCTGAAAACAGGTAGTGTATGGTTTTTCAATTTTTTTTACCAATTTTTATTTATTTATATGCTTTGCCTGCATGTATATAACTGCGCCATGTATGTACAGAACCTGAAAAGGCCAGAAGGGGAAGTCGGACTCCCTGGAACTGGAGCTACTTACGGTTGTCAGCTGCCCTGTGAGTGCTTGGAACCAAACCTGGGTTCTCTGCAAGAGCAGCCAGTGTTCTAAACCACTGAGCCATCTCTTCAGTTCCAGATGCTGCATGATTTTAAATGTGTTATGGCATTGTATGTTTTTGTGACCCTTCTGGGGATCAGTCCCAGGATGTTGTGCATGTTAGACAAGCGCTTTGCCACTGATCTAGATCCAGCATGTTGCCATGACATGTTTTATGGCACAGCATATTCCCTATCTTGGTGAATGTTCTATGAGTTCCTGAGGAGAACACATATTCTGCTGTTGCATAAAGTAACCATGAGATGTCAATTATATTGAGTTGGTTGATGACATTATATTTTCAATTTTCACACTATGGTGCTTCCAAGAGGGAAAATTTGCTTTTTCGCCCTAACCCACACAGTAACTTTATCCCTAATCCTAACCCTAAACCTAATGCAAACTCTAAACGTAACCCTAACCCTAACCCTAACCCTAACCCTAATGCTAACCCAAACCTAAACCTAAACCTAAGTGTAACCCTATCCCTAACCCTAATCCTAACTCAACCCTAACCCTAACCCTACCCTAACCCTAACCCTAACCCTAACCCTAAACCTAAACCTAAACCTAACCCTAAACCTAACACAAACCCTAACCATAACCCTAATGCTAACCCAAACCTAAACCTAAGTGTAACCCAACCCTATCCCTAACCCTAACCCCAGTTCTAACCCTAAACAAAACCCTAGACCCAACCCCTACTTCACTCTTATTCAAAAGTGCGTGTACAATGATGATGATTTTCATTTTGACCAAGTCCCTGCTCATTTCATGCTACTGCACCTGTCCACTAGGGGGCGCCGAAGCCTTCAGCTGGCTGAGCTCTCTTTTTAAAACGCATTTTGTTTATATATATATATATATATATATTTAATTTTATGTGTATGAGTGTATTGCCTGCATGCATGTGAGTGCACCTGTGTCGTGCAATGCCGCGGAAGTCAGAAGAGGGCTTCGGATTCCCCTGGAACTGGAGTTAAGGACGGTTTGTAGCCTCCATGCAGGTGCTGGGAATTGAACCCAGGCCCTCTGCAAGAGCTCTTAACCACTGAGCCATCTCTCCTTGCAATGCATTTTGAAGCACTGTTAAGTGCATGTGTACTAAGGATTGATGCGGGGTGTGTGTTTGTGTGTGTGTGTGTGTGTGTGCAGATGCATATGTGTCCATGTGTATGTGAAGGCCAGAAGACAAACTCAGATATTGGTTCTCAGGTGCTGTCTACCTTGTTTGAGACAGGGTCTCTCACTGGCCTGGGGCTGCACCAACTAGGCTTAATCTGACTGGCCAGGGGGACCCAGGGACCTTGCCTCTGTCTTACCAGTCCCACAATTACAAGTGCACCGTGCCTGGCTTTTTACATGGGTTCTAGGGATACCTCAGGGTCTTGTGCCTGCAACACGGCCATCTTCCCAGTCCTGGGAAGCCTGTCCTTAATTCTGATAACCTTACTTGCCCTGAGCCTGCTTTCTTTGGACTGATGCTGCTGTGGCTTATCTCTGTCCCTCCCTTACATTCCATTAAAGTGGACTTCTTGTAGACAAGACACACTCGAATCTTGCTTTTTGAATTACATTTTATTTGTTCATTTTGTGCGTATGGGAGCATGTGTGAGGTGTGGGTGCTTATGTGCCATGGTGTGCATAGGGAAGTCAGAGGATAACCTTCAGGAGTTGGCTCTTTCTCTCCACCGTGTGAGTACTAGGGATGGAACTCAAGTTGTTAAGCTTAGCAGCAAGCGCCTTTATCCACTGAGCCATCTTGATGATCACTTGCATCTTGTGTTATGATCTACTCTGACAATCTCATTCTTTTTTCCCCAGTTAATTATTTATTTAATAACG
>NW_008352265.1:288935-289301 GCF_000622305.1 Nannospalax galili | reverse complement strand
GTGTATCACACAGAACATCCCAAACCATCTTACTCAACTATACACCCACTTCCCAGATGGCACCCTCCCATAGCCTCCCTCCCATCACTAGAGCCCTTATACTCTGATATCCCTGCTACTGTCTGCTGTGTTGTTGGCACCCCAGCCAATCCCCACCATTTGCCCTTCTGGTGAATCTAGTCAGCCTATTTAGAGGTCTTTGTTTTAGGAGGTCAGCTGTCCTTCCTCTAGCAGCAATCAGTTGTCAATACTCCTTTAGATAAGATAAAGGTCTTCTGTTCATTCTCCCAGTTCTGTGCTGGGTTACTATCTGGGAGTCCCTTTGTTCACCCTGGCCAACAGCTCAAAAGAAGGTATGTCCTATCT
>NW_008352265.1:286085-288012 GCF_000622305.1 Nannospalax galili | reverse complement strand
TTTTCCTTTACCTCCCTCTTTCCTTTCCATTATCCTGGTTCCTGTAGTTGTCTGGATGCATACTCACTTATCAGGGTTTGGTTCTAGAATCCACATATGAGGGAGAACATATGTCGATTTTTTTTCTGAGTCTCTATTACTTCACTTAGTATAACAGTTTCTAGTTCCATCCATTTACCTGCAAATTTCATGATTTCATCTTTCTTTATTGCTGAGTAAAACTCCGTCCTATAAATGAACCACATTTTCATTATCCACTCGTCAACTGGGGGACACTTAGGTTGCTTCCTTCACAAGGCCCCCAGGGTCCCTAGAGAAAGCCTTCTTAGATCAAAATGAGTGAAAACGGCATAAGACAGTCTGTGTTTTATTACATTGATTGAGATTGATTGATACATTGATTGATTGATTGATTGATTGATTGATTGATTGATTGATTGTGTTTACATATACCACGGATGCATGTGTTGCAGGAGTTGATTCTGTCCTTTCACATGGATTCCAAGAATGGAACTTACATGGTCAGTCTTGGTGACAAGCACCTTTACCCGCTGAGCCAGCTCAATGGTACATGAAGTTATATCTAACTACAGTCTCAAACAAGAATTTCCTAAAGTCTAGTAATGAGGGTATATATTCATGAGCTCACCTCCTATCTTCTCTAGTAAAGTATCTTTCTTGGTGTTTCATTTATTTTTATATTTATTTAGTTACTTTAGTTAAAAATTTAAATTATGTGTATGTGTGTATGTGTGTATACACGTTTGCAGTGCTCAAGGAGGCCAGAAGAGGATGTCAGAGCCCCTGGAGCTGGAGGGGTGGGGGGTGAGAGGGTGGGGGGTGTCACTGGGGCTTTTAGAGCTCATAGCCTTGCCCCACCTCTAGTTTACTTCCTGTGTGTGACTGAAGACCTGAGCACCCAGTTTTCTGCTTGGGACACTCCCTGCTGCCCCCCCTCTCCACATGATGGACTCTTACCCTCTGGAACCATAAACCAAATAATCTCTTCTTTCTATAGGTTGCCTTGATCATGGTGTTTATGATAGCAACAGAAAAGTAACTAGTATACCATCTCTCCAGCCCCTGACCATACCTTTGGGGGTTGGTGTTTGAGACAGGATTTTATGGAGCCCAGGCTTCAACTCACTATTTAGCCAAGGCTAGCCTTATATTCCTAATCCTCTAGGCTCCCGCCTCCCAAATACTGGGTTTACAGGCATGCCCCACCATGCCTTACCCAACATCATTTTTGGACTGTTTATCTTTTTAGATTTAAATGTCTCTATCTTTTCTCAAATTCCAAAGAGACTGACAGGTTAGTATTTTGAATTTTTGTTATGGTCCATTGTTTTTCTAACTTTTTTTTTTTTGGTCTTTTTGAGACAGTGTCTCCCTGTAGCCTCAGCTGTCCTGGAACTCACTATGTAGACCAGGCTGGCCTTGAACTCACAGAGATCCACCTGTCTCTGCCTCCCAAGTGCTGGGATGAAAGGCGTGTGCCACTATGCCTAGCTCTAACTTTTCTTTTAAAAAAATATTTTATTTATTATGGGGGCTGGACAGATTGCTCAGTGGTTAAGAACACTGACTATTGTTGCAAAAGACTCAGGGGGTTCGAATCCACATGGCAGCTAACAACTGTCCATTACTCCAGCACTAGGGTATCTGACAGCCTCTTCTGTCCTCCGCAGGTATTGCACAACACAGGTGCACTTACCTACATGCAGGCAATATGCACACATAAAATAAAAATAAATAATAGTAATAATAATAATAATAATAAAAGAATGCCGGGCATGGTGGCACATGCCTTTCATCCCAGCACTTGGGAGGCAGAGGCAAGTGGATCTTTGTGAGTTTGAGGCCAGCCTGGTCTACATAGTGAGTTCCAGGCCAACTGGGGCTACAGGGAGACTCTGTCTCAAAA
>NW_008352265.1:284058-286074 GCF_000622305.1 Nannospalax galili | reverse complement strand
ATAATAATAAATTAATTAAAATAAAGAATATCTTAATTATTATTTATTTCTATGTGTATGAGTGTATTGCCTGCATGTGTTTAAGTGCACCCATGTCGTGCAATGCCAGAGGTCAGAAGATCCCCTGGAACTGGGGTTACGGATGGTTGTTGGCCACCATGTTGGTGCTGGGAAATGAACCTAGGTCCTCTATAAGAGCAGTCAGTGCTCTTGACTGCTGAGCCATCTCTCCAGCCCCCTAAATATTCTTATACCAATACTCATGACTCTAATTACTGTCATTTTATAATATTTTGCAAATGCCCCTTTTAATTTTTTCCCCAAAGTTATTGTGAATTTATACTTCCATGTGAGTTTTGCAATCAGTTTCAAATTCCAAGAAAATCTTGTTAGTTTAGTTGGTTTCCAGTAATTATATAATTAGGAATCATATTATATTTACAACATTAATCTGGCATGGCTATTTTGTCAGATTTGTTTTATCTACCTTTATTTTTAAAATTATAAAATTTTTATTAGCAACACTCTAAAATATTGCATGATTACATTGAAAACTTTGTACAGGTTGGAGAATTTGGAAAGGGAGAATGAAAATTTGTATTACAGCAACAGTAATAAATTTCACAGTATTGTTGAAGCTTGGTACTACAGTTTTTTTAAAGAATATTTTTATTATTCCAAAGAGAGGCAATTTTAAACACATTTTCCCAGAAACAATGAAATAACTTGAATCAGGTTACATAAAAATATATATACAACAAAGTTAAAGGGGGGGGGCAAGTAGGAATAAGAAATCAAAGACCAAAGGATTTGCCAATATGGGGTCAACTTTGGTGGAATAATGAAGGTTTGCATTAACTCTATTCTTTTTTTCTGAAAATCCTAATGAGTTTATTAGACTTGCTAACAGAGCATGGGGTGGGGGTTTATTTACAGGAGAGTGGGTGCTCCCCCCCTTTACAGCTGCACTGGAAAGTCCACACTCAAATATATATCCTGTAACTTCCTAAGAGCTGCACAAAATGGTGAGAGAGGTGCCTCCTGGTGTTCTCTGCTTATATACCCTTAGCCCCTCCCCCACATGCAGCTAAGGGCAACTGATTGGGTGGGAGGGGTAACTGACTCCCTCCTCAATTCCTTGATGAGCATGGGAAGGAGGTGTGACTATAGCTTGCCAGCATAGTGGTCAGAAGACATGTCCAGGTAACACTCCACCCCTTCCTCCAGCTCCTACATTCTTTCCACCAACCTCTTCCAAAAAAGTCGTGAGCCTTGCAGGGGATGATAGGTGTGGGATGACCTTCCTCCCATTGTCACAAGGCACTGAACTTTTGGATCTCTGCATCATCTGTTTTCCATGGGCTGTTGGCCAGTTTGAGTGGGATTCCATCTACTATAAAAACACATCAAAAAGCAAGAACATCTAAACAGTGGCTGCTATAATAACTTAACCTATGGGCATAAACACAAATGCTTGGAAGGTACTTTAGCAGGTGCATCATATCCATCTAACAAAACAATTGCAGTGGCTTCCCCACTGGGGCCTATATCCTCCCCTGCCAGAGGGGTTGGCCTGGTCTACAGTACCAGATGAGTGCTCCACTTCTAGGAGTGGGCATTTTATCCAATTGAAAATTTTCTGGTTGTACATTCACTAGACACTCCACTATTGCACCAGCTGGAACTACCTGTTTGGCATGTTGATAGTGCAGCATTTGGGGTCCATTGTTGAGCAGAATTATAGGGGACAGTTCTCCCCTAGCCATCTGCATGTCGCCTTCTGGCACCATGAACACCACCCATCCAGTGGCAGGGAGTTTCCAGCTTAGTCCAAGCCTGATTTCTCCCTCTCCTCACTCACATCATGCAGTGTCTTCAGCAATAGGATTTTGCCTATTGCTGGTTGTATTAGTCAGGTTCTTCAAAGAAACAGAACCGGTAGAATGAATATATATGTATAGAGATTTATCAGCTTAGCTCACAGGATAGAGTCTGAGTAGTCCAACAATGGCTGCA
>NW_008352265.1:233163-283924 GCF_000622305.1 Nannospalax galili | reverse complement strand
GAGAGAGAAGGCAAGCAGCAAGAAGCCAGGAGTTCTCTGCCATGGCCTTTTATACGGGCTGCAATCAGAAGGTAACGCCCACATTTAGGGCGTGTCTTCCAGCTTCAGATGATCCAATCAAGAAGATCTCTCCCATTTCAGTTAATCCCAGATCCAGTCAAGTTGACACCCAGGATTAGCCATCACATTGTTGTACAGCCAGCATGATTGGCAATGATCTTTATTGTTTGGGGGACCTCTAGGACCCCAGTAATACAGTTTTGTTAGTAAAAAAAATACTCAAAACTTATAGTAGACATATGGAATTATGAATTTATATTCTTAAATATAATTACATATTTTTAACTTGAGAGTTATATCAGTTTAGTTATTAAAGCTTTTTTTAACTTCACAGACTATCATTTTTATCTCTAGAAGTTCAATTAGACATTTTCCATTTTCCATAGGGCACAGGTGAAGGTTCACTGGGGCTGTAGAAGAGCAATAGAAAAATGATGGAAAACCTCTTGATGCCTGGGAATGCGGTCCAACATCCAGGGCTGGGTGCCCAGGACCACGTGTGAAGTCAGGACCACAGCTGTCCCTCGGGGAGGTGGGAAGTCCCTTCCAGAGAACCAGTCCTCCAATGACTATAATCTGCAAATGACAGAGACTCAGAGGCTCTCCCTTGTCCATGTTTTATTTTTTGAGACAGGGTCTTGCAATACAGCTTGGCCTGCCTGGCACTCACTATGTAGCCCAGGCTGGCCTGGGACAATCCTTCTGCCTCAACCTCTGCAATACTAGGCCTCCCTGTGTTTACCACATGCCCACTTCTACTTTGTCAGATGAAATTTTTTTTCAAACTTTTCAAATTTATTTCAAATGTATGTGTGTTTTGCCTGTGCATGCTTGTGCACCAAATGTGTACGATGCCTGCAGAGGTCAGAAGAGGGCGTGAATTCCCTGGAATTGGAGTCAAGGACGCTGTTAGCCACTATGTGCATGCTGGGAACTGAACCCAGGTCCAGTGCTCTTAACCTTTGAGCCACTCTCCCACCTCCTAAAAAAAAAGTAACCAATACTTTTATGTTAATAAATGTTATTAATAAAATAATGCTATTATAATACATAAAGTTAATAAACTATTTTTGTAATAATGCTATCATACAGTTTGACCGAACATATTCCTGGTTGCTTCATAGCTTCATTTGGCTGTTGGAGAGCTCCCTGCCAAGCCATAGTCATTTAATGTTCTAGTCCTTTCTCAGCCGACTCACATGGATCTAAGTCAACCTTCTCAGTACAGAATAAATTCCAGACCACAATTTTAAATGCGATATTGTAGATTCCTAAGCATGCACCTGAGCCTATGTTCTACATCCTGGGTTACAAACCATCACACTCTGGCTCTTTATGTTGACTACAGTCACCAGTGACACTGGGTTGTCTCCACACTGCGCCCTTTTCCCTAAACAATGACAAAAGCAAACAGAAGGAAATCTCTCACTGGCTCTAGTTGTGTTTCTCCTGAGTCCCCGAGCCCTCCTCCCTGCCTCCTGGGTGCTGGGGTTGGAACCCAAGACCTCAGGCATGCTAGGTAAGTGCTCCACCACCCAGCTCCACCCCAACCTCTCAAGGTTTAATGTATAACATTCACATCCTTGAACAGATTCACTCTCAAAACCTGGAGCAATAAATACAAGTTGCAGAGGCATTTGTTGAGAGTGTAGCTGACAGCAGTGCCAAGTTCAAGGTCATCCAAGGTCAAGGTACTGGGGCATCCAGGTGCGGGTGAGGAGGTTCCTGGCATGCCAGCGTATAATATTTGTATATGCTATAATCCATAGTGTGAGTTTACAGCATCATCATCCAAGTGTTGGAGGAACTCCTTACCATAAAATTCTCAATTTCTTCTTTTTTGAAATGTTTCCATTTTCATGTGTGGTGTGCATGTGTGTATACACATATACTTGCACATGTGTGGGCATGTGTGCATGTGGAGGCCCAAGGTTGATATTAGGAGTTATCTTCATTTCTTTTTATGTGTGTATACACATGTCCTTGCATGTGTGTGGGTGTGTGTACATGTGGAAGCCTAAGGTTGATATTAGAATTACCTTCCATTTCATGTGTGTTTACACATGTACTTGCATATGTGTGGGCGTGTATGCATGTGGAGGCCCAAGGCTGATATTAGGAATTATCTTCTGTCTCTTTTCATGTGTGTATACACATGTCCTTGCATGTGTGTGGGTGTGTGTGCCTGTGGAGGTCCAAGGTTGATGTCAGGAGTCATCCTCCATCTCTCTTCTACCTTATGCTTTGAGGCAGCATCTCTCAATCAAACTCAGAGCTTGACAAAGTGGCTGGTCTAGCTAGCCAACTTCCTAGGCTAGAACTACAGATGGGCCTCTGTGCCCGCCCAGGTTTTACATGGGTTCTGGGGATTTGAACTCTGGTTCTCACACTTGCACAGCAAGTGCTTCAACCACTGAGCCATCTCCCCAGGCCCCACCCCCTTTAAAAAAAGTCTTCTTAAGCATTCACTGCTGTGCACCAGATGCCTTGTAGATTTGCATATTTACAAAAAAAGGACCAGAAAAGTCACAGAATGAAGATGTATTCCTCTGCACAGTCCCTGCAGGGCAACTTTCCACCTCAACCCTCCTTTCCTGCCTTCCACCTCACTCCCTACCCACAGTGTTCTAGGTATCATTAGTAATACTACAGAGTCTCCTCTGTGCTTCTTGGAAGACATGCTATAATTGAGACAGAAATCCTTAAGAACTCTTCACACTTCTTTGGGGGCTAGAGAGATGGCTCAGTGGTTAAGAGCACTGGCTGCTCTTGCAGAGAACCCAGGTTCGATTACTAACATCCACATGGCAGCTTACAACCATCATAACTCCAATTCCAGGGCATCCAATGCTGTCTTCTGACCTTCACAGGCATTGCACGACACAGGTATGCTTACACACATGCAGGCAATATGCTCATACACATAAGATAAAAAGGATAAAATACTTTTTAAAAGAATTCTTCACACTTCTGGGCTCAGGAGAGGGGTTGGTGGGTAAAATACTTGCCCCATAAGCATGAGGACCTGGGTTCAGATCCCCAGAACCATCTAAACCATGTCTGTAACCCCAGGGTTCCGACAGTGAGATGGGAGGAGAATCCCCGGAAACTGGTGGGCCGGTTACTCAGCATACACAGTGGTAAACAAGAGACCCTTCTTAAAGAAGGTAGAAGGTGAGAACTGACGCCTGAGGCTGTCTGCTGACCTCCACATACATACCACAGTATGTACACACCTGCACCCACATATACATGTGAACGCATGTGCACATACACAAAGGACTAAGAGTGTTGCAGGTGGTATTATTAGTCCAGGGGTATGGTTTGGTTCACTTTTTCAGCCAATTAAATGATTAAAAGGCAGAAAAAATCTCAGACTATCAGAGTGCAACAAGCAAACAAATCTTTGTTGAAAGATGAATCACATCAACACACATAAAGAATCACACATACATAAGCACACTCTCATACAGAAAAGTAAAGCTCTTCCACTAGCGGAGAGAGGAATTGGGAAACTGAGACTCCAAAGTGCCCTGGGAAGGGCCTGGGTTTAGGGGTTTTAGTGGTTTCCTCTCCCTTATTTTGGATTGATTAGCTTAAACAAAGAAGAGAAGGTTGATAGGCTTAGGACTTCAGACAAAGAGGTGTCCAGGTCTTCTCTGGACTGGTTTAAACTAGTTGCCCAGAAAGAGAACTCTGGTTGCTAGAGGGCCCCAGGCCTTTGTCTCAGGCCAAGAAGACAGAAGTTCACCATCTTTATCTCCTCTCGGTGACCCTGTTTGCTCATTAGGGATTTAGTACTTTACAGAAAGTATACTACATGGGGGAATAAAGGAGTCAAGGGGGGTAACAAGAAAGAGTAATGGAGTGAAAGCTGAAAAAGACAAATATTGTGTTTTCTCTCTTATGTGGAATACATATAAACACATACACATACACATGCTCACATATACATATACATACATACATACACACACACACACACACACACACACACACACATTTCTGTTGCTGTGATAAAATGCCCCTACAAAATGAGGTTGGAGAGATGGCTCAGAGGTTAAGGGGATAGGCTGCTCTTGCAGAGGACTCTGGTTTGGTTCCTAGCACCTACATGGCAGCTAACAACTATCATAACTCTAGTTTCAGGGTGATCCGACATGCTCTTCTGGCCTCTGTGGGTATTGCATGAACGAGTGCACTTACATTCAGACAAAGCACTCTTACAAAAAAAAAAAAAATACCTGATGGAAAAGAACTTAAGGGAGAAAGGGTTCATAGTCTATTCACAGTTGGATGTCACAGTGACAAGAGCATGATGCAGCTAGTGATGTCCACAGACTAGAGCACAGAGAAATGGATGTCTGCGTGCTCGCCCGCTGTGCTCGGCTCGCTTCCTTCTGCCTGATTCAGTCCAGGACCACCTGCCACCCACGGTGGGCTGGGTCAGCCCACATCAGTTAAGCCAGCTTGAGAAAAGCCCTCACAGATGTGCCCACAGGCCAGTATGATCTAGATGAGGAGCAGCAGAGGACTCTGCACCTACCATGAGGTACTCCAGGTGAGACTGAGCTAATGCACACTCAAAAATGAGGAGTCATTGGAACTTAGTCTTTCTCACTGGGGATCTTCCATCCTCCCTGGCTCCAGGATAAGCAAATTCAACTGTCTGTGGCATAGGAACTCTTCTAAGCCCCTGAAGCCACACAGTGTCCTTGAAATTCTATCTTTTATTTAGATTGGGTCCTGTCAGGTGGCTAAGGCCCATTACCCTTGGAGATGTCCATTACCCTTGGAGATGAGGAAAAGTGTGGTTCTATGATTTATTTTTACCTTGTATTACAGAAAGTTAATGGGAACATTTACTTCAAATAGTATAGATAGAACAAACAAAACCAACATCTTCTATGATTAGTTAAATTAAAAAATATACATACTTGGGGCAGAGATGGCTCAGCAGTTAAGAGCACTGACTGTTCTTACAGAGGACCTAGGTTCAGTTCCCAGTACTCACATGGTGGTTAACAACCATCTGTAACTCTAGCTCCAGGGGATTCAGTGCCCTCTTCTGTCCTCTCTGGGCATTATACATACAGGTGCACTTATACACATGCAGGTAAAACACTCATACACATAAAATAAAAATAAATTAAAAAATACATGGTTATTTTACAGTGCTGAGAATTGAACCCAAAACCTTGCATATGCCAGGCAAGTGTTCTTCCACTAAGCACCATCCCCAATCCTTGGAGGTTTTTCTTTTAGTGTGTGTGTGTGTGTGTGTGTGTGTGTGTGTGTGTGTGTGTGTTGTGTATAGTGTGTGATATGTGCATATTTATGTGTGTTCATGCAGGGGCATATGTGCCACAGTGCATGTATGGAGGCCAACCTTGGGTGTCAGTCCTTACCTTGCACCTTGTTTAAAACTAAGTCCCTTTCTGTACTTAGTTTTGCCACTAAGTGCCCCCTCCACCTCCCGTCTTGCCCTAGGGAGGTTACACTGGGAACATAGGCGTGCTACTGAATGCAGCTTTTCTTGGGTATTGGGGATCTGAACCTAGGTTTTCATGCTTGTACAATAAGTACTTCACCCCCTGAGCAATCGCCCCAGTCCCAGTCAGTCCTTGTGTTCTTTGTTTGTTTGGGCTTTTTGAGCTACAGAGTTTTGCCTGTGATTGTCCTGACACCATCTCCTGAGTGCTGAGATTACAGACATAGGCCACTAGGCCCAGCTAAAATGTATTCTAAGTTGTTCTGCTCCCATTTAAAAATAATTTTCTGATAATTTTTCTCCCTGTCTGTGAAAGGACACATGACCAACACAGGCAACATGCTTGTGACCATGACATAATGTCTCAGAATTTACCTCAAATATCCTTGGCTAACTGCAGTCCAGAGCCATAGTCACCATCAAGACATTGTTTCCACAGGTCTTTGGTGCCCCCCGCCCCACTTGCCCTTCGGGTCTGAGCTCTCTTTTGTCATGTCTAGAGCAAAGCCACGTTTACAAACTCCTCTTGACCATAAACTCTTTCTATTTTCCTTGTTCTACAGGTTGACACTTTGTTTGGGGCATAAAATGAGTTTTAAAAATTGCTGGACCTGGTAATGCAGGACTGTCACCCCGGCACCTCTGGGGCCAAAGCAGGAAGACCTAAATTCAAGATCCCTGCCTGGACTACAGAATGAGCTCAACACCAGCCTGGGCTGCTTTTTGAAACACTGATTCAAAATTAAAAAAAGAGGACTGACTGGGGGTATACTCAGTGCAAGGTCCAGGGTTCAACCCCCCCATGATTAATGAGTGCTGCAAATCTGTCTCCTGAGCCATAGTATATAAAACCACCATGGCAAATATTGTGGTATTTCTTGGAAGATAAATGATAAGAGGCTCTCTCAGTAGGCTAAATGTAAGGAAACTAACCTATGACAGCCACTGGTTGCCCCTCCTCCTCTTCCTCCCCTTCCTCCTCCTCCTTGCTTAAGATAATACAACCTTGTAGTGACAGGCCCTTGAGTCAAAGCCAGCTGGTCTGACTCCAAGAAGACCGAGTCAGAAAAGGACAAATGGAGGTCACTTTAAAAAACACAGAAGCAATGTCACCAGGCATAGCGGCACATGCCATAATCTTATGAATTAGATGTAGGATGCTCAGAAGTTCAAGGTCATCCTTGACTACACAGAGAATTCAAGACCAACCTGGACTCCATGAGACTCTTTCTCAGAGAAACAAACAAAACAAATGAACTAACTCAGGGGACTGGCGAGATGGCTGTGTAGTCAAGAGCACTTGAAATCAGGGACCTAACTCCAGACCCAAGTACAAGCTGAGCATGGACACACGTGTCTGCACCCCCAGTGCTAGAGAGGAGAGACAAGCAGATCCTGGGAGCTTGCTGGCCACCAGCCTAACCAGAACATGAATTTTAGTTTCAGTAAGAGACCTTGTCTCAAATAACAGTAATAGTAATAAATAATCATAAAGTGGAGAGCAAAGTAGGAAGATACCAGACATCCTGCTTTGGCCTCTTATGCTCAAATACCACAACACATACACATTCACTAAATAAATAGAACCAAAATATTATTTTAGGGGCCGGAGAGATGGCTCAGCAGTAAAGAGTACTTGCTGCCATTACAAAAGACCCCAGTTTGGTTCCCACGCTCATGTCAAGAAGCTCACAATGGCCTATAATTCCAATTCCAGAGGATCCGATGCCCTCTTCTGACCTCTGTGAGCAAGTACACTTATATGCTTAAGCAATAGACATAAGGGGCTGGAGAGACGGCTCAGTGGTTAAGGGCACTGACTGCTTTTACAAAGGACCTAGGTTCAGTTCCCAGCACCCACATGGCAGGTAACGACCATTCATAACTCCAGTTCTAGGGGATCCAAAGTCATTTTCTGGTCTCTGTGGGCATTGCATACACATGGTACACTTACATACATGCAGGAAAAACACTCATATATATTAAATAAATAAATATCTTAAAAACATATTTTAAAGAGTCATGTGACATGCCCCCCCTTCCAAAAAAGTATAATCTTTTAAAATTTTATTTTATTTATTACTTTTATTTTTTATTTATTTTTATTTTTTATTTTTGTCTTTTTGAAGCAGGGTCTCCCTGTAGCCCCAGATGGCCTGGAGCTCACTATGTAGACCAGGCTGGCCTTGAACTCACAGAGATCTGCCTGCCTCTGCCTCCCAAGTGCTGGGATTAAAGGCATGTGCCACCACGCCCGGCTTTATTATTTTTATTTTATTTGGATACTTGGTCTCCAGTTTGAGGAGCTGTCTGGAGAGGGTCATGGAACCTTTAGGAGGTGCAGCCGTGCACGTCACTGGGACAGGAACACTTTGACAGCATGAGCTCCCGGCTTCTGCTCCAGCCCCCTCCGCCACCATGGGTCCCTGCCATGGTGGACACTGTGCCTCTGGAACCATAAACCAAATAAACTCTTCCTTCTGTGAGTTGCCTTGGTTATGGTGTTTAATGACAGCAACAGAAAAGCAACTGATCCAGCAGGTAAAGGTGCTTTGCCACCAAGTCTGATGACCTGCATTTGATCCCAGGACCCACATGATGGAAGAAGAGAACTGACTTTGGCAAATCGCCCTCTGACCTCCACATGTGCTCCAAAAGGCATGCTCTCAACCTACACGTGCACACACAAATAAATAAATAAATGTGAAAAAAGAAAATATAAAACAACTTAACATGCATTTCTAAAACTATCCTCTATTCAATACCGTGACAAATGTGTGTGATAAAAAGACCTATTTACTATTCAGTTTTAAAAAACAAACCATTGCCAGGCATGGTGGTGCATGCCTTTAATCCCAGCACTTGGGAGGCAGAGAGGTAGGTGGAGCTATGTGTATTTCAAGCCCAGCCTGATCTACATAGCAAGTTCCAGGCCATCTGGGGCTACAGGGAGACCCTGTCTCAAAAAGACCAAAAAAAAAAAAAAAAAAAAGAAAAGAAAAGAAAAAAATTAAAGCCAGGAGTGGTGGCACATACCGTTAGTCCCAGCACTCGGGAGGCAGAGACAGGTGGATTTCTGCAAGTTTAAAGCCAGCCTGGTCTACATAGTGAGTTCCAGGCCAGCCCTCTACAGGGAGACCTTGTCTCAAAAAAAAAAAAAAACAAAAAAAAACAAAAAAAAACAAAGCCAAAACCAAAAACCCCAAACAAAAGCCTCTTGAACTTGTGCCAACAAGATAGCCTGACTTGATATGTGGTTCCTTCCTGACACTCAAACCTCAGAAACAAATGCCATCTTCATGAGAAGTACAGAGAGAACCACAAACCAAACCTCAAAATAGATTTCTCTGAGAAAATACCCTTTAAAAAAAAAATTCCCTTCCAATGTGGGAGCTGATGATTAGGAAGCTGAGTTTCTCGTCCAAGACCCCCTCTTTCAACTAGAAGGTTTTGCTGCATCTTCCTCTGTGAAGCTCCTGCTTCTTCTAGAGAATAAAATGCATCTCTGGAGTGCCTATCATGGGCCTTAGGACCACGAAGTAGCTGAGGCGGCACCCTTACCACAGTAAGTCAGCATTTGCTCTTTGCCTGAAATTTTTGGAGTTTTTAGTCAGAATCACTAATAATTCCTTAATGACAGACATTGTGCCATAAATACTGCCCCCTTTATTTACTCATTAAATTTTTTTATGCATATGAGTGTTTTGCCTGCATGTATGTAAGTGCATGCATGCATACAATGCTGGTGAAGGACAGAAGAGGGCATTGGATCCCCTGGAACTGGAGTTATGGATGGCTGTTAGCTGCCACATGGGTGCTGGGAACTGAACCCAGGTCCTCTGCAAGAGCAGCCTGTGCTCTTAACTGCTGAGACAGCTCTCCAACTCACCCTCCCCCCACCTTTTTAAAAGATGAGGTTGTACCATATAGCCCAGGCTGGCTGGCCTCAGACTCCAGGCTATCTTCCCACCTCAGTCTCTTGAGTACTGAGATTACAAAGCCTGTGCCACCAGGGTGGGCTTAAAATGAACTTAAAAAAAATTTTTTTGGTAGTACTGGGGATGGAACCCAGAGCCTGTACATGCTGGGCAAGTGCTCTACCGCTAAGCTGCAGGGTAGCTGCTACCTTCTTTACCTCCTTTTTATAGTTCTGTGGTTATGTCTCAAGGCAGATTTGGATTATATAATGCCCTTCAGAGATTCCCGTTAAATTTAAATTGCCTGTAACCTTCAAATGAAAGACTTAAGAGAGATAACAGTTAGTTAAAAAGCAGCCATTGGGGCTGGAGGGATGGCTCAGCCATTAAGAGCACTTACTGCTCTTGCAGTTTAACACGCTGGGTTCTCAACACCCACACTGGGCAGATCACCGCTGTCTGTAACTCCAGCTCCAGGGTGTCTGACACCCTCTTCTGGACTCGGAGGGCACCTGCACTCAAGTGCACAGCCACACAGATACAGACATTTACACATCATTTAAAAATAATGAAAACAAATCTTTAAAAAAGTGAAAATACAATACGGCCACCTTAGACAGCCACAATCTCTGCTCACTTAATTAATATAAAATCACATTTACATTAAGTCTTAATTCGTTAAGGCACCAATCCTGTGTTTTTCTCCGGAGGCGGAGTGCGCAGGAGGCTGCGCGGGGCCTTTTCTTCTCCCTCCTTCCTGCAGCGCTTACCCTGCAGGTCAGGCAGTAACTAATGCCAACAAAACATCAAAATAGACGTGCTAGCATGTGTGGTCATGCAGCCGCGCGGCTGCCTGAAGATTAGGCAACTGTTCAAACACCACGGCCCGCAGGCTCGGCCTCGGCCTGCCGGGGAGCTCCCAGCAGCGCCTTGGAGTCCCAGCCGAGCCCTCCTGGGCGCCCCCAGCACCCGCTGCTGCAGCCGGCAAGGCCAGGGGCTGGCTGCGAGGCTAGGGGCTGCGGTCGCGTGGTCCCAAGTGGGACCTGCCCAGGAGGTCCTGGGTACCCGGCTGGGTCCTCTGCTGCCCAGCGTAGCCCAGGCGCTCCGAAATCTCTGCTGAGTTCTGGAGAGACGTGGTGGATAAGGGACTTTCCGGGAAGTGAGCGCAAGGAAGAAGTGAAGGAGACCCCAGTGGAGGAGAAGGAGGAGGAAGAGGAGGAGGACGCGCAGAGGAGGAGAGGAGAAGAGGACGAAGAGGAGGAAGAGGAGACGAGGATGAGGGGAGGAGGAAGAGGAGGAGGAGGTGGTGGAAGAGGAGGAGGAGGAAAGGAGTAGCAGGGCACGCAGGGGAGGAGGAGGAGGAGGAGGGAGGAAGAGGAAGAAAGGGTCAGGCTGAGGAAAAAGTTGTCCACTGGAGAGGTGGAGGAGGATGAGGAGGAGGAGGAGGAGGAGGAGGAGGAGGGGAAAAGGAGTAGCAGGGCCACAGAGGAGAGGAGGAGAGGAGGACGGGGGGAGGGAAGCGGAGAGGAGGAGGAAGAGGAGGAGGAAGAGGGGAGGGGCAGCTGGGTGCGCAGAGCCCTGAAGGCTTGCTCCCCGCGCACAGCAGCAACAGGCGTTGAGGGCCAGCGCTCCCTCTGTCCCCCGGGTCCCAGAGACCGCCCAGCTCCACTCCACACTCATCTGTCCACTCTCCGCCCTCATGGCTTCTCCGGATGACCCTGGGCACACAGGTAAAGCAGCACCGTGCCTCGCACTCACTTGGAGCGGAGGCCACGACAAGGGTTCTCGAGGCCAAACTACGGCCACCCAGAGAGTGCTTGGGAGGCCGGGTCCGCTCCTGATGTGCGCGCGGTGGATGGGGATGGTGGTGCAGCGCCCTACCTCCACGCAAGCCGCGGTGACCAGATCGCCTCCCGATCACCGCGCGCTTTGGGGACCCTGGGTCCCTCTCCCCGCCTCGCCCGGCGCAGGGCTTTTGTTCTGGGCTGCGGGGCCAACAAGTCCCGCAAAGCAGAAAAGAACAGGAGCGA
Source organism: Nannospalax galili (assembly GCF_000622305.1). Taxonomy (NCBI): domain Eukaryota; kingdom Metazoa; phylum Chordata; class Mammalia; order Rodentia; family Spalacidae; genus Nannospalax; species Nannospalax galili. Next base: position 272,426 of record NW_008352265.1, on the reverse strand, counting down.
GAGGATTTCTGCGTCCGCCCCGGCCTCTCCCGACTCCTCACTCACACGCCTTCTAGCTCTTTCTGGCTCTTCCTTCCACTTTGCCGAGATGGTTTTGCCTTAGTAAATCTTGGTCCTCTGACTGGTTCATAAACTACTATCCACAGAACCACGAGGTGGATCCCACCGGTGCAGTCCGCACCTGTGAAGGCATCTGATGCCAACAGCCTCTAGTCTTGTTTACATTAAAACATTGTGCGTTTAGAGCTGAGGCCAGCATCTAGATTCTTCTGTTTTGACCCATCCTTCATTTAAAACCCTCCTCAAACTTCACCTTCCAGAAATTCTCTCATCCTGACCTCTCATAACCTTGTTGTAAACTTGATGGGCATTTGTGGGACACATGGATGAATGATACGTCCCTGGAGCACATTTGGACTTTCTGTGGTTTTGCTGGGGTTGGAAGCTCTGGGGAGAGCCAGGTGGAACCAGATGGGACTGCTCCTCGGGAAGCTGTGACTACCTGTGTTTCATATTTCATTTATTCTGCTTGGGCAGGGACAGAGTTCAGCTGCTCCAGCCCTGATGAGTGACTTGACCTGTAAGGGGACAATTCTTTGTGTCTGGTGATTGACCAGAAGATTAAACCCAGCGGCTAAGTCGGCCGTTGTGAAGTGCTGGTTTGGGGGGACTTTCCTGGTGATGTCAAAGAATGATCTAAATTCTTCAAGTGGTGAATGGTCAAGGTGCTAGTAATTGAAGATGGACAACAATCAGCTGTCTTTCCCTTTCTCTGTACCTAGTGTTTGGGAAAATGGAAGAGGAGATAAAGGGGAAAATCCTCCCACTCCAGGTCCCATTTCCAATACCATCCCCTCTTCTGATGGGAAGCTAATTAACAAGGTGCCAAGAGGTGTCTGGGGGTAATTTTAGTCATAATGGTTCCAGATCTTACTAAGTGATATTGGGGGGTGGCTAAGAGATGAAGAGAAAGGATTTAACTGGATGGAGATACAGGCAACATCTGCCTGAGCCCCCAACATTACTGACTCCAGAGAAAGTGGGGGGTAGGATCCATTTTAGCTATGACAAAAAGTCCGAGGGAGGGCTGGGGAGATGCGCAGTTGGTAAAGTGCCTGCCCCACAAGCAAGCGTGAGGGCTTGGGTTGGATCCCTAGCACCCACGTAGAAAGCCAGGCATGGTGGCATCCATCTGTAATGGGTGCTGAGGGGGAGGCGGAGACAGGAAGATCCCTGAAGCTCACTGGCCAGCCAGCCTAGCTAAATTGATATATTCCAGCTTCTGTGAGAGATTCCATCTCAAAGAATAAGGTGGAGAGTGGCTGAGGAGATGGCTCAGTGGGTAAGAGAGCCTGCTGCTTAAACATGAGGACCTGAGTTCTAATCTAAGTTTAAATCCCCAGCACCTACATAAAAACCTAGGCACAGCACCTGTGCCTGAAACCCCCAGAGCTAGGGGTGGGGGTGGAGACAGGAGGATTGCTGGGGCTTGTTGGCTGTCAGCCTGATCCAGGTTCCGTGAGAGATCCTGTCTCAAGGGAATAGAGAATGATAGAACAGGACATCCAACATCTTTCTCTGGCCTCCATGTAAGTATGGGTGCACACACACACACACACACACACACACACACCTCAAAGTGAGGAGCGAAGTTGACCTGTGGCCTGCATATACATGCATATACATGTGCATGTGCACCTGCACACATGTGTACATACAGGAACATGTACATATAATATACACACACACAGTCTCAGGGAGTCAACAGTACAACGAACCCATGTGTATGTGTGAGACAAGCATATAATCTTAGGCAACAGCTATAGCGCTGTAGGGTTAGAATTCCAACCATAGTCTTATTAGCTTGTCTCCTTCAGATGCCTGCTACATAAAATAAAGAGCCTTTAAAAATCCCTGCATGTGAGCAGAGGATATTTTGTGACAGTCTATCTCTCATGATGCCAAGGAGCAGAACCCACACCTGTAGGTGAACACTTCAGGAGGAGATGGGTTGCGGATGCCCACATCCAGGAAGGAGGTCTCCTTTAGATTGTGATCTCTCTGGCAGGGGATGGTGAAGCCCATGTTGGGGCTCTGTCAACCAAATGAGATTCCTCCACATAACACACACATATAGATACTGGTACACTTCCATTCAGACATACTCATCTGCCCATCTTTCATTTCTGTAATGCAACCACAGAAGGTGTCAATGTGTACAACTAGTTCTCCACCAGACCGTGTTCTTTCCCCTGGCTTCCTATACCCACCTCCCAACTGGGGTTTCCACACTCATATTTGCCCTCGGCCAACTGTTCTCCAAATGTAGTCAAAGTAAACTCTTGAAGAGGTCAGATCCCATCATCCTTTTGCTTTGAACCACTTTCCTGACAAACCCTCAGACCCTAAATTGTTTCTCTAGATCCTGATACATCCTTACCTGTCCTTCCACCCCCTTTTGGTCACTTGCTCCAAGCGTGACAGCCATACAGCCTCCTGGCCACTGGCCCTTGAATAGATTGAACCCAGTACCTGGAAGGCTCCCTGCACCTTCCCCTGCCTGATACCTCCTGGTTTTCCAGACTTCAGTTCAAAGATGATCCATGCCTAGTTGGAAGTAACCCACCCTTGGCTCTCCCAGAACCTTCTTTTCACAGTTTCTAGGATTCTATCTAGCCAATGCTCTCCATTGGAGAGTAGGCTCCACATGGAGCTCCAGTCTGTTTTGCCTGCAGCTCTTCTCTAAACACCTACCATAGTGTTCAGTACATACTAAGCCCTGTATAAACACATCGCTTCAGCGAGTGAAGTAATGGATGATACAAAATTTGAAATTGTGGGAAAAAAAAATGTTCTTCCTGTATTGATTCAATCCTCCTGCCTCAGCCTCATGAGTAGCTGGGATGACAGGCCTCTACCACCAGGCCTGGCTGTTTTGCTTTCTCTGAACATCTCTGCTTCCTGAGTTTTCTAATCTCCCTCCTCTTTATCTCCTTGCACATTCTTCGTTCCCTCCCATCCCTCCTCTCCTGCTGCTTTTCAGCCTGATCCTTTCACTGGAGCAGTGGGTGAAGTCACTCTCTAAAATCCCTTTAGGATCATGTAGGTTTGACCCATGTCTCTTCCTCAGGCAGGTTAGCCCCAGGACAGAGGGGGAAGAGGCTGTCAGTACCAACAGCAGCCACTGCAGCTCTGAGATTATGAGTCATTACAAGCAGGAAGGCAGCTATGGGTGAAGGGGCAGGGGGGTGAGTGAGGAGAAGCCTACCTATGAAATCCCAAGTTCAAAGAGTTCCTTCAGTCCGTCACTAGAAAGCACAAAAGGCCCCACGCTTGGCTTAGAGCACCGGAAGCCTGACGTGCATCCCTCTTTGTTTTCTCTGAACCGACACCTTTGGTGACATTTATTTGCACTTCCTGGGACTAGCTGCCGAATGTGACAGGTAAAGGGCGACGTCACCCACTGATGTCTTGTTTTGGGGCCTATGCTGCTGGTTCCTCCCACAGAGGCTTTGGGGGTGCTGAGCGGGTCCCCCTACCTAGCTCCTGACTCAGAGATAGGGTTAGATCTTTGAGATGAGGATGAGTAGAGATTTTTGGATTTAGAGTTGATGCTAGAATGTTTAAGGCTCTGAGGGAGCGTGGGGCTTCTGCTTCTGGGAAAGCTATGAACAGCGGAGGGAGGGTTGATAAAGGTGGAGTAGTGACTCTTCAAAGAAAATGTTCTAACCCCCCATAGCTCAGAAAAGCATGTTGAAGTCCAACCCTCAATACCTCAGAAAACTACGAAGTTCTAACCCCCAATTCCTCAGATAAATAGATACTGAAACCCTAACACCCAGTACCTCAGAAGTAATGTTATTTGAAAGTGGAGTTTTTACTGAGGTAACCTGGTTAAAATGAGGTTATCAGAGTGGATTTCTATCCATTAGGAGGATGTCTGTATAGAAAGAGAGATGGGGCCGAGGGCATGGCTCAGCTGGGAAAGGCACTTGCTGTGCAAGCCTGGTAACCTGAATTCGATCCCCAAACCCACTTAAAGATGAAAGGAGAGAATTCGCTCCACAAAGTTGTCCTCTGACCTCCACATGTGTGTTGTGGCACATGTGTGCCCACACTCGCACACACTTAGCATAATATGTAATAAATAAAATTTTAAAATGAGAAAGATTATTAAAAGTAAATAAATAGGGTAAGTCTGGGCATAGTGACATCCCCAGATGAGTCTCTCTGGCGAATAGCGCCTGAGCCACTTCTAGAAGCCCATGGTGCTTGAAAACGGGCCTGCATGGAAGCCAGAAGCCTCGAATGCAAAGCCCGCCTCTTCCATGTGTCTGTGAGTGTGAGTACACATCGTGTGAAGAGAAGAAGTCTCACACCTTTTCAGGGTGTTTGCAAAGCTGAGGTGCTGCCACACAGACCAGTTACGTGACCACAGGGGTGTGGAGTCCCTTCCTGAGCCAGTAGGCAGTGGGCGTCAGCAGGGGGTCGTTCCTTCCAGCTTAATTCTGACTTTACTGGTAGGCGGTTGGAGACCCACAGGTTGAGGACTTGTCCCCTAGACTGCCACTGCCCCTAAGATTCCGTGTCCCACGCTGCTGAATCTGTGTTTCTGGCAATCACCTCGGGTTTGACGAATCTGCTCAGAAAAAAACATTTACTTACCTTTGCTAGTTTTTCAGTTTGTTTTGTGGTGCTGAGGATGGAACACGGAGCTACCCCCAGCCCTGCCTGTTCCTTGGGAAGGAATTTTCTAGAAGGATCTGCCGGTAGAAACCAAAACACGTATGTCAAGAAATCACAGAGACCATACATGGCACAGTGCAGAGCAGATAAGAGGAAAGGAGGTCTAACTTCTGGGTGCAGGGCTGGAGATTTTTAGCATAAAGGTGCCTTCTGCTGTGTGCCTCCCAGAGTCTCGGCAGACTGATGTAGGAAAGGAACATGAATCTTCTTCTGCTGTTGTTTGTTGAGACAGAGTCTTCTTATATAACCCAGACTGATCTGGAACTCACTAGTAGCACAGGCTGGCTTCCAACTCATGGTCTGTCTACCTCTACTTCGGAACTTTTGGGATTACAGACTTGTGCACATACCCAGTTTAGGCCCTAAAATCACAGGTTATGGCCATGTGGTCCAGAGACTCCAAATGACTTGTAGCCTGTCCATTCTGATCTCAACCAGGGTGCTGAGAGCTGCCTGATACCCTGCCAGGGACCCCATACATCAGTTTACCAGATGGAAGTCTCTAGAAGGTGTAGGTGGGGCTGAAGCATCCTTCACTGCCTCAGGCAGGTCCTTGGTGGTTGCCAGCTGATATGGGTTGATCTGAACTTGTTTGGGGTGTTTGGGGCAACTTTGAGAGGGAAACTTGGCCAGATGGTGGATGAAAGCCCTGAGCAGAGGAAGGTCTGGAACAGCTGCCAGCCCTGCCCTCTTTGGGGCTCATGTGAACCCCAGCCTGTTTCAGGCCCTTAGGTACCCCACATCCCAACTGGCACCAGATCTTTGCCTGTGGCCTTGACCCGCTGATACCCAGGGCTTGTAAAAACAAACATTTTCAAGCTTTAGATAAACGATCTGATTTTATACTTAATCGTATTGTAAACATTCGACTTCAAGGCCTCCAGGTAAGACTCTGGGAAAACTTTCTGCTTGTAGTTCTGTATCAGATAACCAGGAAGAGCTCCCCCCCCCCCCCGGTCTAATTGGCACACAGAGCTATGGGCCTGTGAGAACAAAAGCAGTTGGACTTGACCTAAAGCTCAGGGAGCACGTAGGGAGCTGCTGTCGACCTGCATCTGTGAGCACATTTGACAAAGGAGCAAGAGAGCTTAACCCAAGGCAGAGGCTGAAGGGGTCAGAGCCTTTGTAGTAGACAAAAGAAAAGACCGGAAACAGCTGGAAATGCAGCTCAGTGGGTAGAAGGCTTGCCTGGCATGCTCAAGGCCATGGGCTTGATCCCCAGTACTGCATAAACCAGGCGTGGTGGCAAGTGCCTGTCAGCCCAGCACTGGGGAGGTGGGGGCAGGAGGATCGGCCATTTTGCACTATAGCACATTCAAGGCTGGTGTTGGCCATATGGGGGTGTGTCTCAGAACAAAGACCTGAAAATGCCTCTAGTTTCAGTTCTAAATACAACTTTCCCAAGCCTCCTGTAATCTTGTTGTACTTCAGAAAACAAAGCTGCAAAGCCGCAGCTGGCCACAGGCTCTCCCCAGCATGCCTAGTTATGTCACAGTGAGGTTCTGTGGAGCAGGTCAGCTGCCCTGCTGGCCTCCAAGCCTCACAAGGGTGCAGCAGCAGCTAGGGACCTGGGACCTCTCATGTCACAGAGAAAGAACCTGAGGTTTCGGCAGCTTAGAACTCATCTAATGCCAAAAACATCACCTCTCTGGCTTGTCTGAGGTCAGCGGTAGGTTCCTCTCTTTCTCTTTTTCTCTCTCTCTTTCTTTCTTTCTTTCTTTCTTTCTTTCTTTCTTTCTTTCTTTCTTTCTTGTTTTCTTTTTTTTTTCTTTGAGACAGGATTGCACTATGTAGCCCAGATTGGCCTCAAACTCACGCTCCTTCCTCAGCTCCCCATCCCCCCAACATGCATGGAATCATGGAAGTCCACCACCATTCCCAGATGTAGTTTCTTTTTCTTCTGCCCTAACTATTTTTTTAAGAAGATGCTAGCTTGTCATGGGCATGGTGGGCAGTTCCTGGACAGGACTTGCAGACATTTAGAACACCCAGACCAATATTTGGGTTCTTTGAAGCCTACCTACCTGGAATCCCATTGTGTCGACATCTGTTAGAATACCATGTTGCTAGTGAACACCTTAAAGAATTAGATGAGGCAGTCGGGTAGAGAGCTGGCTCAGCAGGTAACAGCACTGGCTGCTTTTGCAGAGGACCCTGGTTTGGTTCCCAGCACCTGCGTGTCGGCTCATAACCTTCTGTAACTCCAGTTCCAGGGGAATCTCACACCCTCTTCTGACCTCTGTGGGCATTGCATACTTGTGGTATACTTACATACATGCACACAAAACACTGTACACATAAAATGTTTTTAAAATAATAAAGAAAAAGTGAAAATAGAAAAGAATTAGGCCAGCATGGTGGCGCATGCTCGTAAACCCAGTACTCGGGAGGCAGAGGCAGGAGGATCTCTGTGAGTTTGAGGCCAGCCTGGTCTACATAGAATTAGCATCCAGGAGTTGGTGTGGTGGCACATGCCTAGATTCCCAGTACTGAAGTAGAGGTAAGAGGATCAAGAGTCATCATCTTCAGCTACACAGAAAGTTCAAGGCCAGCCTGGGCTACATGAGACTCTGCCTCACAATACTGAAAAATGCAAATAAATAATTAGCATCCATGGAATCTCTAGTAATAAAATATTGGAGGCAAAGGGACTCCAAAATGGTGGTTTCTACCATCTCCACCCCTGTCAGGAACAAGAGTCCGAGAAGCAGGAAAAGAAAAATACTAGAACATGAGTCAGGCTGGCTGGGAAGACCTGCCCCGAGCACACAGATGTGCATGTTCACTCCTTGCTGCCTGGTCTGTTCCCTCTGCCTAGCGTGCTCTTCCTTCAAAGCCCCTTCCTCATCACTTCACGTCATCCCTCCGGATCCCAGTGTTACCTCATCCCTCCGGATCCCAGTGTCACCTCTTTGAGAGGCTCCTTCCTGCTGGCTCCCCCCGTCCCTTTGAGGCACCCATCTGCACAGGGGACTTTCTGTCTTTCCTCATGGCCCTGAACTTCTGCTGTGATGGTCCAAAGGTCCTGAGCTATCTCTGTGTTTTTGAGTGGCAGCTCTGCAGATTCAGGGTGGGATTGGGAGTTAGCAGTACCATGTGTCTTTATTTCATTTTGTGTGTGTATGTGTGAACATGTGTGCGGGTATGTCTATGGAGACCAGAGAACAACCATGGGTGTCATTTCTCGGGGGCTGTCCATCAAGATCTCAGTGGCCTGGAACTCACTGATTTGGCCAGACTGGCTGGCCAGTGAGCCCCAAGGATCTGCCTGACTCTCCCTCCCCAGTGCTGGGATTCCAGGGACACACCACCATGCCCAGCTTTTTACATGGGTCCCGTGGATCGAACTCAAGTCCTCATAATTTAAAAACGAGGACTTTATTGACTGAGCTATCTCCTCAACCCCTTTATTTTCCTTATACCAGTTTAGATTCAAACCTGATTCCTAGGCTGGTGGGAAGGGAGGGTTCCATTACAGTCAGAGCTGAAGCCTGTCCTCTCCTTACAGTCACGGGGGAATCTGAGAGGTGAATGTGGTGTCTGAACAACTAGGAAAAGATTTTGAACTTAATTATTTTTAGTTTATATATGTGACCATATTGCCTGCATGTATGTAAGTGCACCCATGTTCTGACAGAGGTCAGAAGAGGGTGTCAGACCTCCTGGAACTGGAGTTATGGATGGCTGTTAGCCCCCATGTGGGTGCTGGGAACCCAGCCTGGGTTCTCTGCCAGAGCAGCCAATGCTCTTAACCACTGAGCCATCTTACCAACTCCAAGACTTTGAACTTTTAACAAACCTCCAGTTTAGTACATTTCCATCTCACTGTCCAAGTCTAAATTCCTAAAGACCCCGCACTGTCTGTAAACACCAAACATGGTGTCTTTGCTGGGGCTGGGCCCTGGTACCCAGGAACTTACCAGCTCTGCAATTCCTGCAATGTGATCTTGTCACCTTTATGGTGGGCTGGGACCAGGGCACAATCCCCACCCCACAGGGCATCAGCAAAAGTCTTTTCTGTTTGTCCCCATTTGTCTTGTGGTGTGTGTGTGTGTCTGTGTCTGTGTCCGTGTCTGTGTGTCTGTGTGTGTATGTGTGTGTCTGTGTCTGTGTCCATGTCTGTGTGTCTGTGTGTGTATGTGTGTGTCTGTGTCTGTGTCCGTGTCTATGTGTCTGTGTGTGTATGTGTGTGTCTGTGTGTGTATGTGTGTCAGTGTGTATATGTGTGTGAATGTGTCAGTGTGTGTGTTTGTGTGTCTGTGTATCTGTGTATGTGTGTGTCTGTGTGTGTCTGTGTATGTGTGTGTGTGTCGGTGTCTGTGTGTATGTGTGTGTGTGTGTCTGTGTGTGTGTTTGTGTGTCTATGTGTGTATGTGTGTGAGTGTGTCGGTGTGTATGTGTGTGTCTGTGTGTCTGTGTATGTGTGTGTATGTGTGTGTGTCTGTGTATGTGTGTGTGTATGTATGTGTGTGTGTCTGTGTGTGTGTACACCTAGAGACCAGAGGTCAACCTTAGCTATTGTTTCTTGGATGCTGCCCACTCTTCTCTCCATTTTTTCATGTATGTGTGTGTTCTGTGGGCACACATGTACGTTGGTTAATGTATACATGTGTGCATGTGAGGCCCAAGATTCATGTTGGGAATCATCCTCCATCTCTCTTCCACCTTCTTCAATCAAACACGGAGCTCCCTGATATGGCTGATCTTGCTAGCCAGCTTGCTCTAAGGATTCCTTGGTCCTGGAACTACAGGCAGGCTACCATGCCCACACATCTGCATGAGTTTCTGGCCCTTGGGTTTGTGTGGCACTGAGCCTTCTCCCCAGGCCCTACCTTGTATTTTGAGACTGTCTATCATTGGCACCTGTTGCTTATCAGTTCTGCTGGGCTGACTGGTCAGCAAGCCCCAGGGATCCACTTGTCTCCACCTCCCCAGTGCTGGGGTTACAGGTGCTTGCCACCTTGCCCAGTTTTGCACATGGGTTCTGGGGATCAAACTCAGGCCCTTGTACTTGCGGGGCAAGTGCTTTACTGACTGAGTCGTCTCTCTGGCCCCACACTTCTCTTCGGTGATCTTACCCTTCAGCGGGCTGTTGCAGAACATCCCACTGTTGACTTCACATAGCTTCTGCTTCGGGTGTGGACAGAGGCAGCCACCTCAGCGGGAATGTATCCAGGGACAGCAAATGCCAGCCATCTCAACAAGCTGTCCAGCCCGACTTCTCTGAGACTTCAAAGGTACCCCCAGGACCTGGGACCTAGTCCATAGTACATCATGAGAACTTAAAAAGTGAATCTTGGATCAGGGCTGCTGGTGGCGGCTACAGATTGCATTTGCACAAATCTAGAAAGTGCCACTCAGCAGAATCGTCATTAAGATGGTTTTCTTGCAGATGTCTACGAAAGTCTCTTGTGGAAGGGGAGGTTTTTCTAACAGACACAGATTTATATGACCTAGTGGTAGTCTTGAACAAGGCTGCGTCTTGTTCTGTACTTTCTTATATAATTTCTTAAACAGAACAAGTGGTAAAACATAAGAAAATTCTGAGATATCATGATCACTTGCTTGAAAGTATACTGGGAGTTATTTTTAATTTGTTACTCACATGAAACACATCAAGAAGTTTAATTTGTGTTTATGTGTATGAAGGTCTGACTTGACATCAAGTGTTTCCTTTGATGGCTCTCCACTTTGTTTACCGAGGCAGGGCTCCTTGCTGAACTTGGAGCTCACCAGTTCCAGCTAGTCTATAGCCAGCTTGCTCTAGAATCCCACGTCTGCCTCCCTGATGTTGGGATTACAGACGGCAACCATACCTGCTCAGCTTTGCATGGGTTCTGGGAACACAAACTTGTCCTAGTGCTTCTGTGGCAAATGTTTTATCTACTGAGCCACCTTCCCAGCCCAATAAGCTTAATATTTTAAAGTGCTTTTTTAAAACACAAGTCACAGACACTAGGAAATAAATAGATATGCAGGATTCAGAATTAAATCTTTCCTACCTAAAGTTATGTCCAATCCAACAGAGCTCTTAGGGTAGGGAGATGGTCCAGTCAGTAAAATACTTGCTTTGCAAGCACAAGGACCTGAATTTGAGCTTCCGAATCCATGTAAAAAAGCAGGGTGTGCTGGGCTGGAGAGATGGCTCAGCAGCTAAGAGCACTGGCTGCTCTTGCAGAGGACCCGGGTTTGGTTCCCAGCATCCACATGACAGCTAACAACTGTCTGTAACTCCAGTTTTAGGGGATCCATTGCCCTCTTCTGGACAATGAGCATTTTATGACATGGGTGCAAGCAAAACACTGATGCACATAAAATAAATAAATTTAAAAAATAAAATGAGGGGGGAGGATGTGAAAGTGTCTGGAGTGCTTGCTCGTCAGAGGACCTGGGTTCAGTTCCCCGCACCCACCTGGAAACTGTCAACTGTCTGTAACTCCAGTTCCAGGGGATCTGATGCCCTCTTCTGACCTTCATGGGCACTACACAACACGGGTATACTTATGTATATGCAGGCAATACACTCAAGCACAGAAAATTAAAAAAAAAAAAAATTAAGATGGGTGTGGTGGTGCAGGCTTGTAATTCTGGCACTGGGAATTCAGAGCCAGGCAGGTCCCTGGGGCATGCTGGCCAGCCAAGCCTGGCCTATTTGAGGAGTTCCAGGACACCGTCTCAAAAAACAAGGTTGATGACATCCTGAGGGCAACACCCTTGGTTGTCCTCTGGCCGTCACACATGTTTGCTCAGCTACACATGTAGGTACACACATACAAACAGGAGTTGTCAGTATTATGACCACATAATTTGTGGTTGGTTGTAACTGAATATTTGAAGATATTTATAAGTAAGCTGTTTGAAGATACGTGGTTTTTCGTTCGTTTGTTTTGAGTCCTGTGGATCATGGGTCTGTTTTTCTATCTTTCTTTTACTTACCATCTTTGGTGCAATTTGAACAGATCTCCCTTCCTTGACCACAGGAATGATTGGCAGTTCTACTCTCTGGGCAAGGTAGCGCACATCTGTGTGAGAATGTTAGGGGATAAACTCGTTTGTGCTATCCTGATAAAGACAACCCTCTCCCTTGGTATTTTCCCAGATCACATGGCGAAGGAGCCAGTGGAGGACACAGACCCCAGCACTTTGTCCTTTGCCATGGTAGGTGGCAAATTTATTTTTGTGGGTATGATTCTTGCTTTGCTTCCCACATCTTGTTACCTCACATTTAGTGACCAACTATTTCCATGAAGACCAGAAAACCCAAAGTAAGATATTCCCAAGATACACTTCTTTCTTATGGTAATCTCTGTGACATCGGCAGGGTTTCTCAAGCTAACAAGCAGTATTAGATATTGTGCTGAGGATGTGGCTCAGCTGGTAGAGAGCATACCTGGCCTGGCATACAAGAAGCTCCAGAATGACATGGTGGCACATACTTGTAATCCTAGCACTCAGAGGTGGAGGCAGGAGGATCAGTTCAAGGTTATCGTCAGCTATGAAGCAAGCTCAAGGCTAGCCTGGGCTACATGAGACCTTGTCTTAAGCAACAGCAGCGAAGTGGTGTTAGGTCCTGTTCTTGCTTCATACCACCAGAAATGACCTTCTTAGATTTTGACAGGTCTTTGCTTGTCTACTTTTAATACTATCTCTTTTTAATTTTTAATTTTTATTATTATTATTATTTTTTTTGTCTTTTTGAGACAGGGTCTCCTTGTAGCCCCAGCTGTCCTGGAACTCACAATGTAGACCAGGCTGGCCTTGAACTCACAGAGATCCGCCTGGGAATAAAGGTGTGCTCTGCCACGTCTGGCTAATTTTTAATTTTTTAATACTATCTATTCTTAATCAACCTTCTTTCAACATTCAAAATACCTAACGTAGAGTCCAGCTCCGGGATTCAAATCCAGGACAGAGTTCTACAATAGTGAGTCCTGCCCAGAACACATCTATGTTGGTCCAAACGACAGTCATAGAAATGCTAAGAAGCAACGGAAGTGCTCCCAGAATGCATGAAGACAGAGTCTGAGGCTAAGGCTGCAGGAACAGGAAGAACCGCTCTGGGAGGAGGGAGGAAGTGCGGTTTGGCGGTCAGAGGAAAGTTTCTCGTTCATGTTCCAACTTAGATTTCATTCCTATCAGCTCAGAGTAAAAACAGTGAGTCAGGCCCACCGATGAGCCTGAGGCTAAACACTTAGGGGGTTCCTTCAGCTTAGCATTCAAAACGCTGGGCACGGAACAGAGGACCCCGTGGGAACAGAGGACCCCGTGCGTGCCCCGCAAGCACTTTACCACTGAGCTGCGCCCCATCGCAGTTCCAAGGCTTTAAACTGAAACCCAAGACAAAGCTTTCTTTTCACTTTGATCTTAAAGCTGAAATTTAAAAATAACTCTTCTCTTTTGTCGGTCTCTGCAGTCAGACAAGTATCCCATTCAAGACACCGAGCTCCCTAAACGTGAGTACAGCCAATATAACCACTTCAACTTGTGACTAATTGAATATACTGAACAAGCATGACTCAGAGCCCTTTTACCTATGGAACAATGTAAAACAGAAATATACAATGACTTAGTTTGTGACTGGCTGCATAATTATCTCAGAAATGAGTTTTGTTACTAAAATGTGTCAATTGTATCATTTCATATCATACACTTTAACTTCCTATGTTTTTGTTTTTGTTTTTTAAACCAGGCACAAAATAAAGCTAGCCAGGATGACCCAATTTTGTTTAGGAAGGAAGGAGCCCAATATGGTGGCACATGTCTATTATTCCCAGCATTTGGAGGGCTGAGGCAGGAAGATTGCTTTGAGGCTAGCCTGGGCTACAGAGAGAGACTGCTTCAGGAATCCAAAGGAGATGGGGGAGGAGGGGAGAGAAGGGATTTCTAGTTGAGGGTACTTACGAGCTGCTGGTGTTCCAGAATTTGAAACCACTGGGAAAAGACCACCAGACCCAATTCAAATTTTAATTGGTCACATTTATTGGGGCTATAGCCGTCCGTGGTCCCTAAGTTAGATTCAGGACCCACAGCCCTGAGGGGAGGGTGAAACCAGCTTATAAAGGCAAAAACTGCAAATACCATAGGAATTTTATCACACTTGAGTGATAATGCCAGGTGGTCCTGACTAGGGTCAGGACGGTCCAAGTTAGCAGGTAAGCAAACTACAGAAGCCAGAACAAGCTTGCATTAGTCCGTCTTTTAACAGATGCGTAGACCTTGACAGTAAGGCACTTTCTGATTACTGTTGTTCTTGAAGCTTCTTGGCCAGGCAGAAGCACAGCCGCAGTGTCTGGGAGGTGAGCAAGGTCAGCTGCTCCAAAGAAAGCACTCTTCTAAGGGGAAGCCGCTAAGTTCAGGCGCTTGACCTTGAAGCTGGCCGTTTTTCTAGCCTTTGAAGTTTAACGTGGCCGCTTTATACAAAGTGACGTTACTTTGGCTATTACATTTGGGGGACTCCATTTGGGGCCATTACACTGGTACACATTTAAGGGTGCTCTCAGCTCAGTCCCTTGTCCCGGTGGCTCTGCCTTCTTTGCTTCTACCCTTGTTCCTCTTTTTGAGGAAGTGAAGAGGGTCTCAGCAAAGCCAGTATCCCACCGAACTATTTGAGACGGTGGAGTGGGGGAGCACAGTTTTAGGGATTCCCCGTGATGCAGTCGGTGTGGGTCACACACCCATCCTAGAATCAATTGCTCTCATCAGAAAGATGGGGAATGTGGACCAGCTGGGAGTCTTGATACCCAACTAGGGAAAGCTTGGAGGGGAGTCTACCCAAACCACAGAAAGAATGTTCTAGGGCTAGACAACCAGAAAGGGACACTTGTTAGGCTCAAAAGTGATCCCCCAAAGTTAACTTCCTATAACCTGGAGCCTTGGGTTCAGGTGTGGTGAAAGTGGCTAGACCCTAGAGTTTAATCATCCCCGGGTGGAGGGGTCCGTACGGTCCACCATGGAGGCTATGATGTTGGCTGTCACACTGGACCATTGACCTTGTAGTCTGCTGACAATCCAGAGCCAGAAATGAGTGGACAGGAACAAACACACCAGAGATGCAGGTACCTGTTTGCCCGGTCTCTGTGCAGAGGTAGCCTGCAGAGCCCCTGCTCACGTGGGCTTTCCTGGTATGCCACTTGGTAGTGGGGATGGAGAGGACTTCCCACAGAGCCATGATGATAAATCCAGGATTCAGCCAAGGTGCTACTCTCTCCCTTCCTGGCCCCAGACTCTTCTTCCTGCCCCTTGGAGTGACACCTTTAGTGCCGTTCTTTTCTGTACTGTGGATGTTCTGGAAGCAGTTTGGGGATAGCGAAAAGAAGCAGAGGCGAAGCTTGAGTGCAAACCATGCTGTGCTGGGTGGTGTACGGCACGCTTCCTTTCCCAGTGCTCTCTCCATAGATAACTCTGAGTCGCTTCTTCTTCATCTGGAACTATTATTTTTAAATTAATTTTTTAGTATACAAAGTAGTGGGTTTCATTATGAAATTTTCAGACATATGTGTCAATAAGCTTTATTCTAATTCACCCCCACGCCCTTCCTCCTGCCCTCTGCCCCCCTGGGGGTTCTGCCCCCTACCCCATAGTTTCTCCTGATTTCACACGTTCCATTTGCCATTTTTCCCTTCCTCCCTTAACATTGCTTCTTCTCCTTCCATGATCCCCTTCCTAGTTTTGTGACAACACACACACACACACACACACACACACACACACACATATAAATACATATACATGGTGTGTGAGATGGTTCAGTGGGTAAAGGCATTTGCTGCCAAGCTTGAGACCCTGAATTTGATCCCCTAGGACCCATACGGTGGAACCATAAGGTGGAAGGAGAGAGCCTACTTTTGCAAGTTGTCCTCTGACATCCACATGTGCTTTGTGACATGAAGGTCTATGCGCAGAGAGAGAGAGAGAGAGAGAGAGAGAGAGAGAGAGAGAGAGAAAGAGAGAGAGGAATACATAAATTCAATATAAAATAAATAAATATACACGCATTTAATTTTTAATTTAGGTTCTGTATATGAGAGAAAACATACACTTGTCTTTCTGAATCTGGCTTATTTTGCTCAACATAATGATTTCCAGTTTCATCCTGAAAATGTCATAATTTCATTTTTCGTGACGGCTGAATAAATTCCATTGCATGTAGGTACCATATTTTCTTTAACCACTCTCCTGTGGAGGGACATCGAGGCCAGCTCTGTTGTCTAGAATTGTGAATAGTGCAGCTGTTATGTGTGGATGTGCAACTCTCTCACCTGGGACTGAGTAGGCAGGAAGTGGGGGACATAGCTGATAGCAGGATGCACTGGTTGCCATCATGACCGTGGTCCCTCCACTTGAGCTGTAGTCCTGTGTTCCAGGGCAGCTTCTTCCAAGTCCATCTGGGCCCTGGATTCCGCTGTCCCCAAATCATGACTCAGTTGGCCTAGAAATCTGTGTGGGTGGGATGCAGACCCCACTTTGAAGGCCTGCATGAGATGATTCAATGTATAGGAGAGAATCAGTTTCCTGAGTCTGAGCGGTCTCAGTGGGTGTTTCCAGATCTCAGAGCCTCCACGTGCTCCATGGGCTGAGAAGGACAAAGTTGGCGTCTCCCGGGGTGCTCAGGAATTCAACAGAGTGGAGGTCTGGGGAGATAGCTAGTTGGCAAAATGCTTGCCAGATAAGCATGAGGATCTGAGTTCAGTCCCCAGCACCCACATTAAATAGCCAAGCTTGGGCTGGCCAGATGACTCAGGGTAAAAAGTGTTTCCCACCAAGATTCACAGTCTGAGTTCAATCCTTGGGACCCACATGGTAGAAGGAGAGAACTGACTCCTGAAAGTTGTCCTCTGGCTTCCACACATATGCGGTGGCACACACACGTGCATGTGCATGCGCACGCACACACACACACACACACACACACAAATAAATGTTTGAAAAAAAGAAAAAAATGCTGAACATGGTGACATATGCTTAAAATACCAAGACTGGGGAGGCAAAGATGGGCAGATTTTTGTGTCTCCGTGGCCAGCCAACCTAGACCACTTGGTGAAGTCCACGTTGATGAGATACCCTGTCTCAAGGTAGATGGCTGTCCTGAAGAACGACACTGAGGTTGACCTCTGGTTTCTGCATGTACACACGCACACACCCATGGAAAACAGTTTGGGGACTGTCAAAAGCTCCCAAGAAAGTGGCCAAGGTAGAAACACTTGGATGCGTGTCAGAGTGCCAGTGCCTTGGGTCTTTACCCTTGAATTTGATTTCCTGTTTTGAAAGGAAAAGATCATTGCTTAGCAACCTGATCCTATGCTTAAAGTATGGTCAGGTTTGTCCTAAATCTCATTTAAATCCTCGTGCAGAACTCGCTATGTAGACCAGGCTGGCCTTGGTCTTAGAGATCCTCCTGCCTCTGCCTCCTGAGAGCTGGGATTAGAGGCGTGGGCCACCAGTACCATCTCTCTTTTGTTCTTATGTCTCAGTGAACAACAGTGCATAATTTTTTAACTTGATAAATACATCATTTTTGTAGGTAAATGAACCTTCCTTAGTTTTTAAATCTTGTTTTGACATCTGAATTTAATGCTATTGTAAGTTCCTGTCTGCCAACATTTTCCTTTGACTTTCTGAAGGAGGACAAACTGTCATTAGAGGCTTCTGATAATTTTCTCATTGATATTTCTAAGGGACGGAAATGGTGGAGAGCAGTGTGAGGGGGGTAAGAGCAGCATGGATATGGATATGGATATGGATACAGATATATGAAAATACTTTGGAATGAAATCTACTGCTTTGTATGTGGACTGAAAAAATTAATAAGGGGCTGGGAAGATGGCTCGGTTGATAAAGTGTCTGCCATGCAAACCTGAAGGTCTTAGTTCAGATCCCAGCACCCACCTAGAAGCCAGGCATGGTGGTTTGAGTCTGGAACCCTAGTGCTGGGGTGGGGACAAAAGGTTCCTCAGAGCTTCATGGCCAGCCAAGCCTAGTGGGAGCAGGGAGCTTCGGATTCAGTGAGAGACCCTGACTCAAAAAACATTGAGGTGGAGAGCAATGGAGACACCTGACATTGATCTCTGGCCTCCACAAATACCCATCCACACACACGTATGAACACCCACACACATACACACGTATGAACACACACACACATATGAACACCCACCCACACACATGTATGAACACACACACGTATGAACACCCCCACACACGTATGAACACCCCCACACACATATGAACACCCACACGCACGTATGAACACCCCCCCACACACGTATGAACACCCACACACATGTATGAACACCCACCCACACACATGTATGAACACACAGTTTTTTTAACTTTTGAAAGAAACTTAATTGAGAATTTCATACATGCATATAAGGTGTTTTGATCAAATCCATGCCCACTCTCTCCCCTCCAACACCTCCCATAGCTCCGCATCACTTTTTTCTGACAACTTCGTGTTCTTTCTTCTTTTTCCTTCTTTCTTTTAAATGGGGCGTTTTTCTACTCTAACATTACCCCTCTGAAGAGGTAACCCTAAAATCTTTTAGGGATTAGATACAAGCTCCCAAATACTTTTTACATTTTTGGCCTTTGGAACAGAGTATGTTGCTAAGAGGCCCAAAGACATTTTGACTTTTAGCCAAGAAACTGGCTACTTTTCTTTGGGGTCTTTTTTACCCTAACTGCCTAGCCAATTCCTACCTCCTATTCTTATCACACCATCCTCTGAAGAGGTTAACCAAATTGCCAATAGGGAATCAGGACACAGACTCCTCTGGCTTCTTCCATGCTGAACAGGGACACAGGGTGAGGCAATTGGGATACCCCTTCAGTGGGTCTATCTAAAAGACTCCCAACTTGTATAACTCTTATCTGTAGGGGAAAAGCAAGTCCTTGAATCCTGAATAGGAGATGTGAAGGAGAAGTAAAGGTAAGAGTAGTTAGCATTACAAGTTCTAGATGGAGAACCAGAAAAAAAGTCAGAACAGGGAAAATTTCAAATGTCCATATGAGAGTCTGTTGGGATTTTTTGACGAGAGCTTCCAAAAGCATCCCTCCAATGGGTTCCTCGTCATTTTTCTTTTGTCTGACAAGGCTGGACTCTAGAGTGATAGATTCAGGATTTGTTTTCAGGTATTTTGATAGCTGTTGGAGTGGTTAGAATCAGCGTCAGTTCCCTCGCAAAGGCTTCTAGATAGGGGAGAAAACAAATTTATCCATCATTGTAGAACAATAGCTAGTTGTCTCTCTTAGCTACAGGTGGGCACTACAGTATTGGAGACCAAGATTTGAAGTGTTATATCCAAGCAGCACTTTCTGATTAGGAACAAAATCATCAATGAGAAATAATTGTCTAAATAACTTTTTATATAGACTTAAGCCTAATGTCTGGGAAGTGTAATCCCTTGAACTCTTAAATAGATATACTAATCACTTTTCTTTGGTTATACTTTCCTTTTAGGTATTTAAGACCATACAATTGGCCCAAATAAATCAATTTATTTTTACACTTACGGTCATTTGAGGATCTGTTCCTCAGGAGTCACATGGGTTTGGGAGGAGCCCCTGGCTCCTCCTTTCTTTCACCAGTTCCATCTATGTGAAGATAAGTCAAAGGTCCTGCTTGACCTGGGCTTCGCTTGGAAGCATGGAGGAGATGTTTCCTCTGAGTTGACCCTCCTCTTTGTAGACTGGACACTGGTTCAAGTCCATTTCGTGGGGTCTCCATGACCTCCCTGAACAAGAGGTCAGGTGACACCACAGTTACAGGACATTTTGAGAGATGTTCCATAGTTCCCTGGAACTTAATTTTTAAAAGTAAGAGTTGGCTAGAGAGAGATAGCTCAGTAGTTAAGAGCACTGGCTGCTCTTCCAGAGGACCCAGGTTTGGTCGCACATGGTGGTTAACAACTGTCTGTAATGCTTTCAGGGAATCTGATGCCCTCTTATGGCCTCTGTGGACACTGCACCCATGGGTGCATTGACATACAGGCAAAACACTCATACACATGAAATAAAAATTAAAAAATAATTAAAATTAAAGGGGCTGGAGAGATGACTTAGTGGTTAAGTTCAATGGCTGCTCTTGAAGAGGACCCAGCACCCACATGGCATCACTCACCCATATATTGCTGTTAGAAATGCCCATTTTTGACAAACCTCTGATGATCTTTTCCCAGAAACTGGTCATGGATCTCCCTGGGTCTTTTCCCAGGAACTGGTGGTGGGTCTCCCTGGGATCTGACCTCCATTCATTTGAGTGTGTTTGTCTGTAGCCTGGGTGGGGCCATCCAGCACCCTGGTGGCACGAGTCGCTTTTTGGGTGCTGGGAGGCAGCAGTGCTGAGCTAAGTGCCGGTGTCCTGGCCAGGAGGGTGGCAGTACCCAACTCTCTGCCTCTTTTCTTTTTCATCAGCCCCAGGGGCCTCACCTGCCCACCTCAGTCCCTTGAGGGTCAAGGGAAATACAGACAACAACAAAGGAAACAGCAGGCAGGGCACCACCCCTGACCAGACGTCATCAAGGTGCAGACAAGAGTATCCCTGGTGGAAAACACCGTCCTATCTGCAAGCCCCACAAAGGCTGTGCTTCATTCACAGACCATGTTCAGAGCAGTGCCTGGCGTGGCCAGTGTGGTTATAAGCCCACAGAGCACTGAAAGGTCCCCTTGGTCACCAGGACCCAAGCAGCAGTCAGTCAGGGTGATGTGTTCTCACCGCTGAAGAGACGGGCACTCAGGCCAGCTGCCAGCTGTTTGAATAACTCCATATGCTAGCAGTGAAATGGAAATTATTTCCCCAAATCAGCAAAAGTGCAACTGATTCCCTGAAGAGGGGCCTAGTGTAGCGGGGGACCTCACGGTGAGAGCAGAGCTGTGACCCGAACTTGCCCTCCGCAGTTCAAAGCCATCTTGATTTCACCGGGTGTCAAGGCAACTCTTGATGCTGAGTTTTAATTTTAGGTCTTAAACCAGAGTGTGTGCATTCTTTTCTAAGCTGTTTGCTCTTCTTTCTGCGCTCCCCCCAGCCAAGGAGTGTGACACAGTCACTTCAAGCTGTCCACAAAATTCTGATGAGCAACGTCAGCACCCGGTAAGAATACTTTTAATTGTTTGGTAACCCCTTAAATGCCTAGGATTTTTAAAAGAATGATCTGAAGAGGTTTAGCAATTTAAAAACATGAGGATGAGGGGCTGGAGAAATGGATCTGAGGTTAGGAGCAATGGCTGCTCTTACAGAGGACCTGGGTTCTGTTCCCAGCACCTACATGGTGGCTAACGATATTCCTTAACTCCAGTTTCAGGGGATCTGATGTCCTCTTCTGACCTCCATAGGCATTGCATGACATGGGAGCACTTACATACAGACAGACAATACACTCATACACATCAAATAGAAATAATAAATAAAATGTTAAAAAATTAAAAGGAGGAATGAGTGTAGCAGTGTATGCCTGTAATCCCAGCGTTTAGGAGGTGGAGACTGGGATGGTGACTTTGAGGCCTTGGTCCTCGACAACAAAAAACTAGGGTTGGAAAGATGGCTCTGTGTGTAAAGAACTTGCTGTGCAACCATGAGGCCCAGGGTTCCAATCTGCAGAACCCACATAAAATCCAGGTGGATGTGGCCGCCTTCTGGAACCCCAGCAATAGGGAGCCCAAGACAGGGAATCCTAGCTGAGTCAGTGAGCTCTCAGTTCAAGTGTGTGGGAAGACACCCAGCATCTGCCTCTGGCCTCCACACACCTCAGCCCAAGGCCCCACAAAGGTGTTATTCAAAGGTGAGCAGTGGGGTTGCAGGCAATTCTCAACCACTGTTCCTACAATCTAAGCCTTAAAATAATGAACCTTGTGTCATCAAAGCACAGTAAACATGGCTGGAGAGATGGCTCTTTCTTACAAGAATTTTCATACAAGATTGAGAACCTGAGTCCAGCCCCCATGTTTAAAAAAAAAAAAAAAAAAAAAAGCCCAGCACAGCAGGGTGCACCTGCAGTTCCAGTGCTGGGAAGGCAGAGACAGGCAGACCCTGGAGCTCAATGGCCAACCCACAAGCTTAGTTGAATCAGTGAGCTCCAGGTTCAGAGAGCCCTGTCTCAAAAAATTAGATGGAAGGCCTTGTGTGGTGGTACACACCTTTAATTTCAGCACTCAGGAGGCAGAGGCAGGTGGATCTCTCTGAGTTCCAGGCCATCCTGGTCTACATAGTGTATTCCAGCCCACCCAGGATTATCCAGTGAGACCCTGTCTCAAAAAAACAAAGGTGGCAGGTGCCTTGTCTGGTGAGTTCATATCAGCTTGTCTTCTCAAGCTCACTAGTGAAATTGCACAAAACCTTGACTCTGCTGAGCTGTCTTTTCAGGACTAAACGTCCCAGAAACATGCCTTCAGGCAGGCTGCTTCATGCCTGCTTCTTTCCTACACCAGGTTGGTTCTTAACAAGTTTTGTTCAGTATTGCTTCAAAAACAGCATCCCATTTTGAGGAGTGATAAGAAGGCAAAGGGACTAAAGGGTCTGTTGAGTTCACAAGGGCTAAAGATACATGTCTGAATCCTGACAGTGATGGGACCACTGTAAACAGGAGAGGAGCTTCTCTGGACAGTGGGAAAGGAAGGGTTAACAGGAACTGGAGACTCCAGGACCTCAAGGATGGAGAAGCTACTCGGTGGATTAGCTAACCCTGGCATTTTTCCACTCCCCGAAAGTAACCCATGATCGATTCTCTTGTTTTTAGAATTGGATCATTTATCAGAGCAGTTTTATGCTCACAAGAGATTGAATAGAAGATAGAGATTTCCAGTCTAACACCTTCCCCCACATACACAGCCTCCCATGCGGCCAGCATCCTCCCCCGAGCGGCACATGTGCCATTGCCCAGGCACCCGGTTGACACATCACCACCCACAGCCCCTTGTGTTCGCTAGGGCTTCCTCCTGGTGCTGCAGTTGCTGTGGCTTTGTCTAGACAGCTAACGACCTGGATCTGCTACCACAGAATCAGAGTCGTTTCGTTGCACTAAAAGTCCCGCGGGCTCAGCTGTTTATCCCTCCCTCCCCCAGCCCCTAGCTATCTCTGATCTTTTTATTATCTCTATAGTTTTTCCTCTTCCAGAATGCCACAGAGCTGTGAACACGCCATAAAACTTCTTTCATTTGGTAATATGCATTTAAACTTCTTCTGCATCTCTTGATTAATATCTCAATTTTTTCTGTGCTGTATAATATTCCATTGTACTAGGGTTTATCTATTTACCTGCAGAAGGATATCTTGGTTATAAGAAGTAAATCACTATGGTTCATTTTCAATGTGAGGTGTGTTTAGAGCTCATCAGAGAATCACAGACAAACAGGAGGTGCCCGGTCGCTTGTCCTCCCTGGCTGGCAGCTGGTGCCTGCCTCGACCCTCTCAGCTCATCCTAGGCTGAAAGCTACAGGCGGTCAGTCCGCCACATGATAGGAGGAAATTTCAGGCCCTGGGACATGCTCTGGATAAGGCTTTGTGTCCTGAACCAATAGGATGGAGACTTTGGAGAGGGGGACTATGCCAGGGGACTATGAAGGTTGTAACTCTCCAGAGTCCCCGCTAATGGGAAAAGAAGGCAGGAAGTCTTCCAGACAAGGACTTTAAAGTCCACTCTGTGTTAAATTGTCTCGTCGGCCATTTTGCCTTCTTTTCTCTGTACTGTTTCTGAAGAATCATGAAATAAAAGCCTTTCATCCTCCCTAGTCTCTTGAACTTATCACAGACTGAGGGCCATGTTTCTCACACTTTGCCTCAATGACGGCAGTTGTGAACAAAGAATCTGTGGACATCTGTGTGTGGGTTTGTGTGTGAACACACGCTTCAAGCAGACACCAAGGAGTGATTGCTGGATCATGTGGCTAAAGGGAGTTCAGTTTTGTGAGAAACTGCTGTATGTGACTTCTAAAGTCATGCTCCATTTTGAATCCTCAGCAGAAGCCAATGAGAGTCCAGTTATTCCTCCTTCTCTGCAGTATTTGGGGCTGTCAGTGTTCTGGTTTTGGGCCATTCTAATAAGTCTGTAGGGATTTCTCATGTTATTTATTTTTAAAAATATTTTATCATTTTTTGTGTATGAATGTGTTGCCTGCATGTGTATAAGTGCACCCGTCTCGTGCAGTGCCCATGGAGGTCAGAAGAAGGCGTCAGATCCCCTGGAACTGGAGTTACAGATGGTTGTTAGCTGCCATGTGGGTGCTGGGAATCGACCACGTGTCCTCTGCAAGAGCAGTCAGTGCTTTTAACCCCTGAGCCATCTCTCCAGCCCACTCACATTGTTATTTTAAATGTGTTTTATTTATTATTTTTACTTTATGTATATGAGTGTTTTGCCTGCATGTAAGTGCACCTGTATTGTGCAGTGCCTGTGGAGGTCAGACAGGCTGCACTGGATCCCCTGGAACTGGAATTACAGATGGTTGTCAGCCACCACGTGTGTGCTGGGAGCTGAACTCAGGTCCTCAGCAAAAATAGCCAGTGCTCCTGACTGCTGAGCCACCTCTCCAGCCCATGTGTCTTTTTTAATGGACTCTCTCTTCAGGGATTTTGCCTGTTGTGAAATTGGTTGTTCACACCCCTTCTTGTTGGGTTTTAAGGGTTCTTTGTACAGTCTAGATAACAGTTCATTATTCAAAGTGTCTTTTACAAATATTTTCTGCCAGTCTGTGTGTTACCCTCTTGTTCTTTTGATAGGGTCTTTGGTGGAGCAGAAATTTTTACTTTTAGTGAAGTCCAGTATTTTGGTTCTTTCTTGCAAGGGTTGTGTCAGACAGCCTTGACCACACCAAGGTCATGTAGATTTTCTTCTAAGACTTTTACGGTTTGGTGTTTTACCTCACTTTCTGTAATCTGTTCAGAATTAGGTTTTATGGAAGGTGCGAGGTCTGTGTTTCACATCTTTGTTGAAGTTCGGTTGACCGTGTGCATGTAGGTGGGTTCTGGCGCCCCGTCCCGCAGCTCTCCGGGCTTGTGCCTTGTTGGTACCATCACCAGGATTTTTTTTTTTTTTTTTGGTTTTTTTGAGACAGGGTCTCCCTGTAGCCCCAGCTGTCTTAGAACTCACTATGTAGACCAGGCTGGCCTTGAACTCACAGAGTTCACAGAGGCCTCTGCCTCCCAAGTGCTGGGATTAAAGGCATGCGCCACCACGCCCGGCACTGTCACCAGGATTTTATTTGCCCCATTTCCAGCTTCCTGGCCCTTGTGATCGCCACTGAAAGAACTCAGATGAGACCCAAGGAGCATAGTGCAGAGGTCAGACAGGTGGCACTTACTACATAATGAAGTGGCCACTCTCGAGGGTGAGACCCGAAAGTGGCCAAAGGGAACGTTTGAGGAGAGTTCTCAGTGTGACGGTGGACACAGCCAGAGACCATTGTGCTGTCCTGCATATTGACTTAGACTTTATGCTATCTTTTAATGTCTAAAAAAATTTTATGTATATGAAGGTTTTGCCTGCATGTAAGTACACCACATGCATGTAGTGCTCATGAAGGCCAGGAGAGGGCGTTGGAGCTGGAGTTACAGATGGTGTAGCTGCTATGTGGGTGCTGGGAGCTGAACCCTGGTCCTTTGTGGAGCAGGTAGTGCTCCTAACCATTGAGTCATCTCTCCAGACTCTGAATTTATGCTATTTTTTAAAAGTTTCTAGAGCAGACAGCTTTAGGGGGAGGGGCATTTTCCTGTTTTGGTTAATCACCAGGACCATTTGGATTGATGTTTTATTGGTTTTTTAAATTTTTTAAATTATTTTTATTTTATGTATATGCGTGTATTGCCTGCATGTATGTGAGTGCGCCCGTGTTGTGCAATGCCTTCAGAGGTCAGAAGAGGCTGTCGGATACCCTGGGACTGGAGTTATAGACAGTTGTTAGCTGCCATGTGGGTGCTGGGATTTGAACCCGGGTCTTCTGCAAGAACAACCAGTATTCTTAACCGCTGAGCCGTCTCTCCAGGCCTTATCATTTATTTTTTAATTACTGTAAAAATGATAGGTGTCAGTGTGACATTTGAAGCAGTTTGTTTTTGTTGACCCCCCTCCGTTATCCCCTCCCTCGCCCCCTTGAGCTTGCCACCCTAGTAGTCCACTTTCCACTTTCAAGGCACAGAGTTCTATCACCCCCTCCTTTCCTCTCTTAGGGAGGGGAAAAAGTCTCTCTTTGCTCTTTACCAGAAATCCTCCAGCAAGATAGTAATATTGGGCTAGAGATGTGGCTTAGTTGGTAAACTGCTTGCCTAGCATAAGAATCCTTGAGTCCCATCCCCAGCACCACATGAAACCCACATAGTGGTACATGACCTAGCACCCAGGAGAAGGCAGGAAGATCAAAAAGTTCAAGGTCATCCTTGGCTACAGAGGGATTTTAAGGCCAGTTTGGACTATATAAGACCATATCTCAAAAAAAAAAAGTAATCTATGATTCTCTAGATAGTTAAAACATCAAGACTCCATGAAATCTAGAGATGTGACTCTATCCTACTCTTTTATTTCTTTATTATTTTAATTTCTTATGAGTGTATTGCCTGCACTCATATTGTGCAGTGCCTGTGGAGGTCAGAGGAGGGTGCTGGATCCCCTGGAACTGGAGTTACTGATGGTTGTTAGTCGCCATGTGGGTGCTGAGAATCGAACCCAGGTCCTCTGCAAGAACAGTCTGTCCTCTTAACCTCCAGCCCCTCAAATCCAATTCTTTTGACCAATAATCAGAGTTCTACAGTTTCAGTTCCTGGTTTCTAAAGTTGCTGATTATGAGGGAGGGGCCCATTTTCAATGATGTCCAAACCAGCTGATATCTGAATAATCTCCTAAAGGTGCCACACTGTCTGAATTGGTGTAGTTTCACAGTGTGTTTTAAAGTCAGTTACAGTCACCGGATGTGGTGGCACACACCTTTAGTCCCAGCACTCAGGAGGCAGAGGCAGGTGAATCTCTGTGAGTTCAAGGCCAGACTGATCTACATAGTGAGTTCTACATAGCTGAGGCTACAGGAAGACCTTGTCTCAAAAAGACAAAAAAAAAAAAAAAAAAAATCAGTTACAGTCCACTGCTCTTCTGTTGTCTGATCTGGTCTGGACCTTCCCACTTTCCATGTAGACTTAAGAATCAGTTTGTCAATATCCACAAAATAGCTTGCTGAGGCTTGGACTGGGGTTGTGTTGACTCTGCAGGTTGGCTTGGGGAGAACTGACACCTTCGATCAGTTATCACTGTTCCTGCTGTCCCACAGAGGCAGACACCAAGCCCTGAGGAAGCCTCTTTATGCACCCCTACACCTCTGTGCATGCCATGATTTCTTACAGTCCTGCTTCCTTTGTTCAGTGTGTTTTGTAAGCAGAAGACAAAGGCCCAGGTTAGAAGGTCATACAGATTCTTTACAGCTTTTTCACTAATAGGAAAATACAGTCAAAATAGAGAATATGGGGCTGGAGAGATGCTCAGTCGTTAAGAGCACGTACTGCCCCTGCAGAGGACTCCAGTTCAGTTCCTATACTACATCAGGCATCTCACAACTACCTGTAACTCCAGCTCTAGGGGATCAGATGCCTGCTTCTGGCCTGTATAGGCACTGTACTCACATGCACATACATGTACACAGACACACACATACACATAATTAAAAATAGAATCTTTTTCTGTTTTTTTTTTTTTTTTTAAGATAGGGTCTCACTATATAGCCTTGGCTGACCTGGAACTTACTATGTAGACCAGGCTGGCCTCTGTCTCACAGAGAACTGTCTGCCTCTGCCTCCCAAGTATTAAGATTAAAGGCATGTGCCGCCACATTTGGATAAATAGCATCTTTTAAAAAATAGAAAATGAGCTGCAATGCTTCCATGAAATTCATTGACGTCTAGTAGTAAATGTTATAAGAAATACAAATTATTTAATTTTTTGTTTCAACTATACATCATTGTACACACACGTATGTACATAAAATAGTGTCAATGTTGTCTACAGGTTTGACCAAAATCATTGGCAGTGCCCTGCAGGCAGCTCCTTAAGAGACAGCCTGTCTGGCTTGTCTTTGCCCAACCCCACGCTGCCCCAGAGACCTGACATTCCCAGTTGGTAGCAGTTGGTGTACCTACCCACCTAAACCTACAGAGATTGTAGGCTTTTCCTCCAAGTCTGAAGGGTCCTGGACTGGAGGAACAATTGGTAAATGTAGGACATATTCAATGTTTACTTACTGCTGTGACTAAATGCCCAACAGACTCAAATCTAGAGAGGAAGAGTTTATTTTGTCTCACAGTTACAGGAAATAACAGTCCCTCATGGCAGGGAAGGCATGGCTGGATTCCTGGTGGTGGGAGCGTGTGTCCGCAGGTCCCTGTGTCATGGTGCATCAGAGAGCAGAGACTCTGAGGCCTGGCTGGGCTACAACATCCTAAGGCACACCCCTAGTGACCTAAGTCCTCCAGCTGGGCCGGACACCCCAGAGATTCCACAACCTCCCCACACAGCGTCATCTTCTGGGGACCAAGTGTTCAAACATGTGAGCCTGTAGGAGACAGTGTGGACTCAAACTCTCACGCAGGCAGGGGCTGCTGCTTTCTTTGTGCTGCTCTGTTGGGCCGTGGGTGGAATCCAACCAACAACCTCGGTGCCCTGGCAGAGCCATGGGCC
This sequence comes from Nannospalax galili, assembly GCF_000622305.1. Taxonomy (NCBI): domain Eukaryota; kingdom Metazoa; phylum Chordata; class Mammalia; order Rodentia; family Spalacidae; genus Nannospalax; species Nannospalax galili. The sequence goes on along the minus strand of NW_008352265.1, from coordinate 244,038 downwards.
CACCAGATGATCTGCAGACCCAAAGCCTTTCAATGAATGGTAATAACGGCATGGCAGGGACCAGCGGGGCTGCAGACTCTACTGTGAGTCAGCCTGGCAGGCCCCTGCCTGCAGCTCTGGATGTGCAGCAATCCTTTCAAGCTCCAACAAGATCTGTTGCATAGATCAGTGAGTCACAGAGCGTTTTTCCTCTAAGGGAAAATCAGCTAGCTCTGATTTATTCAGTGATTCCTTACTTTACCCCTGGTCTGAAGGTTATAGAAGAAAGCACCATTGCTATCAGGCAAACAGCAGGTTTTCCTTAGAATGAGTACATGGGATTGTTAACTCTGCTAAGAGAGACTTCTTCCCAGTCCAAACAGACCATTCCTCCTTAGGCCAGCCCACACGGGGCTCTTGACACACAGCTGTCTGGGCATCTAGAAAGAGAGATGGAATTTTAAGGGGTTTGAAATCATCTGTTCTGTGCTATGAACTTGATCTTAGCCTCTTCCCTGCCTCCTCTGGTCATGATTGACAAGCATTTTACATCAGCCTACAGAGCTGGCCATCCTGCCTCAAAAAGGAGATTGAGGGTGCTATATTTGAATAGACACTGACCACTTGATGTCAAAAATACTCAAGTAAGCTTGGAGTACGGCTCACACCTGGAATTCCAGCATTCGGTAGGTGGAGGCAGGCGGATAAGCTCAAGGTCATCCTCAGCTACATAGTTCAGGACTAGCCTGGACTACAGGAAACTTCAAAAAAAAAAGAAAAAAAAACCCAAACAACTACAAAAGTGAGCAACACTTCTCTTTCCCTCTTTTGACAAGTAAGACAATTTTGTTCCCAGTCAACGATCTGATTCTATCTTCCACTGATACGTAATATCTTCAGAATACTTTACCACACTTGAATAAAAAAGTTATGCGTATATGTGTGTATTTTTGCGGGGGTATATGCACATGTACGCATGTACCTGTGGAGTCCACAGACACATCGCTGGAGCTGGAGTTACAGATGGTTGTGAGCCACCCCACATGGGTGCTGGGAACCAAGCTCAGGTCTTCTGCAAGAGCAGGAGATGCTCATAGCCGGTGAGTGATCTCTCCAGCCCCTGGTCTTCATTTTTCTAGACTCTAGTCATATATCCCAGACTGCAACCGTGCAATGACCTTCCTCCCGTCTATGTGCACCACCCACAGGCTGGTCCTCCCCCTGTATCACAACCTTACTGGAAACAAACCCTGCAGCCACACTCTGAGTTTCCCTCTGTGTCCTCCGCAACGCTCTGCAGCTCCTCTGGTCTCTCAGCTGTGGAGAGCCACTCTTGTTATTTTTGCTGACTCAGCCCAATGCCGTGGTCAGACATCTCGCTTACAGTCTTGCTAAATTTACCTTGTCAAGGCTAAGGCTCCGGTGAGGCAGGGCCACCTGCTGTCCCTATTTTCTATGACTAAAGAAAGTAAGGGAATGTCAGTCTCAGTGCCCATCGGCCTCCTGACAAAGCCATGCTCCTCTTACCACCTTTTTTTTTTTTTCTATAATGCAGCTCCCCAGAAATTAAAATCTAAATGAAAAATCGTAGTGTTCTGACTTGCTTGGGTCTATTAATGCCAAGGACTTTAACTTATTTCTGGTTTTGGACCAGGTTGAGATAAAATATTTGTGGTTAAGCCAGGCCTTTGTGGGGGCAGATCTGTAATCCAGCTACTTGGGGGGCTGATGCAGGAGGATCAAAGGATCAAGGTCAGCCTGGGGTACAGAATGAATTCAGGCTGGCTTGGGCAACTTGGTGAGACCCTGCCTCAAAATTTTTAAAAATGAAGAAAACAGGGTTGAGGGCATAGCTTGTGGTGGAGCACTTGCCTGGCATGTATGTGCAAGACCCTGGGCTAATCCTTAGGACTGAAAGAATATATACATAGACATTTATGTGTACATACACACACATACATACACATATGTGTTTAAGACATGGACAAGTCAAAAGGCAGAACTACCTGCTTTCTAGCACCTTAGGTGTTTTCCTAAGACAGTCTAAAAGCAGTTTTTTTTTTCATTAATAAGCTGGACTGTTCTTTAATTGATCAGCTCTAATTGCTGATCTCAAAGCTGTGTTGACTCTAATGCCTTTAGGTTTCACAAGTGGGTTAGAATTCCCTGTGGGCTTATAATGATCCGGGTGTCCAGTACACCATCACCGTCCTCACATAGTAGACGGTGGAAAAGGATGCTAATTTCTAGAAAATTATCTGGCGGGGCTAGAGAGATAACTCAAGGGTTAAGAGCACTGGCTGCTCTTGCAGAGGACCCAGGGTCCATTCCCAGCACCCACATTGTGGCTAAACTGTAATTCCAGTTCCAGAGGAATCTAATAGCCTCTTCTGACCTCTGTGGGTACTGCATGACATGGGTGCACTTAAACACATGGTACATGTAGAGCTGATCAATTAAAGAACATAGTGAGTCTCAGGTCTTCCAGGGCCACATAGTGGGACCATATCTCCAAAAACAAACAAAACAGTAACAAAGGAAATAGGTTTAAGGAAATTCTCTCTTTTCTCAAGGATAGTTTAAAAGATTTTGAGGGCCGGGGAGATGGCTCTGTGGGTAAAAGTACCATATGAACATGAAGACACCAGATCAGATCCCCAGAACACACATAAAGCTGGACACAGTGCCTGTAATACCAGCACTCCTATGTCGAGATCGGGGATGGGGACAGGAGTCCCCAGGAGCTTGGGGCCAGCTATCCTGTTGTACATGGCAGCAAACAGCAAGAGGCCAAGGATGGACAGCTGAGGTTGTCCTTTGACCTCCATGCACACACCATGCATGTGCACACTCTTATACACATGAACAGATGAGCACTCACATATACCAGTAACAAAAAAACCTACTTCATAATTCCTCTTCTGAAGGGTTCTGATGCGCTTTAAAAACTGTTCCAAGTCTTGCTGGGCATGGTGGTGCACACCTTTAATCCCAGCACTCCAGAAGCAGAGGCAAGAGGATCTCTGTGAGTTCAAGGCCAGCCTGATCTACATAGTGAGTTCCAGGACAGCTGGGGCTACAGGGAGACCCTGTCTCAAAAAGCCAAAAAAAAAAAAAAAACAACTGTTCCAAGTCTTCATTGCTACTGCTCTATAGTCCTGTGTGTCGACTGAAGGTTTTCTTCGCACTGTGACTTGGGGTGGAGCCCAGAGTTTGCAAACACTATGTAAGCACTCTTTGGTTGAACTCTGCCCTAAATAGAAACTTTAATTCCTTTGCCCACTTAGCACCCATGGTTTTCAGTGGCACGTTTTTGTTTTGTTTTGTTTTGAGACAGGGTCTCACTATGTAGCCCTGACCAGCCTGGAACTGGCTAGATAGACCAGTCTGGCCTCGAACTCACAGAGCCTGCCTCTGCAGTTTGAATGCTGAGATTAAAGGTGAGCATCACCATGACATAAGCAGATTCTTATGCAACCCCATGTCATCCACCTACAAAGCCTCACTCAAAAACTCTTCTTGCTGGGCGTGATGGTGCACGTGGTGGTGCCTCCCAGCACTCGGGAGGCAGAGGCAGGCTGATCTCGGTGGGGTCGAGGTCAGCCTTGTCTATACAGTGAGTTCTAGGCTGATTGGGGCTACAGGGAGACTCTGTGTCAAAAAAGAAACAAACAGAAACCCCAAAACAAAATAAACAACAACAAAGAGCCTACTCTTTTCTAGAGAACCAGCCCTTTCTGGGGAGTTAGGGTGAGGTGCTGGAAAGGTCTTTACAGGGCTTTTTCATCAGCCCCTGGACATTTGGAGAATGAAGTGAGCTAACGCTGCATTGGGGCACGTGCCTGGCACAGGGCAGATACACAAACACACCAGTCTCCAAGATGCTAGAAGGTGGTGTTTGAGGTCAGGACAGTTTTGGAGGCTCAGCCAGAAAAGGGGAGAGGTACATGCTTCAATCCTTGGGGGCCAGGGGCGTTCCCTGGAGATTCAGAGGAGGACACGGAAGTGGAGAGTCTGGAGCTCTTACCTGGTTCTTTGGGCTTGACCCAGTGAAGCTGCTGCTGCTCAGAACCAAGACTCTGCTGTGTTCCTGACTTGGTTGTCATGGAAACAGCAAGTGCTCATCAGCTTGGGAGGCTGACTGGTCCCCAGCTCTCACAGATGCCCCAGGCCCAAAGCCTGTGATCCAGGCCTATGGCGGGTTCTTGGCACCAGCCTCACTCCTGAGGATTGCTCTGTCTTCTGCCCACAACCCCTTCTTGGAAATCTCCAGGCCCCCTCAGAGCCTGGTGCATTCTCTGGAAGCTGTGCTTGGTGCCGCAGGTGGCTCCTACATTGTAACAAAAGGCCACCTTGCAATGGCCCCATGCCTGCAGACACTTCACTTCCTGCTAGGTGTGGGCCCTGGCTACCTAGTGAGACCCTTTTTCAAAAGCACACCAAAACCTAGCACACAGGTGCTTGGCAGTGACTAAGTGGATGGGAATGGAGGTTAGACCTGGGGCAGGGGTGCACGTGGGGATGAAGCTGTGGACCTGTTATATATACTTCAGCCTCGGGATCCCAAAGAGACCAGCGACTGCCCGACACTTCCAAAACTGCAAAAGCAAGGTTTATTGAACAAAAGTACAAACCACAGTAGGGACCTTAACACAGAGACTGGCACCCCAGCTCTATGAGAAGGCCCAGTCCATTGTTTGGGCTGGCCTTTTATAGGGGGCCCACCACAGCCTTACGTCATGGTGGGGTGAATGTATGGGGCCGTAGGTGATTGGTTGTTTGTCAGGCTATTTTGACTGTTTGTGGTTGGGAGGCAGTTTTGACCGTTTGTGGCAGTTGGTCTCTGGATATTCCGGGAACTACTCGCTCTTACTGGAAATATTCAACTGGGGTGTTTAATAAAATGGAGGTTGGTTTTAAAATGGAGTTGCCACAGCTCTTCAGACCAAGGAGATGAGGCCACAGAGCAGGCAGGGGATGGGGGACAGCATCATGTTAAAAGGCAGCCCATGGAAAGATCTGGAAAACTCAGACTGCATTGTGTCCACAACTCCCTCCCTCCCTCAACAAACATTTGATGTTCCAGACTCCAGCTGATCCCCAGGGTACATAATGCACAATGTTCTTGCCATATGGTGTGTAGTCTAATGTAGAGGACAGACTCCAAACCCAGAGCCACAGACACTGTAGGTGACACTATAGGATGCTGTGGGAGGGGCCAGGTCACAGCACCCACACAGAGCATTTGGAGAAGACTCCTGAGAGGAAGTGATGTCAGCCGAGGCCTGCTGAAGAGGGCAGATTGGGGAACCTCACAGGGCTGGGTCCCAGGAGCATTCTAGGCAGAAGAAACCACATGTGTCTTCCAGCCACATCCCCAGGCCCAGGGCCCACCTGGCTTGTGTTTTCCATCCCGCCTCTCACCAACTCTGCTTTCACTTGGCCCTCGGAGCCGGTGACATTCTTGAGACTCATGTCACCCCCTTCTCTCTGACCCCATCTCTCCTTCCTTTTCTCCCACTAATGACAGTGTAAATGTTGGGGTGCCCCAGGAGGGTGGGCCCCCAGCCTGTGCTCCACTGCTGCCCTCTCTAGCACCCCTAGTTCTGTCTCCTGCCACAGCCTCTGCCAGGGACCAGTGCTCTCCTCTGCCATATGCATCTCAGGGCTGCTGGGCACAGGCCTGACCTCCTTCCGTGTCCATGACCTCTGCAGAGCGTGCCTGCTCACCTTGCTCCAAGAAGGACTTCAACCATCCCTTCTTGTTGACATCACTCAATGACCCAGAGGGACACCCCACTTTTCCATGTCCTTGTCAGCTCCTGTGAGCCTCTGCATAAAAGCCCAGTCCTGGGGCTGGAGAGACGGCTCAGCAGTTAAGGGCACTGACTGCTCTTGTAGAGGACCTGGGTTTGGTTCCCAACTCCCACATGGCAGTTAACAACCTTCTGTCACTCCAGTTCCAGGGGATCTGATGCCCATTTCTGGCCTCCATGGGCATCGCACACACATTGTACACTTACATATACACATGCATGACACTTATACACGTAAAATAAAATTTAAATTTTTTTTTGGTCTTTTTGAGAGGGTATCTCCCTGTAGCTCCAGCTGGCCTGGAATATAGACCAGGCTGGCCTTGAACTCACAGAGCTCTGCCTGCCTCTGCCTCCCAAGTGCTGGGACTAAAGGCGTGTGTCACCATGCCTGGCAATTTAAGTCATTATTTTAAAGTCACTGAACTGCTGCGCCATCTCTCCAACCCCCAGCACTGACTGCTCTTCCAGAGAACCTAGGTTCAAGTCCCACCACCCACACAGCAGCTAACAGCCATCTGTAACTCCAGGTCCAGGGGATCCTTTGCCCTCTTCTTGCCTCCATAGGCATTGCATGGCACAAGTGCACTTACACACATCCAGGTAAAACACTCATACACATAAAATAAAAATAGATAAGTCAGGGCACTGGAGAGATGGCTCAGTGATTAAGAGCACTGGGTACGGGGGGCAGTGGATCTAGGTTCAAATCCCAGCACCCACATGGCAGCTAACAACCGTCCGCAACTCCAGTTCTAAGGGATCCAATGCTCTTTTCAGTTTTCCAAGGGCATTACGTGACACGGGTGCACTCACACCCATGCAGGCAATACACTCGTACACATTAAGTGAAATAAAATAAAATAAAATAAAATAAAATAAAATAAAATAAAATGAAAAGTCAGAAAAAAAATCATGCCCTGTTCTGCAAGTGTCCACTAATGAGACCATCCTGTGTTTTATCCATCTCTTTATCTGGGAAATGGTTGCTTATGTTTATGTATTGATTTTTTGTTGTTTCTTACTTGTTTTCATAATCTGATTTTTTTTGGGGGGGTGGCTTTTTTTCTATTTAGTTTTTGTCTTTGAGATAAGGTCTCATGTAACCCAAGCTGGCCTTAAATTGACTGTGTAGCTGAGGATGACCTTGGATTTCTGATCCTCCTGCATGTACTTCCTAGGTGCTTGGATTACAGGTGTGCATCACCACTCCTGGTTTATGTGGTGCTAGGGATCAACTCCAGGACTTCAAACATGACAGACAAGCACTCTACTGACTGAACTATATCCCCACCCCACTCTGACCCTGCTTTTTTTTTTGAGACAGGATCTCATGTAGCCCAGGCTAGCTTCAAACTTGATATGTAACCAGAGTTAGCCATAAACTCCTTGATCCTCCTGCCTCCACCTCCCAAGCACTGGATTACAGGTGTGTGCCACCATGCCTGGCCGTTAGCACTTCTTGAAATTGAAATTCAGACACCTCAGAATTAAATAAAAACTCCGTGTAGCTGTGTGACTCTTAACAGAGCCTTGGTTCACATACTTTGCCTGGAGCCACAAAGCATTGGCTGCCGACTCTTTCCAGTGATGGTTGGAGGGGTAACACTGGGTAGCAAGAGAGATTGTAATCCTACATAAAGATGCAGTTCACATAAACAAAGGCATGCTGGGACTGGTTCTCCCTGCCAACTTTGTGGACAACACATACTTCACTCCTGGGAGATCAGAGTGAATCCAACCATCGTGGATAACATAGCATGTCTGGGGAAGCACTGTCACCTCCCCAGGGATTTGACCTGCTTTTTCATAGTTTGTTTTAGCTGCTTTGCAATGTAGGCTGAAAAGAAATAACTGTCATTGTAGCCTGGGGGTCGGGGCTGGGGAGACGGCTCGGTGAGGTAAAGTGCCTACCGAGCAAGCGCCAGGGCATGAGTTCAGATCCCTGGCATCCACATAAAGACAGGAGTAGTCGACACATCTGTAACTGTGGCACTGGGTGGAGGCCAGGGTGCTGAGACAGACAGACCACTGAGTTCACTGACCAGTGAGCTCTGTGTTCAGTGAGAGAATCTGTACTGGGTAGCTTTGGGTGTCAACTTGACACACCTGGGTAGAGGGAGCCTCAACTAGGGAATTGCCTCCATTGGACTGGCCTGCCATGTCTGTGCAGCATTTTCTTGATTGTTAAGTGATATGGGAGGGCTCAGCCCACTGTGGGTGGTGCCACCCCTGAGCAGGTTGTCCTGTGTTGCATAAGAAAGCAGGCTGAGCAGGGACCAGGGAGCAAGCCAGTACACAGCATTCCTCCGTGGCCTGTGCTCCAGCTCCTTCCTCCAGGTTCCTGCCCTGAGTTCCTTCCTTGGGCTCCCTGATGAACTGTGACCTGGGAGATGTAAGCCAAATAAACCCTTTCCTCCCCAAGCTGGTATTGGTCAGAGTATTTTGTCACAGCAATTGAAGGCAAACTAGAACACTGTCTCAGAAGGTAAAGTGGAAGATGCCCGACGTCAACCTCTGGCCTACACACACACACACACACACACACACACACACACACAATTCTAGTGTACAGTGACAACGAACCTGACTAAAGGAAGACTGGAAACAAAATAAGGAAAATAACTCATAACATGAAAGGAAAACGAAGCAGGAACACGTGGTTGTAGGCGCTCAGAAGTTTTAAACAGGACACTGACATTTCAGGAATGTTTGTCTAGTGTCCCGTGGGGCCAGCTGTGTTACAAACTGTGTTCTTGTGTTCTGGGTACTGGGACAAAATCGGGGGTAAGTTAACACAAGCTCCTCCCCATTCTGGGGAGACCCATGTAGCTCCCCATCCTGGGGTACCGTTCTTGAGATGCAGGGCCTCACAAGTAGTTGGTGGAAATTTAACTAAAGAGGAAAATTAATACTATTTATATATGACCATGATTTTCATGAAAGTCACTTTTTGGATTTTAGGGAGAAGAAAAGGATTTCCCCGACAGCGCTAGAGATCCTCATTCAGGTAAGTGATCTAGTGTAAAGGTTTGGGGTTTCTGGGATAGCCGGATGGTTAAAGTTAATTGGTGGGAAAATGTTAATCAGTGACTGTTTATCATTAGGTTTAGTGTGTGTGTGTGTGTGTGTGTGTGTGTGTGTGTGTGTGTGTGTGGCTTTGTAGCTATTTGACAATCAGCAGTTACTTTTCATCCGTGTTGATTATAACTCTGCGTGCGTGTGCGGGTGTGTGTGTGCGTGCGCGCAGGAGTCACTCCTCAGGAACCATTCACCTTGGTTTTGAAGATGGTCTCTCTGTGGGACCCAGAATTCTCTGAGTAAGCTAGGCTGACTCTCAGAGCAGTGAGCTCCAAGGATTCCCTTCTCCCTGCCTCCCCAGTGCTGGGACCACAGGCGCACTACCACACCCAGCTTTCTTATGTGCGTTCTTGGATGCTCCTGCTCATGCAGTAAGTGCTTTTTGCACTATCCCCCAGCCCTGACTAAATTTTTGAAGGCAATGTTTATCTAGATAACCGAGGCATAGAACTTGCTGGGTGAGCATCATCTTTACTGCATCTTCTGTATAGAGTAAGGAGCTTTGTGGAACTCGGCGTCAGTGCGCACACCTGGGCCCCCCAACCCCTTCATGGGCATGTCCTGATCTCTTTGAGCGCCAGAACGGCTCACTTCGTGAAGCTCACTCACTGGCTTACAAATGCTGACGGCGAATTCTTGGCCAAGCTGTTCTTCACATGAGCTCTTCTGCAGAGCACAGGTTACACAGGACGAGGGAAAGGGATTATGGGAGGGGAAAGGCTAGCAGGAACTTTTACTCTCTGCATGCAGAACAGAGCCGCTTTCCGTCCTACATGGCATGGCACACAAGGTGTGTCTTACAGAATTTCATTCACATCTTCACCACCTCCCACTGCAGTACTCGGAATGGTGCCCAGGGCCTTGTGCATGTTAGGGAAACACCCTCGCACTGAACTACATCCCCAGTCCTCATGAAAATGTTCAGAGCCTTTGCCCCAAGCTGGCCCTCCTTTGTGAAGGGTAGACAGGCAGCTTTAGAACTGAACCATCATCAGGACCCAGCACACCCTCCTGTGTTCCGAGAGGCAGAGCTCTGTCAGAGAGCGGTGGCCCCACACCTGAGGCAGCTCAAGACAACAAAGAAGGTCCACAAGCCACAGCTGTGACCCTTCCCTCTCCTCCCCCAGAATGTAGGAAGCCCAAGGTTAGCTCATGCCCTATTCCTAATTCCTTCTCTGTTTTAAGTGCATTTAGCCGAAAAAATATAAAAGTTTAGCTTTTTAAAACTCCTTTTATGGTGCTGAAGAGATGGCTCAGCGGTTAAAAGCACTGACTGCTCTTGCAGAGGACTCAGGTTCGATTCCCAGCACCCACATGGTGGCTAAGAACAGTCCTTAACTCCAGTTCCAGGGGACTCCTAAGCCCTCTTCTGACCTCCACGACATTGCATGACACAGGTGCACTCACATACATATAAGCAATACACTCATACACATAAAATTAAAAAAACAAACAACTTTTATTTGCTGTGCTAGGGCTAGAGCTAGGCAGGTGCTCTACCACTGAGTCTCAGCCCCATCCCATATATTCCTTTTCTAATTAAAAATACACTTAAACTTTTTTCTTTTTTTAATTTTTCATAACTACATGATTAGAAGTATTTCATTACAGCTTTAACATATTCAGTAACAATTTCCAGAGCAAAGATGCATCTCTTTCAAAAGTGGCTGTAAATTTTTAGGTTCACAGTTGAATTAATACCATTATAAAATTTTGAACTCAGTATAAAATTGAATGAGTTTTCAACATTTAAAAAGGGTCTTCATTTCATTTTAGAATATATTGTTCCTTGCAGAAAGACTCATTGTTTTTGCTATTAACACTGAGATGTTGGCGCATGCATCTCTAACCTGTATGTATCTATTACTAGTCATAATTGGTTGCACTTGGATGCTTGGCGCCTGTCTATGTCTGTAAAGTCATCAGGTAGATTTCAATGATAATGATTATCACCTCTACTAATTAACATGATGTAAATTTCCATGCTTCCTCCTCAAAT